>NC_046287.1:13827500-14161000 GCF_004115265.2 Rhinolophus ferrumequinum
GATCATCAATGCTGAGCCACATGCTGGTGAAACTTCTGGACTTCAAAAAGAAAGAGGGACAAATCACTAACATTAACGTCAGAAAGAGTAAAAACCTGAATTGTTGTGCAACCATTTAAGAAACTGAAAGGGTCTTTGCTTTATTTTACTGAACTTAAACTGAACAGCTAATTCCCATGTCGGTGAATACATTCTGAACAGAAAAAGAGATGGAAAGATTTCAAGCTCACCATAAGGGGCTGACATAAATCAGATTCCAAATGTGGTTAAATATACACCTAAAAAGATAACAATAGACTAATCATATTTAGAAACCAAAATAAAATATTAACAAATTAAATGTGAGTGTATTTATAGACTAATACACTATAATCCATAGAGTAAACCCACAGTATATGGAAAGTTATACTAGGAATCTATTAATAAAAATTTTGACATTAGCTGATTAAAGGAGATAAACAAATATATAAAGGGGCAAAAAGGCAACACCAATTTCTTCTTTTAAAATGAAGGGAAAATGAGTAAGATCAGAAAAAAATTATCTATAGAAATCTATAAGGGAAACAACAGAACCGAAAAGAAATGAGTGACCCTATTATTCCTATTAAAATGGGGATTATCAGTGCCATCACTCACCAGTTTAACAGCAGTTATAAAAAGAGCAGTGAAACTTGAAAAATAAACTATCCGTATGCTTATTAAAACAGAAGGGACCTAACTTTCACTATGTACAATCATGTCGGATAGATTTAAAAAGCTCACAAACTCACAAAAGCATAAATAGATTCACAAATAATCTGTGAACTGGAAATTAGAATAATTAGAAAAATTGGACCAGAAAACATTTTCAAAAATAAAGGTAAGAAATGTTTTCTGAAGTAAAAAGAATATTTAACGTGCATGTCAAAGAGGATAGGGTCTCTTGGAAGTACGTATGCCCAACAATCAGCATTATGACACAGCCTGGTGCTGTTAGCAGATTTAATATACTAAATAAGCAAGTCACCTATAGGAGGAAAAAAATGAAGTACAATAATCAAGTAGACAAAAAGGTCATAGAAGAATTAATAATACAATGAGGTTATAGATATATAGACATAGATGATATAGATAGAGATATAGATACACACACACCTATCTACTTATCACCTATCTATCTATCTATCTATCTATCTATCTATCTATCTATCTATCTATCTATCTATCAGGAGTGCCAAAAAAATGTATACAAGTGGACACTTTCGTCAACGTTACTCAAGCAGTAGTTCACCGTAATCAGAAGTCTCTGGACGCTGATGGCAACCTCTTTGAGCACCTCTTGTAATTGCAGAAGTTAAAGGTGACTTGGATTTATCTTGTGTTATAGGTATACACTGAGTATTACAATTTTAATATAGTTTTCCTTTCTTAAAATTTGTATACTTTTTTTGGCACCCTCTGTGTGTATACACACATGCATGCGTGCACACACGAGGTCTGACAATTAAGTTCGCAAACTTGCCACCATGCGCTTACATGGGCAGCACTGTACAAACAGCTCAGTAAGGTTTCATAACCTTGGTATATCAGTGTCTCATAGCTGTGTTCGTGTCGATGTGTGGCAGTGTCTTGCTGAGTGGCGTTCATTATTGTTGTTGCATGTGTTTGTGTGCTGTCACCAGAATGTCTGAGCTTGAATTACAGCAATGAACAAACATTAAATTTCTTGTTAAGCTTGGGATGAGTGGAAGTGAAATCAGGGAGATGTTAGTCCAAGTTTATGGGGATAATGCCATGAAGAAAGCAGCAGTGTACAAATGGATTAAATATTTTTCTGAGGAGAGAGAACACATCACTGATGAAGAGGGGTCAGGGCGGGCAGCCAGTAACGAGCAGAACTAACGAAAACATTGCAAAACTTTGTCAAATCATGCATCAAAATCATTGACTGATTGTGAGAAACATACCAGACCAAGTAAACATCGATAGAGAAACACTTAAGAAAATCTTAACTGAAAATCTTGGCATCAGAAAGGTGTGTGCAAAAATGGTCCCAAAAGAGCACACAGACGAACAAAAGCAAAGGAGAGGTGAAGTTTGCCAAGACCTTTAGGAGAGGCAAGACGATGCTTTGGGCCATTTTATAACTGGTGATGAAACGTGGGTGTACCAATATGACCCTAAAACGAAGTGTCAAAGTGCACAATGGAAGTCAGCCAATTGTCCACGACCAAAAATGTTCTGTCAGTCCAAATCAAGCATCAAAAGGATGTTGCTAACCTTTTTTGATATCAGAGGGTTTATTCATTATGAATTTGTACCAACTGGACAGTTAACCAAGTTTACTATTTGGAAGTGCTGAAAAGGTTGAGTGAAAAAGTTAGACAAAAACGACCTGAACTTTTCAGGAACAATGCATGGCTTTGCACCAGCTCACAGGGCACTGTCTGTGAGGGAGTGTTTAGCCAGTAAACAAATAACTGTATTGAAACACCCTCTCTACTCACCTGATCTGGCCCTCAATGATTTCTTTGTTTACCCGAAGATAAAGGAAATATTGAAAGGAAGATATTTTGATGACATTCAGGACCTCAAGGATAATACGACGACAGTTCTAATGGCCACTCCAGGAAAAGAGTTCCAAAATTGCTTTGATGGGTGGACTAGGCACTGGTATCAGTGCATAGCTTCCCAAGGGGAGGACTTCGAAGGTGACTGTAGTGATGTTCAGCAATGAGGTATGTAGCACTTTTTCTAGGATTAGTTCGCAAGCTTAATTGGATCACTTTATATATGTGTTTATATATGAATATATACTCTATATTCTAAAACCAGGGTACTGTATGTATGATCATTAGAAAAGATAGAAAAATTTGAACTTAAAAAGATCTGACTTTCCAAATCTGAAACACAGCTACTTCCTCTAATTTTCAAAAAATAAACATCCAAAAAAAATGTCTATTTTTTTCATTTCAAAATGACCGATAGATGCTCTAAGGTGCTTTTTCCAAAGCTGCAGCAAGTTCAGTAAACTTAATATAGTTTTTTGACTACAGATGTATTTCTAGTGGTCTTTGATTGTTGGATTTTAACACCTGCCTCAGTAAAGTTGTTAAAAAGATTTATGTACATCCCTAATATGGAATATTCTGCAACTTTAATGACATGGACAGATCTCCAAGACGTATTTTTATATGAAAAGGCAAGTTGCAGAGCAATATGGAAAGTATGTTCCAATTCATATTTTAAAAATAATTCCATATGTAAAAGAATTCTGGCAAGTCACTACATTGAAAACGTACTCGAATTTGAATGTCAAATTATCCATGGGGAAGAGAAGAGTAGGGAGATTTGAATAAAACTGAGTTTTATGTTTTATTCCATCTATTTCTGAAATGTTTGGATCTTTCAAAAAAGTATTTTCATGTATTCTGTGTTTAAAAATCGAAAGATATTTTGAAGGGATTGTCTGACTAAGACCTAAGTAATTCATCTCCAAATACTACTTTAATGAATTTTTAATTAACTTGATTATACAATTTTTCTTTTTTTGCAAAAGCAGAGTCAACAATAGTCTACAAGTTCAGGAAGGAAAAGGATAATCATTGTTATCAAAGTGTTTACCCCGCCTACTAAATAATGACTGAAAGAATACATAATTTGGTTTAAACTTTTGATCTTATTAAAATGTATAAAGCCCTAGAGTGTATAGCACTTTAAATAATTATTAATTATATTTAAAGGTGAATGATTTTTAGTCCCTTTCTTAGGAAAACAAAGAAACTGGAAAATTTGAAATAGTGACAACATCTCAAGAAAAGGATGGAGAATCTCAAGTCCAGAAATACCAAAGCTAAACCCCTGTGCTTGACAAAAATACCCCAGGCCTGAAATATAAGTGAACACATTGGCACATCTTCAGCATTAAAATATTAGGGAAGGAGTATGAACGCTATTAAAGGAGGAAAAGGGTTTGAACTCCTTAGCTACTTTTACTATTTTAAACTATAATAGTGAAAATTTGGATTTGGCAGTCTTAAATCCAAAGAGAAAGAAATAAGGAAGAATCGTGATATAAATACAGATGTTGTAATAACTTCAATAAGAGTGTGATGCCCAAACCTTCCCATTTTTAATTTCTGATGAATATTTTCCAAACAATTTAGGGTCTCAAGGTGACAAACAGCTGAAGACTGAAGATTTTAAATATCCCAGGAACAACTAACCCAAGTAACCCAGTCTCCATAACAAAATAATGTTATGAAGAAGGTATGATGTTAAATTTATATCCAACACAATTGCCTTGGGATAAAAAACTAGACCAAGACATAATTATGTGCAAATTTACTTTAAATATAAAACAAAGAGAAAGTCTGTCCAGGGTAGACTATCGAAGCAAAAATTCATGATAGTCATAATGCAATGTGATAGTGACTCTTGTAAATGTTCACCTAAGTTATCTCCCCTCTGATATATTTTCATTTTCTTAGGGAAGTGGGATATACTTTTTTAAAGGAGCAGATTTTATTAACTTTTCCTAGGGGGGAAAGAGGTTGTGTTTAATAAAAACGGAACGTTCTTCTCATTAATCTAAACACACTTTTACTTTTTAAAATAATATACTTGGAGAAATATTAACATTTTTTTTCTTGACAAAAAGGGGAACAGGAAATTTAAGCACTGAATGAGGATGGTAACAAGATAACCTTTAAGGTCCCTTTTAACCGTGAGAGTCTATGATCCAAACCAAACCAAGCTGCAGTTAAAATGCAGACATGGAATCAGAAACATCTGCCAGCATCAGACAACCCTTATAAGCTGGATTTTAGGTTTATATTCCCTGTTATTCAATTTAATCAAGAATGAGATTGCATTTTGAATAAAAAATTAATTTAAAAAACTATTGAAAAACAAATTATTTTATTCAAAAGAGATAAATCACAATTGGGAAATAAAAGGGTTCTTTAATATAGCACCGTCCAGAAATTTCACAGCCGTCCAGAAAAGCACTTCCAACTCTTTCATTGTTCATTTGATTTTACTTGCTACTACATATTATGCTCAATTTTTTTAGCAAATAATTGTTATTTGAAACTCACTGGCTTCTGGCTTTATGAAAGAAATTAATACATTTATTTTTATGTCTGTTGTCCCTGGTTTTATTTTTGTAATTTTGAATTTTGATACAATTTCAAACTTACGAAAATTATGTTGACTAGGACAAAGAAGGCTCATAGAGCTTTTACTTAGATTCAACAACTCTGCAGTTTACCCACTTCTTGGATTTTAACACCTGCCTCAGAAGAGTTTTTATTATTCTCTCTAACACACACACACACAGACACACACACACACACACACACACACACACATTTTCCTGTGCCATTTGAGAGCTCATTGGAGGTATCCTGCCTTTTTATTCCTAAATATTTCAACACGTATTTTTCCAAAAGCAAGACACTCTCCTACATACCCACAGTTCAATTACTAAAATCAGGACATTACTATTCTCTAAACCACGGTGTGTAATCAGATTTGTCAGTGACCCAATTCAGGTCATTTAGCTGACATATCTCCTCAGTCTTTAAATTAGAAGAATTCCATGGCTTTTGTCTTTCTTTGCTTTGGTATTTTTAAGGCATGCAGGCCAGTAACTTTACAGAATATCTCTCAATTTGCTTTTGGATGATGTCTCCTCAAGTCTAGATTCAGGTCATGCATTCCTAAAACAAGTACCACAATGCACTGTATTGGGAGGTACCTGAAGCTAGTTTTTTCCCAGTACTAGTGATATTAACTTTGATTGCCTGGTTAAGGTGTTGTCCACAAGATTTTTCTACTATAACTTTAACATTTTTCCTTTTGTAATCAATAAGCAATTAGAGTGTGGATTATGCTTTGAGAAAAAAAAATATCCTATTCCTTCTTTTCACCCTCTATTGTTAGCATTCATTGATTTCCTAACTCCATTTTTTTCTCATAACTATGAGTTGGTTTCTTATGTAAAGAATAGCTTTCCCTTCACACTTAATTCATTTTTTTCCATTCATTTATTTACTATATTAATATGGGCTCACATATTCTTATTTTATTCATTGCCATTACTGGTATTATTTTTTATTTATTTGTGATTTGATTATTTAAATTATTATCATCATTGATACTCCCATTGCTATCCTGATTTTGACACTCAATTTCCCATATTTGGTTAATAAGAACATTTGGGGTTGACTCCAGTGTCCCTTTCATATGTTACCATTTTTCTTTCCTGTGCAAGATAATGTTCCAGAATTAACTTGTACTTTCCCTATTCTAGCCCTGGAATCAACCTATTCATGAAGGATCCCTGATACTTTCTACTGGTGAATGGCATTTTGAAATTGAGATCTGGTCATTAGGTGAGCTCTTAGTTATCGTTATTACTTCTAGGTGATCCCAACAGACAGTGCTAGGACTCTCTAAGTCATACTTATGTACATAAGTCTATAATATTTCTCAACAATTTATATCTATATCTTTCTATGTATCTATATGTAGATATAGGTATATATGTAGAAATATAGATAAATATAGATATAGATATATAGATTTAGATATACAGATGTAGGTATATATAATGTGTGTATATGTATAGTACATATAGTTCATACTGATAAATCCAAATCCAATCCAAAACCTCAAGGTCCATTCTTATCTTTCACATTTTCATCTTTGTAACTCCTTCCTCATTGAGGAACTTGATTCCTATCATTTTCAAAACAATTACTCATTTTCTCATTCCTTAATACATAGAGCGCAGTTTCAGTATTACTAATCTATACCCCTGCATAAAACAAATCTGAAAACTTAGGGCTCAAAATTTATTAAAGTCCTTGTTTTATTTGGGGGTGGGGTGTAAAACATACATTCAGAAAAATGTATGTATCTTGTATGTATCTTAAATGTATAACCTAATGAGTTTTGACATATAAACTCCCATATAACTGCAATACTCTCATAAGATACAGAATACGTCCACCATTCCAAAAACTTCCTTAGTCCCCTTCCCCTATTGTCCCCCTCCCCTATGCTATGAAAAATTGTTCATTGAAAAAAAAAGGGCTTATGTGGATAATGAGGTAAAGAGCATAACACTCAAAACCTTTGTCAGTGAAACAAACAAAAAGAAAAAACTCACAACGGTTATACTGTTTTAAATGCATTTTAATGTTAAGAATGCAAATACTACAATAAGTACGGCATTTTACCATGAAAAAGATGAACTTGGCTTGTAGAAGTGGGTATTCGAAGGGTTGCAACTTGAGAGTTATTTTGAGTGGTAGAAGAAAGAATATTTGAAATAAAAGCAAAGCTATAATACCAGATGTGGATTGGTATGATTCATAAAACACTGATGAATTGTGAAGTAGCTGGCAGATGTTTAAGATCTTTGCATATGTATTTATGTATTTCTACACAGCTCAGTTCAGCTGAACTTAGTGTTTTCTGAACTCAGTGTTTTTTGAAGACAAAATTGCACATAAACAAGTAAAATACATGCATTATGCTCAAATTGTTCCCTAATATATCAATAACATTGAATCAAATTTGCATTTTTAAAACAAACATCATAGCTGAACTGACTGTACCTGGGAATGCATTTGCCAAGTCTCAAGGTACGTATACTCATATCTTTAACTTTGTAAGAAACATCAAATTGTTTCCATATTGTTCATACTATTTTGGACTCCCATTATCATTGATTTCATTAATTTTGATCTTACCACTTTAGTCTTTCTACTTATTTTGAGTTTAATTTGCTCTTCTGTTTCTAGCTTTTGAAATTGAAACTAGGTAATTCATGTTAAAAATAAATGCCATAAATTTCCTTGTAAATACGTCTTTAGTAACTCCCTACAAACTGTGATATATTGCATTTTCTTTATCATTCAGTTTCATTTTTTTATGATTTACTTTATTTTTTATTTATATGTTATTTATATGTTGTTATTTAATCTCCAAGATTAAAAGATTCACAAATATCTTACTGATTTATATTTTGTTTTTGGTAATATATCATATGTGTGAGATTAGAATATTTTGAGATATGTGGAGACTTTGTTAGGGCACAAAATGTGGTCTATCTTGGTGAAAGTTCCTTTTATACTGAATTAATATGTGTTTTATAAATATTTGGGATGTCACGCACAATAAGCATAATTAAGATCGAGGTGGTTGACGATTTGCTGGCATTTATCCCATTACTGATTTTTTGTCTGTTTTTTCTAACAATTCTTCTGTGTCAGGTTGGATACTGTATTTTGATCCATCTTCAACTTCAATGATCCTCTCTTCTGCTGTCTCCAGTTTATAAATAAGTTTATCCTGTGAATTTTTCATTATCAGTTTTGTACTTGTAAGTTCTAGATTTTCCATTGGTTCTCTTTTATAATATTTATTTCTCTACTGAAATTTCCTATCTATATATCATTATGAGTATATTTTCCTTTAAGTCCTTGAATATATTTGAATAAGCTGTTTGAAAATGCTTTCCTACTAATTCCAACATCTTGATCACCCATAATCAGTTTCTATTCACTGCTTCGTTTTCATGAGTATGAGTGACATTTTATCATTCCTTCCCATGACTAGCAGTGTTTGAGGTATATACTGAACATTGGGATAATACGGATATTGAAGAGACTGTGGATTCTATTATTATACTATAAAAATGTTGTTTCCTTCTTATCAGTCAGTTAAATTGAATGTACTCAAACTTCAAATGCTCTCCCCCTTGCAGTGGGCAACTGCTAACTAAAATCTTTGCCCATTTCTTTCAGCCTTCCTGCTGTTGCTTTTTGCCAGTAAATTAAAGTGTTCCTTGAGGGTTTGAGTGGATTTAGGTGGAGGTTATATACAGATTTGGGGGCTGTTCTTTCTATGGGTTCCTCATTGCTAGCATTTTTCTTCTTATTTTTCAGCTGCCCTGAAAGTCCCAAATTCCCACTAGAAGCCATTAAGACTGAAGCTTTCTGCTTTAGTTCTAGCCACCACCAGATGAAAAGCTATATGATTTCAAATTACTCATATGATTTCCTTGTCTCAAGTCTCAGCTCCCCTCTGATTTCTGCCTATCTCAATCACTCTCCAGTGCCTTCAAATACTTGTTGCTGTTCTTAATTTGTCTAGAGTTTATAACTATTGTCTTCAAGAGCCTCAGTCAGATAAAGTTATTTATTAAATTTTAATTCATTTATTAACTTAGTCAACAAATATCTATTCCCTTCCCACTATGTTTCAGATATTGTTCTAGGCATTAAGGATACAAAGAATATAAGACTATAACTTAACTCTTGATAGGAGGGAAGTCATAATATAGAACAATTTTTCAGATACAGTATGATAAGATAAATTCAAGGAGTACTATGGGAGCACAGAAAAGGAACGTGTATCTCCATTTCTTGTCTTTCTCAAAATCTAGTAACACATTTCCATTGAGATAATTTTATGTCATGAAATTTCTTGAGTATTTTATTTATGCAATAATGACTAGAGAGTCTCCTAGTATTGACTTGATCAAGATAGATGTTCAAAAATGTTTAAATACATTAATTTGAGAAGCTGCTATGAGCGAAGTGTTTTTCTTTCTTTCTTTTTTTTGTGGGGGGATGGGGGTTCTTTGGCTTAATAATTAGCCATTTTAATGGCTGGGACTGATCACCCTGGATATGCACTGTAATTTATTTTAGAACACACTGCTATTTAGAAAAGCAAACAAAATGGAAACTACTTAGACCCAGTGAAAAAATCTTAACAGAAAATTTAGGAGACTCTATTTACAACCTAGAGATCTTTCCAAACCATGAAGTAAAATTCAGATGCTATAAAAACATTTTTATGTAAAAATTTATTAAGGATGATAGACCTATGCCAGTTTAGAAAAATGCAACACAGGTAAAAGACTATATATCTGTAATGTATAAAGAAATTTTGCAAAAAATTGTTACAATAAGCTTAACAACCTAAAAGACACAAATTAAATGATATGAGTAGACAAGTCACTGAAGAGCAAATTCAAGTGATGAACATATGAAAACATTCTCAGTCTTTACTGATGTCAGGAAAATACGAATTAAGTTAAAAAGATAGCATCTAATGCTGAAAAGAATCCGAATGAGAGAGGTACTCTCACATATTGTTGCAGCAATTTTGGAAACTGTAACATCTGCTAACATTCAAAATGGATGTTTTGAATTCCATTCCAACAATCCACCCTGGGATTTGTCTCATAAAAATAAAAGCACCGATAGGTGAGGATAGATACACAGAAGGGTGCAGTTTTATAAAAAGAAAAGAAAATTCTGACTTTTCTTTTGTAAGATCTGAGCATCTTATTGCCAACAGAGTCAGTGATTTAGTAATGTTAGCCATAAAACTCTAGCTTCAACATCTTACTCAGTTGACACAAACATGGTGAGAACCCAGCACATAAAGCAGATCGACATCGGATAACTCGTTGCCTAGATTAAAGCCAAATGGGAGGAAGAGCAAGGCACCAATATTGTACAATTTAGAGAGGGCTGCGAGAAGATCTTTTTGAAATCCATTACTTTATTTCATCACTCCCTACATTAGCCTAAACTGATTTCTTCTGTATCTCTAGTGTCCTTTAATTCCTCTTAGGTAGGGACTACGTTCCTCTCTCTACCCAGTACCTATAGCAATGCTTGCTGCTATATATTATATTAATAAGTGTGGATTATTCGTTGAGCTGAGGAACTTTTTAGTCCATGGTACTGTATGTGATGCTGAGTTTAAACATATGCTTGATGCTCTTTAAAACTATGTGCGTAACAATCATCAATCAATTTTGGCATGAGCTCCTCAAATGCACTGATGGTAGGTATCTGAATACAGACAACTTTCTACAATTTTACATCATCGACAGGAAGAGACATTGTAAATATTTGTGAAACTACCAAAGGATATTACCTAGTGAAGTTCTGTGATAATTGTTGGGTTTTTTATCTCAATTTTTTTTTAACTATTCTCCAAATTGTCTAATTTTTTGGTGTTTTCCCATTATTAGGTCAATGAAGAACAACAATAATTAAAAGATACAGTCCTTTGAAAAGACTTCACCAAAAAAGCGTTAAATCAAAGGACTTTAGCCAAACATACTGACAAGACTATAATAGCTCCCATAATCTAACTTCCGTTTACTTTATAATTACCCAGGAAAAGGTGCAGAAGTATAATTCATTGATGTCACAGAATAGCAAACAAACAGATAGGCCATGAAACTGTGAACTGGTAGGTAAAATTAGTCACTGCTACTCTTGTTCTTTCTGATGACACCAACACTGCCCAAAGCAAAGGCAGAATGTCATTCACGGCTTCATTCTTCACGTGCCCCTTCCTGTAATACCTTTTCCCTCACCTACTCTGTGAAACAATTGCTATCCTCCTCCTAATAGGATAAAGAAAGCATGTGAATTCATTGCAAACCATAGACAGCATTAGCACACAAAGAAAAGAAAGACATTTCAGTAGCAAAATTGCAACACTTTGAAATGCAAGACAAAAATTGGGGGGGAAAAAGAGAAAACAGAGTTAACTGGTGATCTTATACTTTAGAATAATTAATGATTGAATTCAAACTAAACCAGCACCCATAAAGATTCTTATTCCCTCAAGATTATATTATTACATATTAAATTTCAGTCAATTACTAATTCTGGAAAATATAAAGAGGGTTCAGTGAATATCTTTTTTGCTGGCTTTCATGTTTAATGAGACTATGTTCACAAAAAAATTAATGAAAAAGCCCAACTCAATTTAGTTTTCAAATATTTCAAACGTTCAGAAATGTCACACAAGACAGCGTTCTCTCTCTGGATCTGTTGTTTCATTTGTAAAATTAGGGAAATAATATCTACACTATAGGATTATTAGATAGAGAGAATAAGATGGTCTAAGTAAAATATCTAACTCATTGTTTAAACCATAGTAAATGATCACCACGTTTTAATTCCCTTTATAATCACTTGGGGGGTATGTTGTAATACCATATTAAACATAGTAATAAAAACAGAAAGTTATAAAAACAATAGTATAACTACAACTTACACAGGTTATGCACAGAAATATGTCTAAAAGTAACGTTTTGAACCATTGAAACTTGGAAGTACAGGTATCTGTATAGGAAGTGTGAAGTCTCTCTTGTTCCCCACGAGTGATCTGTTTCTCAGGCCTCAAGTAGTAAATATATTTCCAATTAAAAGCGAGGAATAATGCCATGATTACTGTTACACAAGGACAGAAAGTACAAAGGCAGAAAACAAAGGCAGCTGGCTAGAAAACCATGCGTTTAGATTACAGCATTGATGTTTTAACCAAATATGCAATCCCAGCTCTTTCCTTCTCCATCAGAATAATCATTGAAGGGAAAGGAAGAAACCTATAAGGAAATTCCATCTTTATGTTTTATGTATTAAGATTCTCTAAGATTTCAACCAAAGTTTCAGATATGCTTGATAAAATTAACTAATGAAAGATATTTAGGGGAATTTTTAAGGCATTCTTAAGCTCATATTTTATATTATATTATAGGTTCTTAACTTTTATTATATGAACTCATAGAAAAATATAATGAAAGCTGTGACCCCTCTCCCATAAAAGGAAAAGTATATTATATAGGTTCAGTGGATTCATAGACCCTCTAAAGTCTTTCCAAAAACTTTTCCTTTTTATATGGTCCTCAGTTCATGAGCTTTTGATGGATAGCAAGTTATTCAAATATTGATGTTGTCATCATGGGAAAAATTCTCACATTTGGACCCCTGAGGTCCATAAAATACAGATTTTTTAAAATGTCATTGCTTATTTTTTAACCACATTTTTGCTCCAAATAGGAATGAGTAATTTCTAAATAAGTTCTTGTTGATTAAATAAATGAAGTTAATTTATGCATAATTCAATTTTTTACTGGCTCATGGTTCAAATAATTGTCTTGTTCTATGGATTATAACAAAAACTTTCCATTAGTATCCAAATCAACACTTTAAAAGGAAGAACAATGAAACATTGTGACCTTTATCAAATTTGTTTTTAGTGACCTTTGAGTGAATGCATAAGTGACAACCAAACATTTCCTGCAAATAGTGAAACAAGGAAGTGACATTTCTCGTAGACAGTGGTAGTGCAAGTGTAATGTGGCATAAACAGAGAGAGAGCATTTGATGTTTATAACATGAAAAGAAGAATGAGTCTAGGCTAAAGCATACTGAAAGTATCGTCTTAGCTCCACCCAGTATTCTCTTTAGTGAAAAAGAATTAGAAGTTTGTACTAGAACTCCACTGTATACTATATACATAGAAATAAACATAGGCATAGACTTAGGCGTACACTTGTACACACACACACAATTATACCAGAGTCCATTAAAAGTCACTTATAATTCTCTTGGGAATATTTTTATGAGAGAACTAACTGGAGGATGAAAGAACTATGAGATAAAGTGGATGGTGGAAGAAAAGATGTTATTGCAATTAGACTGAAAAAAATAAATGTGAGAAAAAATTCGGTCGGGATGTGCACTTTTGCCCTTGGTGAAAAAGATGATGCCATGTATCCGAGAAATGATAGCATCTGGCTAGAGAGGCGATCTAAGCAATGTTGAAATAGAATAACCCTGTCCCTTGAAGAGGGCTTGCAAAGTAACTATGTGGAATATGCAAGTATTTTAAATAAGTATTATTCAGAACTCTTTGTACCTCAAGCATCCAAACTACACTTTGTTCCAGAAAACGGGGACCCCCCGCCCCTCCAAAGGCTGGTCCAAACAGGTAAGACCCAGGACACAGATATTAATACTGCCATGTAATAATAACTGAGAAGTCTTGAGATATTTTGATGTGGAATTAGAGACAACACAGACTTTTACATTGTAGAAGGAAGCAAAATAAATTATAAGCATCCTATCAATATGAAAGAGGAAGATTTTGTAAAATTGCCAGCAGATGAAGAATAGTGAACAACATTTTTATAAAATAACTGTTAATATTTATTTATATTCTTTATTAAATAAAACATTTTTTTCATAAAATAAAAATCATCTTACATACATTATCCCCTGGGCCCTAAATTCCACATAATATTTTGAATGCCTAAATTCCCAATTCTACTACCACCAATAATAGTTGGAGTGAAGACTAGGGAAAGCATGGTTGACTATTAATAACTAATGCCCTGTTTGGGTGAACATTTCCTCGTTATATATTTCAAGATTCTGGAGCTTAAGATGAGGCAAATTACGTAGGCATTGGTTGGCACTCTAGTTCAAACAGAAAAGGAATAGACGGCCACGGAGGATGAAGTAACACAAGTTCTCAATAGGCCAAGAACTGGCAGGAACCAATATGTAAGTCATGTTGCAGAATTGCTGGCAGCTATGTTCCCACTGCCCTTTGGCAAAGGGATAACATCTTGCTGCACAGCCACCTAACCCAGAGCATGATCCCCACAACTATCAGCCCCCCTGCAGCTAAAACCTGATACCTCTTCACCTTTGCTTAAGGACAGCAGCGATGCAGAGTCCGTGAGGCTCTCCTGATGCTCAGGTTGTCTGAGCTCAGGTGTGTCTGATTCACTGAATCTAAATCGTAAGTCTTCATCTCCGCAGCCATGGAGGCTGGGGAGATGAAGACTGTTTTCAAATGTAGGGAATTAACAAAATACAGAGAAAGTGATTAAAAGGTGCTAAGTGATAAATTATGACAAATTCCCACTATCAATCACACATAACAGAACACTTCTCTCACAAGCCTTAGTTTTGCCCAGATTTACAACATTTACCTCTCTAAAGGATAATGTGTGGGAACAAAAATAAACCCAGCTAGAAAAAAATAATTCCTTACCAATAATGATTTTACTAAACTTTCTTTTCTCAGCAGCGTCTTTCTGCTCCCATTATAATGGGTCTTTCCTTCTGTGTTTAAACACGCTCACTTCTCATTCATTAGTCACACGTAAATTAGAAAATAACCCTTTACTTGATTGATACACTACTCTAAACTACCTTTCTTTTATTTTCTATATCTTGCATCAATTGTATGTATATCAATGCAGCAATCGATAGATATATACACATATTTTAATTCTGTCATTATTATGTCCCTCTTTCTCAGAGCTCCTTGGCTTCTGTCCCCATTCCATAGTAGCTGCACTCCTCAAAATCACAAATGGTTAGTTCCTCATTAAGTCCTCTGGTCTTCTCTGAATCACGTGGTGCTGTAAATAATCTGGAAATTCTTCCCATATTCCTTTTCTGGAATTCTTCCTGTTTTCCCCACTTGATATCTGACGTCTATTTTTGTACCTTAGTTACTTCATCTCAACTGGCAGCTCCTAAAATTCTGTCTTCAAGCCTGTTTTTTTCTCTCTATTATCTCCCTCCATGAGATCACTCCACTCACTGTTTCATATTCACTGATTCATCCGCTTCCTCATTTATTCAATACGATTGACTTACTGGATGACAGGCATTCTGCTAGGACCTGGGGACAAAAAGGTGAAGAAGAGACAGGCCCTGTCCTCAAGGCATTCAGGGTCTTTTAGGAAACAGACACTTGTTCTGCTATAAAATAGAACCGAAGTGTGTGGCGATATCTGTGCATGGCTCTGGTATCATCTAAGAGATGGGTGATGGGGAATGTCCCCCAGTGCAACAGTGGACCACCTGGAAGAAATGAAACTATCATTTTCATAAGGATTCTTTTTTTGTAATTTTCATGATTTATTTAATTATAGTTGACATACAATATGATATCAATTTCAGGTGTACAACATAGAATATATATATATACGTATATATATATACATATATATATATATGTATATATATATATATGTATATATATATATAATCACCGCAGTAAGTCTAACAGTTATTACTACATTGTTGACTATTTTGCCTATGCTATGCATGACTTATTTACTTTATAACTGGATGTCTTGCGCTTGTGTGTTTTCATCTCTGCCTTTATGGAACTTAGTTCCACCTTTCTTTCTCTCTGCTGGATACCTGCTCCTCAATGTCTTTAAAGAAATTATGTTTCAAACCAAACTTCTTCTTCTCACTACTACATTTGTTTCCCCTCCATATTTTCTAATTTATGAAGATAGTGTCAATGTTTATTTATCCAGACTAGCTCTTTAACTTCTGAGTCTTTGTGGACTTGTCTCTCTGACTTCCTCTTGAAATCCTTTCACCAAATTCTGTTTCATTTAAAAACAAAACAAAAAAAGAACTAGTGGCAGTACCAGGTAATAGTTAGCAGCATATACTGGGTTCAAAAGAGAAAAAAAACAAAAACAAACAAACATAAAACACCCTCAACTGTGCAGCTATAGGCAGATTATTATTGTGTTTCAGTTTCCCATTTTTAAAACTGGGGATAATAGTTTCTTCATCACAGGCTTGTTGTAAAAATTAAGTGAGATGATTTTCTGGAATATATATCAAGCATTGTTTACAGGTCATTTATTGTGACTCATAATTTCTATGTTGTTTATTTTTCCTTTTCATTCCTACTATCTTAACCTTGGCTCTGAGTTTAAATTATTCACATCTGTATAATCATTTTATTGAATGAACTGAACTCAATAGGGTAAGCTGACAAAATCACCGGATTCCTGCCCCCCAACCCCGCTGTCTCTTCATACTCACTCTGTAGAGCAATTCGATCCTAGCTTCTCAATAACATCTGTCAGGTTAAATAGCTTTTCAGTTACTTTGATGCATAGGAACACTTAAGTCAGTTAATAACAGCTCCAGTTCAATGTAATAATGGAAATTCCAAGGTCTTACTTCATTTGGAGCTTCTCCCTCCACCAGCTTGGCAGTGCTCCAAAGCTGTAAACATGGGGTGGGGGTGAGGCATGGGGTACTTCATTGCTCTTTAGTCTGCCAGCTCCTCCCGCAACTCACATGGTGCTTGCAGACCTCTCTAGGGTTAGGCCCAAGGGAAGAAATAATTAGGGGTTGGACTGTGGTGGTCTAATGTTTAGGCCCTCTGGCTTGGAAGAAGGCATTCAAAATGGGCACTTTCCCCGTGTGGGTTTTCAGTTCTTTTGCAGTGACTTTGACAGAAATAGCTCCCCTGGGAAATCATTCATAACTTTCCCCTTTAGTCCCTGGGCTTCAGGTGGCTCCATCCTCTGCTGGGTCACTTCCTCCGCCCAGTGGGACCTCCGGCACCTCAAGGCACACCTGAATTAATTAATTCATCTATCTTTCATCTATCTATCTATCATCTATCCATCTATCATCTATCTATCTATCTATCTATCTACCCAGGAGGTATGATCAAAAACTACAGTAAATGCTGCTGTTGAGTGCCATCCAACAGAAAGGCAGGGATCTTCAATACAGGAAGTGGCACATGGAACCTTAGTAACAGTGTGTGACAAGTTTCAACTTGTTCGGTGCAGTCAGTCATGTGTGAACTAAGGTTGAGAGAAGGTGTATTTTAAAGTGTGCTGTAAATCATGCCTCACGAACAACACATTAACATGAAATTTTGTTTCAAACTGCAAAAAAGTGCTAAAGAAACACATGAAATGTTAAAATTAGTTTATGGTGGTGCTGCAGCAACCATGAAGATGGTTTACAAGTGGTTTGAGCGATTTAATAGTGGTTGTGAATCGATTAAAGACAAGGAGAGATCAGAACATCCTTCAATATCAAAAGCCCAAGAGAATGTTGAAATGATTCAATCAAACAGGCGATTGACTATTAGGGGAATTTTTGAAGAGCTGAACATCTCTTATGGTTCCATTCAAAGCACTTTAACAACAGATTTGCACATGAGGCAAGTGAGTATGAAATTTGTTCCACACATTTTGACTGTCGAACAAAGCAACAGCATTTGTCAATTGCATTGGAGTTTTGCGATTGTACCACTTCAGCTTCCAGCTTTTTAGACATGTCTTCACTGGAGATGAAACTTGGGTATATGGTTATGATCCTGATACCAAGGATCAGAGTTCTCAATGGAAATCACCCAGTTCTCCTTGTGCAGGAAAAGCACATAAATCAAGATTTAACCTTAAGGTGATGTTAATAGTGTGTTCTGACCTTGATAGAATTATGCAAGCCAGGTTTGTTCCCAGGAACACTACGGTGAACTCTGAATATTATAAGGGCTTTTTAGAGCATTTCAGAAATGATGGGAGTAGAAAACAGCCTGAGAAATTGGCAAACGGTTTTCATCCTCCATCATGACAACATTCCATGTCACATATCACTTCTGGTATATGGCAACTTTTGTCAAATAAAAACGTTACAGTGTGTCCTCATCCACCTTATTCCCCTAATCTAGCACCATTCAACTTCTGGCTCTTCCCCAAAGTCAAAATAACCGTGAAAGGTAAACGTTTTGAATCGATTCAGGACATGGAGGCAGCCATGACAGCAGAGCTAAAGGCACTCACGAAAGAGGACTTTCAGAACTGCTTCAGAAAGTGGGAAGAACAATGGGTAACTGTGTTCATAGCGAGGGGGAGTTTTTTGAAAGGGATTAATGGCAATGTGTCTTTTACTGTAATAATTTTTTTTTTAATTTAAACTTTCACCATATTTTCTGATCACACCTCTATCTTCCTCTGTCTGTCACAATCTCTAGCTCCATCTCCATTTCCCTCTTCTCTCCCCTCTCTTTCAAAACTCTGCCATCTTAAGTTGACAGCCGCAACCTTTCATCTTAAGATTTCTCAAATATGCATAGGAACATCTCCCTATGTCCCTCAAACTCCAGATGATAAATATCAGGCTCTTCAAAATGTCGCCTTGAAGCTCTTCACATTAGGTTTAAGGTGAATGGAAGTGCCTTAGAGGGAAGAAGAAATGCTCCCGAGTTCCAAAAATGCATCCAGAAGAACCCCATGCATTAGCTCCACAGCCCTCCTGGCTGCTCCCAAACCCTGCTGTGTCCATCCCTGAGAGGGGTGATGGGCCTCACAAGGCAGGAAACGTCCACAAACAAGTCTTGTAGGCACTAGGCATCCATTGTTCTTCGTCTTAGGACCTTATGCTGAAAGTGAGACAGAGAGAGCTCCTTTTTTAACATCCTGGATTAGTATATTCTCCATGAAACTTTTCTCTCTGTCTACAATTTTCCCCCTGCCAACCAGAAAGAACTCCCTCAAGTACTGCTTTATAAAGCTCCTTGGCTTAAACACGCTCAGTGAGTCCCGCTATCCGCTGAGGAATTCTGATACTTCTCTTTGGTCTACGGACTTTTCATGCTCTGCTCATCTTTAATACTTAAAAACAGGATCCTTTTCCAAGTGGCTCTTGAATCATTACTGTTACTTTTTAATAACTAAGGGAGAACAATCTATTAACAATTAATGAGAGCAAATGAAAGGGGACTCTCCCTGCACAGAAGAAAGCAAGCTGTTCATGTTTAGGGAAGACTTACTAAAGTAGTCCAAACTGGAAGGCAGGCAATCACAAAAAGGTGGAAATATTTCCATCAAACTGTGACCAGAAATAATTAAGAACTTATCTGTAGATTAGAAATACAAATAAGAGAACTCAGCCCTGAATAAATTTATATATGTGTGTGTGTGTATATATATATATATATATATATATGTGTGTGTGTGTGTGTGTGTGTGTGTGTATGTATATATATATTATCTTACTCATAAAAAGATCTATTGTAATATGTCTGTAGCTTAGAAAACTAGAATAATAAATAATTTAGACCAGTTATATTCTTATTTAGGAAAAAAAAAAACACTGTCATTTTTTCAAAAGCCCTCATTTTTTTTTTCTTAGTACTAATCATTTGTATGTTGCATTCATTGGAAAGCACCATCCAGATGACATATTTTGAACACAGTCCATACAGAGAATGTTTTAGTAATAAAGAACAATATGTTAATATGTTCAGGAACCTAAGTATTGAGAACCATTTCAGTCAATTAATAGATTTCAAAATAGTTAAGATGGTAAGAGTTTTTTAAGCCATTTCAATTTATTTTGTGTCTTTTTAAATTACCTGATGGGAGGAGATTGACAGATAAGTTTAAAGGAAAAAAAAAAGTGTCTGGTTCTTGTTTCAATAAAACCTAAAAATGGAGAAATCTGAAGTTATCTACAAACAGATGAATTGTGATTCTTATTTTTGATGAGTCATAATGTTAGAGAGGAGGGGTATCTGAATATAGAATGAGGTTGTTCTAATTTCTTGATATTATCCTAGAGGCCTTTTAATATATTACTTATATCTTTTTTCCACTTGAAGAAAGAAATGATGTGACCTCTAAGTGGCACATTTTCAATAAATTCCATAAAACAGCAGGAGAGAATGCAGATTGAAAATGCAGTTCTAGCATCTTGCACTTTAAAAAGCTTTTAAAGCCTGTCTCATGCATTTATCTTTTAACAAAGATGAATGCACAAGACATCTCATATTCTACCCTGCTTGGTAAGGCTGTGATAATGTTAAATCAATGGCACAATGATCAAAAATGAGAACCAGATCAATATTCTGATCAATTAAATTGCTTTAGATATTAAAAAGTAATTATTCCAGAACAAGTCTACATTGGCAAAAATAAGAGTATGTCTTGCCTTGTCTAATAACTTTCACTTTAAATATTGGCAAACTCAGTTCACAAATAAAATAACAAATTTGGGGAAATTGTATTGAGCACAAAGTTAGCAGGAAATGTGTCTGGTACAGATAAAAATACAATTATATTCTTTCACATATAACTTTGTAAGGGAAGATTTCCCCCCAAAATAGAAGCGATTCTAATTTATTATTACATTTTGTAATGAAAAGCAGGCATTTGGGTAGGGAAAAAAAGAAAAAGTAGGCAGAGGTCCTACCCTCAGTGCCAGACATAAATCAGAGGTTCTAGGCGGCCATCAAAATGCATCGATTTATAGCTGTAGGTGAGGAGCACAGTTGGTAGAATTAGAATTGGTTCCTGACCTTCAGGAACTTACATTCTGGTTAGAAAGCCAAACCTAAACATATGAAACAATGTGAGAAGACTTAACGAGCAAAATAATGTCATGAAAGCTAACTTCTATTGGCAGCTTACAATGAGCCAGATACAGTTGTAAGCACTTTGTATGTTAACAGTGAGTTCTGTTTCGCGGGCTGCCCAGAACTGCGTTAGTGGCTTTGCATACCCAACACCTGACTGCCATATGCTTTGACTGCAAGCTGCGAAAAGCTAGCCAATTCCAAAAACAAACAAACAAAAAAAAACTAAAAAAAAAAAAAAAAATTTGCCCTCTGTAGAAAGAAAGCCAATGAACCTGGGAATCTCTGCCCTGCCAACACTCTTCAGCAAATTGCAGCCAAGGACTGACACAGGGATATACAAAAGGCCACGCCTCACTTAAGTCAGGACCAATGAGGTGGTGTAATTTGTGGTTCACAGCACCCAGTGGAAGCAGGCTGGCACCAGTCTCTTACTGAGATCCTCTCTTTGCTCACCCTTGACCCTCCTCTCCCAACACATACCTTTCCTTGAGATCCCTCTCTTAATAAACCATTGGTACAATATACTTTGCCTCAAGATTTGCTTCTAGGGAATTAGACTTCAGACACCTATATGAACTTGTTTAATATTTGCAATCACCTTAGGGGGAAATTACTACTATTATACCCATTTCACAAGTGAGAAAACTGAGGCATAGAGAGGTTAAGAGCATGGACATGGTCACTCAGCTCATAAATGGTAAATCTTTGCTTTGGTCCCAGACACTGCTGGCTTCAGAGATTATGCTTTAAACCTCTCCATTTCATGCTGTGAATGTTTGCTATGTGAAGGCAGTCGCTAGTGGTGGTGGAAAGAATGTGGGATTTGAAAGGAAGAGATTGATTTTAATGTGAGCGCTCTAACTTCACAGCCTTGTGATTTTGAGTTAGTCACTTCATTTTACAATACACATCTGTAAAATAGGAATGGTAATCTGAAGCTATTGGGAGGAAGCTCTTCCTTTGAAAGTGTGTAGCACTTTACAACTTGTAAAATGTTTTATTTAATCATCTCTTTTAGACTTCACAATAGCCTTGTGATAAAAATATTATTAGACATACTTTATTGATTATAAAAAAAATTGAAACTTGGGAAACTCTCAAAGTTAGTCAGAACCAGGATTCAAATTTAAGATATCTGCCTACAATTCCAGTATTTTTATCTTCATTCCACAACTACTTGAAATAATAAGTCTAATTTGAGGATACTTTAGTGATTCATAGAACATTTTATTTTATTTTATTCTTCTCTTGCCTTCTGAAGACAATACTAACATTTTGAAATTGGTGAGTGTCATTAGTTCCACAGGAATTCACACAGGGAAGAAAATAGGTGTGTGGATTCACAGAGACACTTTCAGGAGACACTTCATGAAGGATGGGGCATTTGAGCTCCATTCTTACTTCTTCAACAAGCTCATATTTGCTGAGTACCACTTGTATTTCAAGCACTGTGTAAAATTTGAAAGGACCAAGATTTGGTAAAAACAAACAATGGCTACTGGACTTATGGGGGAGGGAGTGTCACTCCATAGATTACATACAGGCCTAACCACTGCACTGCACACCTAAAGCTATTATAAAATAATAGTGAATATCAACTCTAATTAAATATATAGTTATATAGTCATGGGATGTAAAGTACAGCATAGGGAATCTAGTCAATGGTATTGTAATAGCTATGTAAAGTGTCAGATGGATAGCAGACTTGTTGGGGTTATCACTTTGTAAGGGTGTAAATGTCTAATCATTATGTGTTGTACACCTGAAACGAATATAAAAATAAAAATTAAAAAATGAACAATATAGACAGAAGCAAAGAGTCAGAAGGAAAGATCATCTTCAAGAAACAGGAGTAATATATTTCAGGAATCTCAGAAAGGGTCAGATGTTTTCCCTAATGTTTGTGGAACGTAAGGCTGGGAAGTTCAAACGGGGGGATTGGGAAAGCCTGGCTTAGAACTGGCAGGTTGGGGAGATCCAGGGAGCACTGTGGGTAATTGTGACATGATTTGAGCTACGTACTTCAAGTTCTACAGCAGAGACCACAAAGGCTTTGAGAAAGTAAAAGATGGAGGAAAGAGACATATTGTAACTCTAGTAATGAATAAATCATCCCGGCGAGAAACATGAAAACTGTGAACAGGGTAATAGGATGAGGAAGTTGTGAAACTTTTCAAAGGTCAAAAAACAGGATTTGTTGATTGACCATCTGTGAGGGGATGAGAAAGAGGAGAAAGTCAAAGATAATTTTGCAAACATTTTGTTTTTATAACAAACTGGTTAAGAAAGGGTCTAACCCCAGACCTCGACCTGTTTCAAACCTTAGCTCCACCAGTTAATTGCCAGCTAACTAAATTTGGGCAAGTTTTTTTTCCTGCTTCTATTACTTCACCTGTATTATGGAATAAATAATTGCACTTAACCTCCTCAGATTGTTGTAAACATTAAATGAATCCTAACAGACACACCTACTGCAGAGGGACCCTCAGAAAACATTCCATAATTATGGCACACTTTTACACAAAGAAAAAGGCAGGAAGACGTGATTTACAAGAGGAAGCAAGTTTTGTCTCAAGGCCTATACTGTCAGAAGATGTGGGTTTGTCTTCCAGCATTGCCCATCAGTTTTGGAATGTTTTTTATTTTTCAGTCATTAGCTTGACTTTTACGATTGTCCCAAGAGAGAGAGACTAGTCTTTTAAAAATCCTTAAATAAAAATACCATACAAATAAATTACCATCGAAAAGATCAACTAAATCATCCATTCACGCACTAGTCCATCAGGCACATGTAACCACAGCCTCCGGAGCTCACACAGTGAAGCTATTCCTTGCAACAGCCCCATTTCCTCACGGCCCAAAGCACTGTGAGTTAACTAAAGTGGCTGAGAGTTGGAAAAACAAAAATGAAAAGTGTGCTATTATAATATTACTACTGAAAAAAATTTAGAGTCCTTGATAAAATCCAAGGGAATTAGAACCATCTGAGTAATGTACAATTTGAATTGAAAATTTTTTTTATTACCAGCAGTTGTTCCTTTCTAATGACATAGTAAGATCACTAGGTCACTAGTTTTCTGCATCTATACTCATCTTCGTTATCTGTAGCTGATTATAGTCAACAGTATTGTAAAAACTACGTATAGTGTCCAATGGGTACTAGACGTGTCGGGGGGATCGCTTCTTCAATTATATAAATGCCTAATCACTATGCTGTACACCTGAAACTAATATAAAATAATACTGACGATCAACTATAATTTAAAAAAATTGTAACGGGGATATATAGTACAGCATAGGGAATATAGTCAATAATATAATGACTACGTACATGTCAAATGGGCAATAAACCATTGGGATTATCACTTTGCGAGGTATATAAATACATGTCTAATCACTATGTGGTTTTGTATACATGAAACTAATCAAAATTAATAAATAAAGAGGTTGACTCAAAAATGGATTGATAATCAGCACTCAGAAGCTTCTTGGGGTGGTAAGAGTACTGTAAGTAGTTAATGTACATAGTCTGCTTTTGAGGAAAAATGCTTGAAGGAATTCAGTGGGAAAAGAGAATATGCCTATTATGAACTTACAACACACTGTAGGTGGCCTGATGGAAAGAAGGAAGCCTCTTCAACACGGGAGTGATATTAGCTTTTGAAATAATACAGAAAACACTTCTTCCAGAACATCCCCTCAAGTACTGAATGCCAAAGAAACACTTCTTTCTTTAATGAATCTCAAGTCCCAATTAAAAGGAGAAGTTTGAAGGTGAATGAAAGACTTTCTCCTCCTCAAGAGAGTACATTTGAGACTCCCTGGAAAACACAATATAAACAATTACATTGAGAATATTTGATTCCATAAAATAAGAACAAATCTAATTTAAATTGACTTTACCAGGAAAGAGTCATGCTTTCCTGCCTAATGCATGTGTTTTTCTGGACTGATTGTTATAGGTTTAAGGATTTAAGTTAATTGATCACAGCTTCAGGTACCCTTCAAAAATATTATAAATAATTCATTTTAAGATTAAACCTTCCTTTGAAAAACTAATCATTCTTCCTTTTATAAATCTGTCTTTGGGAAAAATATACTTTTCTTCAGAATAAACAATAGAAAGAAATTATCACAGAGAATGAGAGAGCAGACTAGACATGAGATAGGACAATGAAGAGAAAAAGTAAGTGATCGATGATAGAAAATGAATCCAGTCTTATGGATCCTCCATGAATTAGCTGTCCCATTGCAACAAACAGTACCTTGATGGGGTTAATTTACTTTAAAGCAATGAGAAAGCTACTTCCAGAAAATACTTTACTCATCAAGGCTAAAATAAATGAACTTGCTTTATGCATGAAATTAAATATATTCACCAATATATTATTACAAAGTGCCAATTCAAAAAGCAAAGTGGAATATCAGAAACTTTCCTGTCATTTTCCAGGATTTAATCCAGTTATCTGGCATGTACCTGTGCTACACATTATATTGCCTTAAACAATGGAGCAGCCTGTTCCCTGCATCATTTCCCTGAATGAGACTTGCAAAAATCCCCATAATATCACTGAAGGTCACTGTCAAGTATCAGAGATTCTACGTTTTCTAGATTTGCAAGCAGAGATACCTCAGGAATATTAACCAACTCAGTCCTTCCATAACAATTATCCTTATTAAATAAAATCTGTATCAGCTGAATCTTTAGCACAAAAGAAATTAGAACTGCTATGGCAAATCTGCAGTGTAAATCCATGGCAGTAACTGATTTTCGCAAGAGAATATTAATCAAGAAAAGTTTTAACTTTATCAACTCCACTAATGAAAAGACACTTTCTGTTACATGTCACACAAAGCCTGATGGGGTGAAGGAGAGTAAGCCTTAAGCTTCTAGATTTTAGCTGATGTATTACTTCTCCAAATTCACAATGCTTTTGAAGTGCCTCAGATCTTAAATCAAGGCACTTGCACTACAAAGAAGAGAGCCGCAGTAAAATTAACTTTTTCCTATCCTTGCAGATGGTATTATTTTTCTTGTCTTAGCACCTTAACATGAAAGATGGATAATCCTGAGAGAGGCTGACATTTGCTATAGAGACCTGAATGGCTAATTTAGTGAGCAAATAAACTGTGGCACAAATCTTCCTGCTCCTTTAACCCATCATCAGCAATTCTAATCAAGCTGGTTTGTTCCTACACAGCATCTCATGGCAGTTGTAATTTTTTGTCTTGCAGTTTCATTCTTTCCTTTAATGTCGATACCCAAAAGATAGCAGAACAAGCATATTGTCAAAATTTACTTTTAAAACGAAATGGATTTCAGGGTAACATATCCTCCCTCTGCCTCTCCTGCTGTTTCATGTTTCTCTTAATCTCAGTGAGCATGTGGCCCTTCACCTGGGACAGGGGACTCCTCGTGGGTTTAGTGTGTTTAGAAAACGAGACAGAGTGTACAGATCAGCCAGCATGCAGTGCCTGACAGACAGCAAGTACACAATACATAGTAGTTTTTAGTATTGTTATTTTCTTGTACACAATTTCAGAGGGAAAAAATTGTCTTCACAATTTCCCACTGCAATCCCCATATTTATTTACACGTTGTGAAAAAATGAACTAATCAATGTGATCATGGAGAGAATAAAATGGACTAAGCTTTGCCTAGAGTCAGTAGGCCTTGAGGAAGTGGGGCACCGGCCGATCTTGTGCCCCAGTTCTGAGAACTGCTATTTAGTAGCTAGTTTGTAGCTGAACTCAGCTCAAGGCTGAACCATAATCATCCCGGATCAACGACTGCTACAAGGACATGTATGGACTTTGCATCCTCCTTGGCACAGCAATGATGTCATCTACATGTTTTACTTCGAAAGAAGCCGGTTTGTTTCATCAGCTAGCATCCTTCATTTACATAAAGGTCCTAATTGAAAACAGAAGTTGTGGTTTCTACCTCCCTTGTTTGCATACTGGACCTAACCAATCCCTGCTAGCCAGCAGCCTTCATTTACATGGAGGACCTAAATGGGAACAGTACTAGCAGTCTTTGCCTTTATATACCCTGCCTTTCTTTGTTCTCTTTGGAGCACAGTTTGGGTTGCTATCCAAATCTATGCCTCCAGGATGGCAAACCACTGCTCAAGTAAATGCTCCTTTTTGTTCTTTATTATAGCTTAAACCTTTTTTTGGTAGACAAATGAGAAGAGGAAATAAATTGTATCTACAAATGTTTACCTAAATATATTTCGTCTGTGCAGACACAGAAGGATAAATTCAAAATGTGCTAAAGTGCTTCTGGTTGCTTCTAATACACTGGATGGCACAGAAGGTACAATATTAAGGACTGCTTCTCTATGCCAGAGCAAATTTTCTTAGTGGAACTTATCCTTGTCACTCTCCCAACTCCTCTCTAGGGACAATTTGGTAGGTGGTTGGTAAATGCAAGTCTGGCATTTTGGGGAGCTCTCTGGGAAGCCTCCAGAAGCAATACCATATTGATACAGTAACAAAAGTAATAAAATAAGTAAGTACAGGAAGATACCAGGGTAGTCAGTAAGGGGATTAAAAAAAAAAAAAAAAGACAGAAAGAGAGAAAATAGGACAAAGAGCATGGGGAATCCAAGGACACAAGTATTCAACGCATACTTAACAAACGTTTATTCCGTGCCAACTATTGTACTGGCAGAGAGATATCTAGTATGGATGAGGGGCAGTCAACTATGAGCTAAATACAATCCTTATCCTGGAAAAGCTCAAACCTGACTGGCATATAAAAATAACGGCATACATTTATAATTAGGAACGTAGCGTTAAAATACCAAGAACAGAGAGTTTTTGTCAAATGTACTAAAAGGTATGGAATATACAAAGGATCAAGTCACATTTCTTGGGAGAGCAGAAAATGAGGGGTTTTAACCAAAATGTTAAAGGCTCGACGTTGCTTTGTTAAGTAAACAAGGAGAAAGAGAAGATTCCAACAAGAGAGCATAGTATGATAAGGGTGGAGCTGAGCATGGTGTATGTAAAAGTGAGTGAAAAATCAAGTTAGAAATCCAAGGTGGGGCCCAGAATTTTGAAGCCTTTTCTCTCAGGTATCAGGCTTTCCCCTGGGGAGCAGTGGGGAACTGTTGGAGGGGTTTCAACAAGGAAGGGACATGATTGTAGATTTGTTTTAGGAAAGTACTTAGGCCCCTGTGGGGAGGAATGAAAAGGGAGAGCACTTGAGACAGGAAAGCATCTTGAATCTGTCCATAGTGGTCTAGAGGAGAACGAGGTGAGCCTGAGCTGAAGGAGGTGACATACCTGAGACCTACATAGGATGGAAAAAGAAGAAAAAATAGATGCAATGGAGATCAAGAATCAGGCCCAAACCAATGATGATAGCAAAGCCAGAGCGCCCAGTGAGACATACTGACATCTGAACGAGACACATGTAAAATAATTCACTGAGACTTTTCCAAAGGCAGAATAGGTTTTCTTTTATGAAGTAGCTTGAAATCATATACTGCCTACTCTCTTTGTGTTTGAGTCATTCTTTCAGCAAGTACTAACTACATGTTGTTAGGTAAAGCTGACATAGCCCTGTATTTACAAATACTGCCTACCTCTCATTGCATGCCAAATACTATTCAAAGAGTTGCATAAATATTAGTGACTGGGCCACAAGGTGCCCATTTTGTTCAAACATTATTTTGAGTGAGAGTGTTTTGGGATGAGATAAACATTTGAATAAGTAGAGACTGAGTAGAGCAGATTGCCCTCCCTAATGTAGGTGGGCCTCATCCAATCAGTTGAAGGCCTGAACAGAACAAAAAGGCTGAGCAAGAGGGAACTTCTACTGCCTGACAATTGGAGCTGGGACTTCCGACCTCAGCTGAAACTTTCATTTCAGACTGTCCTGGTTCTCAGGCCTTCGAACTCAGCCCACAACTACACTCTCAGTTCTTCTGAGTCTCTGCCCTGTAAACTGCAGATCCTGGGGCTGTCTTAGCCTTGATCATTACGTGAACCAATTCCTTATAACAGATCTCTTGGTTCTGGTTCTCTGGAGAACCGTAACTAATAGAATTAATTGATTTATTGCTTGAAAAAAATCTTTTAAGGAAAGTCTGTCATTCCAATTTTAAGATAGAGCAAGTGAGATATAGAGGGACTAAATGACACAGCCAGGGACACCCAAGGCTGGATCCCAAATTCCAATGCAGACACCTCACCCAGAGCTCAGAGCCTCTGCTCTCAATTACTACACAGCACTGCACCCAGTGCCGCCAAGAGTACACCTTCAGTAGCAGGGGCCGAGAGGGGCTGCCTTAGCTTTTGAGACAAAATAGCACAAATAATTATTTAAAGTTATGACAAGAGCCATAGAGGCGTCTCTAGGGTGATATAAGACCCTTTCAGGGTGGGATCCTGCATGTTCTGGGGCTCAGGGAATGCCCCTTGAAAACGCCCTGTTTTAGTGAGGACTGCAGGATGCACAGGACGCTGCGGGCAGAGGCGATAGCATGTCTGAGGACCCCAGAGGAGGGCCGCTGTGGCTGGTGTTAGGTGAGGAGGGACGGCGGTGTAAGAAGAGTCTAGAGAAGTAGCCCAGAGGCAGGTGATGCTTGCTCAGGACTTCTGGTTTCTCGTTAATATTAGCAAGAGATTCCTGGGGAGACTTAGGGAGCCATGGATCGGAACAGAACTATTTGCCTTTGGAAAAGCCCTCAGCTCCAGTGAGACCTGGACCAGAGTGGGGTAAGTGGGGAAGAGGAAGAACGTCAGGCGGCATGGCTGGAGTTGCAGTGAGAGACGGTGCCGATTCCCACCAGGGCTCCTCAACGTGCGGGAGTAACAAATACCTGGGTTCTGTTTGTTCACTTTCGTTTTTGCAAATTCAGCGCAGATCAATGATTTTGCAAAATACTATAGAAATGAAGAAGTAGAAAAATGATCACATGCTTGAATATTTTACAATATCAAATTTCCAATATTAAAATTTTCTAGATGGTTACTCGACATTTCGATGTTTATCTCCCCGAGAATAAGAACGCGTTTGTGGGCTGGCTTTCACCCATAGACCACACTTTGAGTGCTAGACTAGGATGGTAACAGTAGAAGTGTGAGAATTGCATGGATTTGAGACTTATATCCATAGTAAAATGGATAGTACTTGATGGGTAATCGGATTGAAGGGTTTATATTGCAGCAGGAGAACTGGCAAGAATGGCAATTAGATTTTGGGCATGTGCTATTGAATGAATCATAGAGTTCTTTACTGAAAGAGAAAACACTGGGGTAAAACACATTTAGGATTGATGTAGAAGGTGTAGAGAAAAGAGAATGTATTCAGGAAAAGGGTGTGAATTTTGTATGGACAACATGATATAGAGATTGGGAGCTGAAAACATGGATAGTAACAATAAATTAATAATGAATAATAAATATTAGTAATAATAAACTTTTATAAATAACTCATTAATAAAATAATAATACCTCTGTGTGCATGACAGTTGTCTAAGAAATTTACTTCTCATCGTGGTGTGGGTTCTATTTTTAACTCCAGTTTACAGATGAGAAAACTGAGGCACAGACAAGAGGAATAATTTATTCAGAGTGTCACAGCTGAAAAGTGGATGCCTTTATAAAGACAGGCAATCTGAATCCTACACACTATTTTGCCTCCAGAAGAAACATCTCCATAAAAAATAATTTTAAGGTATAAGACTAGGTCCTAAAAGTGCTCTGTCAAAGCTTATGGGCCAATCACATACGCAATAACATGCTGTTGCTCAGATCTGGGGTTTTTAGTCTTCCGGAAAGAAGACTAGTCAGAGAAGACCAGTAAGCCCGGGACACAACATTTACCTTTCTTTCTTTTCATGGAGCAAATGATTATAAACTTCACACAGAACATTTTGAAGGAAGGAAATCAGAGATAAAAACATTTCCTTTCAATTACTTAGGCATTATTTTCCCTCTCACATTCTACGTATTTTGTGACCATGTGACAATGCAAGGGTTATTAACAAAAAGTATTGTAGACCCAGAGTTAACTTAACTTTGTCACTATAATATACCACAATGGCAGCACACTCTTATTTAATAAGTGATAATGAAAACTGATAGCAATTATCAGTGAACACTGGTAGCAGGTTAGGATGCTGGCTGTCAGAATCATTGCTTAGGCAATAGCAGATGGGCAGAGGACAGATGTGCAAAGCCTCAGGAAGGCTGAGGATCCGAACTAAAGGGCAAAGGTAGGGGACCTTGACTCTGGGTCCTGACCACCATGGGCGTGAGTCCAGAAGATCATCCTGAAACCTGTCCAAGGGAACAGGAGGTCAGATGGGTGCACATAACCTGAAGCTGAGAAGAATTCAATATGAGATATATTGATCCAACCAAAGCAGCATCTGGAAGATCCAAATGGCAGATAGTCTTTCTGAAGACAAGAACAAAAACTAGGGATGGCATATGTCACAGGGTGATTTCTAATCACTTTCGAAAGGCGGTGGTTAGCAACACAGGCTTTGTAGTCAAAGAACCTGGGTTGAATACCAGGTTGGTATTACCTATTAACCTTGGACAACTTATTCAAGTTCCTTCAACTTGCTTTCTTCTTCATAGAGTCAGTAGACTAACAAAACAACATATATAAAGTGGTGAGCACAAATTATGAATGTCGTCAATAATCAAAAAATGTTATTTCAGGCTAATAACAAATATGATATTCCGACAGGGTCGGGTAGGGCCCCCTGCTTGTGAATAACATTTCACTGTTAATAGATATAGAGAGAAATACACACCGATTTTCTTCAGTCATTTTAACTAGATTTTTTTTTAATCTTTGGATAATAAAAAAGAAATTAAACTTTAGTAATATGAGACTGCCTTTTTCAGATCAGTCCATGTCTCCTTACAAAATTACTGAGCCAAGCTTGCCCAGGGCAGAGTGGGTCAGAATTTTCTACCCTACTACAGGGCAGGATGCAGCATCACTGCCACGGAACTACCTCAGGCCTGGTGTCCCATGTGCACTGGGTCAGCCCTCGCCTCAGCTCTAATGTGCTATGGATCACTGCAAATTGCCTCCCCACTTTGGCAGCAAGGAAAGCTGGGGGTAGGAGAGGCATTAACTTATATGGAATAAAGTGACAAAACTGTGACAAAACAAGGCAAGGTACACACTAGAGGAGCTAAATTTTACAACTGACACTATGAGTCAGTATTGGCAGTAGAGGTCCAGGGCATTGCAATGTCTGGGAAATACTTTCAAGAGGATGAGTACTGGAACCCAGCAGAGTTGGCCCAGCAAGCTGTCTGGGGGTTGAAGCGGACCCTGAAAAGGGATGGAAAAGCTGGAATGCTCATTGCTTCCAAAAGTAAATTGTGGAAATTTTAGCCAGTTTGTGGAATTAGTCTGACACTTCCATGCTCATTTAGGGTATAGGAGTAATAAATTAATTCTGAATCTTTCCTGGCCTCTATAAGGAGTTTACAATTTACTAGTCTGTTGATTCCCATATGGAAACAATATAAAGGCAGCAAAACCCAGAAATTTCTACATATACGTTTCAAATATTGAAATTGGTAAAAGACAGAGTCAAACTCCAACCTTCTTGCGCACACACACACACACACACACACACACACTCAAACACACACTCCCACTCTCTCGTGCTGTCTCCCTCCCTCTCTCTCACACATACACGCACACACACACTTTCTGATGTGTGTGTGTTAGTGATGATTCAGATCAAATGTCAAGTCATGAGATCCTGTCCCTGGCTTTTCCTTCAACTGTTAGCTTCTGAGGTAAATCATATTTACACTATATTTATATTACTATAAATTATATCAAAATATGTTTGATATCAGTTATTAGAATTGTCATTAAAAAATGTGATGGGCATTCATAGTACATCACTGATTAGCCAGGCAAATGACAAAGATTCTCATGCAGAATTACAGAGGGACAGAGTGATAAAAGTTCTATGAAAGAAAAAGCAAATGAATTAGTAACTGGTTTAAAAGCATATTCAGAGAAGAATTACAGAGATCACCCAACTTAGGAATCTGACAGAATAGCCTAAAGTATGAGCTGCCGTATTTATTAGCCTTATAACCATAAGCAACTTAACTCCTCTAAGCCTTTGTTTCCTCAGCTCTACAAATGTATAATAAAAACAACAACAGGAACAACAATAAGCTTCTCCATATGGTGGTTTTGAAGATTAAATTAAAGTTTATTAAAAGTTCTTGGCATAGTGATCTGTCTTGCCTCAACTTAAAATAAAATCTTTTGAGCTTTTATTACTGAAAGATAAAATGTATCAGCTTGAAAAGATGTGTACTTCCCATAATATAATAGTATAGTTCAGAGATCCTTTTCATGTGGATGATATAGAAAAGGGTCAAATATCAGATAAGTGATTGGATGAAATGACCCTAAGATCCCGTAGCCTATGAGTTTACAATTCTATGCCAAATTATTAGGCAGTTGGGATTAGAGGGATCTTTTAGCAGATGTCAGGTGTCCTGTCACTGGGATTGAAGAGATTATGAGTGTTACACAATGGAGCCATAAGAAAGTCTTCTGCTCAAGTAGCTAATGACTCCACTCAAACTGGCTCAATAAATAAAATATAATTATTTCAATCATAATAGTTGAAAGAGAGATTATGTTAGAATTAGTTGATTTAATGCATAAGAGATTTCATCCAAGGAATTTTCTTTATTTCTCCTTCCATCAACAGGGTCAGTTTCATCCTAAAGTGGGTTTCCTCAAAGTCCTAAAATGGCTGCCACAGCACCTGGGAAGCATGCTTTCTGATTCATAAGTTCTTCCCACGCCCCAACTGTTCTTCTCGGCAGGGAAGGTGGGCCATTTAAGGATATAAGCTCACCTCCAGAAGGTTAACAGTCACCAGAGAATTTTCAGGCACTGACTGGCTTACACTAGTTAAGATGCACAATTGGATTAATGAATGGAATCGGCCCTGCTGGAAACACATGACTATGAGAAGGACATGTACTAAAACATCTGTTCTGAAGCAAACAGAGGTTTTTAGAAAGGAACAAGAAATCCGGGAATGCTGGCTAAGCGACAGGTCTCACAGTAAGGAACATAAAAGGTTGGGTAAGAGATAATCAGTGCATACCCTACGATTGGGTAATGTGTAGAGTAAGAGCGAAATGAGGAAATAATTTGGTCAAGTTTAGAAGGATACAGGACCTAGAAGCAGGTGGACATTACACAGATGTTTAAATGTATTTTTTCAACCCCAGTGTTCTTTACAGAAGACTACCAAGATGATGGAAAATTGTAAAACAAATAATGCACTTAACTAGGCACTTAATATTTTTCATTACATATCATACAATTGTAATAGGAAACATTTTTTTTTTCCTGAGTACTCACTTTGTGACTGGGCTAAGTGTACATTATTTCACTATAGAAAAATTTTGACTGACCAAATAACAAATGAATCATGCGTATCAGTGAGAGAACATTTATACAAAAGACATACAACAAAATCACACATCATTCAAATTTCAACTTTCTCTAAGGTTGGCCTAAAGAGGTTGTTAAAGATAAACTAGAACATGAACTTGGCTGTGGAACAGTCAAAGAGAAGTTGTGGGAAATATGATTTAGTTTGATAGAAACACAACTTTTAAACCCAGATGGAAGTTAAAGATAATTGGAGGATACAGAAAATAATAATGTCCTAGAATATTTTATAATAGCCTCCCATAAATCGAAACTTTCCGATCAGTTTGCATGATGGTTAAAACAAAAGAACAAGAATATCTAGTCGAAAAGCAAGTTTCATTTATACATATAAGTACTTTTCTCTTGGAAAAGTCAACAAGACTTTGTAATGGGACCTTAACAGTTCTCAATGGCTGGGCCCTTCTTTTCTTGATTTGGACTTGAATCTACCATATAATACACTTATTATGCCAAGTTTGGAAAAAAGTAGAACATCAAATGAAGGCTATATGCACATATGCAGTGTACACAACCCTCGTTTCCCACAACATCCATTCTGCCAGCTCTGGGGTTTTCTTGCCATTTCTTGCAAAATTCTATTTGCTCTCTGTCAATGTCCACTGGCATTTTGACAAAGTGCTGAATCTGCAGAAACCATGCTGTGCAACGGCTCCCAGAGCAGATTTCTGACAGATTTTCCTCCCCTGAAGTTATAAGACTTGTGCTACATTTGCGCAAAGGGGCATAAATTAGTTCGTATTTCTAAAGCATTCTGCAAAAGAAAAGAGCCCTATATATCCTAAGTTTCCTTAAGAAGTTCTCTTTCTGTAAGGATCAAGACAAGCACAGAAACACATGAAGCTCTACTCATAGAAGCATTAACACGTTGCTAAGATTGTCAGGATGCCTGACAATGACAAAACATTGCATCTGCCTTCACATTGGACAACATTTGATAGAAGAGACCAATCAATGCTCTGGAAAACGAAACAAAACAAATACAGACATTGATCGCAGGCATAATTTATTTGAGGTATAACATAAAATGCTAACAAAGATTTTGCATAAATTGACATTATGGATAGTCACTTGAGAACTGTACATCAAAATCTCAATTCTAAATTCAAAATCTGTTTGCTTGAATGGGCATTTGCCATTCTGTATATTGTGTTCTTTGCTATAGATGAAACTCCTTTTCACCCAAAGGTCTCAACTAACAAGGATGGACCCAATTCCTAAGTATTTAAGACCCAGGTTAAAAATTCCAATTCTTCTTGACCACTTTTCAAAGCACTAAATCTAAATCCTCAGGGATGAACCCAGAGCATTTGTACTTTTAACAGGAGTTCCAACTGCTTCTGCTTTCTAGTTGGGGGTTGAAACCATCATTAGTTATTTGCTGTACTCCTAAAAGAATGCTCTTTCTGACAGCCCGTAATGCTTTCACTCTTAAACAAGATTTTAGGGGTGGTTACCTGGTTCCTAAGATTTAGATTAAATTGGCTCAATCTATAGGAAATTCAAATTGTAAATTCAAATTGCAAAAATTTTGGAACTTGTGTTTCTTCTTTTCACCTCTGATCAAGTTTCTAACTGTTGTAAAAAACTTTACCCTTATTGTGCCTTTGGTTATTTCTCTATTTCCATCCTCACTTGTTACACGTTTGGTGCTATCTGATTAGAAAATTCCACCTATAGTCTCCAGCACACCCCACCTTTGATTGCTACAATGGCCCTCTGTCTTGCATTGGCAGTGCACTAGCTTCTTGCTTTTAACTATTTTAAATCTAGACAAAAGACTTAACTTAGGCCTTTGAGGATATTCTGTCTGTTCAGTTGGATTTTGTGTTTTCATTTTGTCTGCTTTTAGTGTTTCATCTCACTTTTTCTTTCAAGTACTATCTGTCAATGTGTCTGTGTTTTATTTATTTTTATCCACCTTTTTATTCTTTTCTTTTCAAATGTGAAACAGGAGGTGCCATCATCCGATGAACAGTCAGGTTCATCGCCAGCATATGCCAGAACAGTGCAACCTCAATGACAAACCGGGCTCCTGCTGGTACAACAGTGCCACCTCGTTTTCCAAACAATTCAGATGTAGCATGGTAGGGGTAAAAGTGCATATGATCTAGGATAAGAAAGTTTATTTAATCCCTGTTTAGGCCCTGATTAACCTGTGACTTCAAACAAGAAGTTACCTCACCGACTCCGAAATAGAGACTATAATAATGGCTCTACCTACTTCACAGGATATGTGAAAATTAAGAAAGAAAACCTCAACTAAAATTGAAATCAGAAAGGTAGAGAAAGTTCTCACACTCTGCCACTGATTGTCAATTACCCCAACCAAGAAGACTGCAGGAGTTGATTCAGTTACAGACTTCTACCGTAAGAGCATATCTTGCACTCACAAACAGGAAGGCTAACTACTTGACTACTCTAGCTGGAGAAAGGAAGATTTTCTTCCACCCAGCAACAAGGCCAGCCAATGGAGTCATCGCAGCACAGACGATGAGAAGCTGTTGTTAGCTAAAATCTTACTTTCCTCCAATGAGCTTTCATTCTTTCTTGTTGATAAATTTCTTGTCCCACTTTCCTTTCTGTAAAGGCCTCCCACCCTTATGTAACCCCTCAGAGTATCTCTGGGCTGGCTAGATGACATTTTGCTGAGTCATGAATCATTTAATAAAGATCTTCAAATTTACTCCGTTAAATTGTATTAACAAATGGTTGTCAGAATCAGCTAAACCATGGACCTAAAAGCCTTGAAAACTGTCAAGTAACTGCTGCTTATTTGGGGAAGGCTATAAAATCATGGTTTCAATGTAAAAAAAATCACTGGAAATTAATTAATTATTCCATTTATTTTTGGATAAAGAAGGGACCACGTGGACAAATATAAAGAAGGGCGATAATTTAGTGGACAAGTAGTGAGATGTGTGAGGATGGAGCTGAAGCCAACACGACAGAAAGCAGAGTAGAAAGAGAAATGGGTAGCATCATCTGAGCCACTGAAATAGGCTTGGAGTGACATTAGCCATACCTTGGGACTTTACAGACAAGTGAGCCAATTCTTTGTTTTAATACTGCTTTTAGTTAGATGTTTTCTCACTCACAACTCAAGGAATCATAACAGATAAAGTATATTTGTTAATTGGAGGCGCTAAGGTACTGTACAAGGTTCTAGGATTTCGATAGATGAATCCAAATAATTCGATTTGAGATTTGAGAGGAGGGTAGTCTTTGCTGAAAGCATATTTAAAAATTTCAAATCTGGTCAGACAACTATTAATTTAGAAAGGATGAATGAGGACCGCCCCCCACTGCAGAATGGGTCCCTTGACAAACTATCCTTTCTGGAAGAAACGTGGGTCTCAGAAAAAGCAATTCCATTGTTGACCACGGCAAAACATCTACTCTATTTTTCAGCTTGTGCTTTGTGGAGAAATTTTTACCATACTGGGAAAATATCTGAGAACACTGTAAGCCTTTGTCAGCTGTATTAATCTATAGTTAATCTTTGATTCTACAGACAGGAATCGCTATGGGCCAACCTATGTGATCTCTGCACAGATGTCAGGCTATGAAGATTCCTTCAAAGTCTGCACCATAACACCACGGTGAGAATTAGAGCGGGTAGGAATGGACTCTCAGCATTAAATTCCAATCAAAAGCCAAGAAAGAGACTTGTGTCCTAGCCCTACTGCTTTTTAATTTATATCAAAATAATTTGATACAGCTTTAATATGATCTGAATGGATACCTTCCTGCCACAGGAAATAAGAAGTCAAGCACCTACTTCTGGGCTGATGACTTGGATTTCTCATTAAGTTCCAGGAGCTGCCTTAATAAGCTACTAAGCCCGCTGGCTAAACACTGTCAGTTTAATATCTACTGTGCCAAAACGAAAATTATTTTAGCGGACACTCCAACATGCAAATGAAAAATATGAGTAAAGTCCATTCAATAGATTTATTAATTTAGCCATCTGGGCTAGTGGTAGGGGAGGTACGACTTGTAGTTAGCAACCCAAGAAGCTTGTAACCATTAATTTATTACATCTTTATTAAATAAATAGATTCTAAGCGCCAGATGCAGTGCTAGAAAGAACCTGAGGCTCCTCAGTGATTAAGGTTCAGTCCCTGCCCTTAAGAAACTTATATTCTAAGATAGAATGGCAAGATTATATTTATTCTATGGAGTCATACTATGATATAGCAACTAAGACCAAAAACATAAATAAAAATCAAACTGTTGAACACTCGCTTTGATCAAAGAGTAGCCACAAATTATGTCTTAGTTGATTGCAATGCACAAGTTCAACAAATAGCCTTAACTAACATCAATTTGGCCCATTAGAAAATGTTTGTATGTTTCTTATTTCTAGTATCCTCCAATTTTCTGATGTTATGTTAAGTATTTTGAAGAATGGATAACATATTTTGTATCTTTGTTTAACAGTCTCACTTGCATAAGAAGGTCACCTCTCGCATGACTTACAAACCCAATGAAAAAGAAAACTCATTATAAACAAGGGAAAGGGGGGAAAAATACAGCATACTTCATAAGTGGAGAAGGCCCAACCATCAGGTTTAGTACAAAATCATTTGGGAAGGTGGTGTTCGACAGAACATCTCATGATATTCTTGTATGATATTCAACAACAGTACCCATAGGTAGACTCGAACATCATTGGCTGAACAGAGTCCACTCGTGGATTGGGTTCAATCTGGAAACCGATTTCTACGGGTATGTCTTAGAAGGTATCCTTGGTCTTGACCTGTGGAGTGTTTTTAACCACAGATCAGATGAAACAATAGAAGCTATATTTAGTAGATTTTCAGGATACAGTAATCTCAGTGGGATGGCTAAATTTTTGGATAGCAGAAACATGACATTTAAAGTTTTCATTTAAATTTCACATATCCCGGTTTAATTCAACAATTAAATATAAAAGTTCAGGTTGGAAGAGACTGTGATTGATTGTAATTTGGGGGGAAAGTGTAAGAGGTTTAAGTAAATATGGACTCAGTATGAGCCAGCAGGACTCTGTTGTTCCAAAAAGGAAAACAATACTATAGCGTCAGCCGTCTACATGTTTAGTTTGTAGAAGTAACAAACTGCAGTGTGTAGGGCATGGGTCCCCAAAACCGTATTTACACAGATGTCGAGACAATGTGGAACATTTCACTTGAACAAGAGAAAAGTGCTTGATCGCATATCTCCAAATATTCAAAAGCCTACTATGTGTAAAGGGCAGTAGACTTATTCTAAACATTTTCAGAGGTCAAAACGAGGATCAGTGGGTAAAAGAGAGGCAGACTATATCTCTATACAAGGAGGACATTTGCAAAAACCAAAACACTAGAGCCCATATTTTCTCCTTTACGAATATCAACATCATAAAAATTACTCAGTATCTTGACCTAAATAGCCCCCTGTCCCTTAAGAAAGCAACAGGCTTATAGACTTTAGATCAAATCCCAATGAGTCTGGTGACAGAATCAGTGTCAGTGTCCTAGCCATGTCCACTCAGCATTCATCTCTACATGTTGAATTTTTTTTTCCTTTCTTGCCAAGGGATCAGGCTCAGCCAGCTGGCAGTGAAAGCCGGAAGTGCTAGAGATAAAGCCCTGGAAAACAGGTCTTAAACCAATGACAAAAGGGAAGTCAATGGATATGTATTTCAGACTCCTTGTCCCTCAACAGAGAAAACCGTGGAGTATTCTGCACTGTCTCCCAGAACTCCCCAGAAGGTCGGAGCTCCAGTTGTCAGCTGTGGTTACTAACTAGCTAACTGGCTTGACAGTGTCAACTTTATTGACTTCCTTCCCTTTGACTCCCACATGTCCACTTCCCTATCAGTGCTGACTGGGATCGTTCCCGACAGACTGCTTACTCTGGAATTCTTATTTCTGGATCTGTGCTGGTGAGTGGAACTCACACCAAGATAGCAAAATAATATGTGCTAGAAAATACTCAGAAACCATTCAACGGATCTATGAAAATAAAATCCCCATTTTTCTCTCCTAACTCAAGAAGGACATTTAAATGACAGTGACCAGTATATGGATTTCCTTAAAAGAAGTAAGTAATGGGGTAACTTGACAAAATGTTGAATAACCATGTGCCAGAATGTTGTGAGAAAATTTCTTAATTGTGAAAAAAGTAGGATGTCATGACCCCTAATATTTTTTTAAATTCTAGGAGTCTATGGTTCTATACTTTGCATTATTCTTGGTACATAGTAGGCCATATATATATATATATATATATATATATATATATATATATATATCTGTCTACCAATTTTATTATCACAAGTTACTAATGAGTATGTGTCACTTTTTTGAGGGACAGACCCTCACATTTTACATCCCTGTTCCTATTTGTTATTTTTATCTATTCCCTGGGAAGGGGCTAAAGTGTTCTAGCAGCTGATAGAACTCCCTGTGTAACAACAACAAGAACAAGGGAAAAAAACCATAGGAAACAAGTTGAAATTAGTTGTTTTTCAATGATTTGAATAATAGTTTTCAGTACTTAGAGAGAGGAATGACAGGGGCCTTTTTGCAAATTGATAAAGTCTGGGGACAGTACTCCAGTAAGCCCTTTGATGTTTGCCCTATTGACAATGCATAGATCCAACCAAATATTTTATGTGAAACAATCCATGCCCTTGGCTAATTTTTTCTTTTATTATAGGATTATCTAACTAAGCAAAGGTTTTGTAGTTCTCAATAATTTGTAAATTTTACCATTACCGCCAAACTCTATGTTTTGTACACTGGAATAACCTCTTCTCAACTATTCTCCATCTTGCAAAGCTTTGCCCAGCTACCACCATAGGTAGAAAAGCTTATGTCAACTTTCTCATCAATAACCTTTCATTTCTCAATTATAGCTTTTGTGATGCATTATTTACATGTTAGTCTCCACATCTAGAATAATTCCTAGGAAGAAATTTTATTTTGTTCATTTTTATGTCCTCTTTAGAACCCAACACTCGGATCTGGGACATAGCAGGCATTAGAAACAGTGAGAGATGACTGAAGATATATATATAATGGATGAGCAGATACAATGTTTAAGTAAGAAAAACTCACTTGCATGAATTCTGGACTTAAAATTATGGCAAATGTATTATACGTGTAATACATACGTGAGCAACTATGGTAAACAAAATCTCTCTGAAATGAAGCTAAGGCTCAGAGCTACGGTCCTATCCACCGCCACTTACAGCAGTAGACATTAAGTGTATATTATCACCTAAGTTGTCTGATTCTTGGGAGGATAGTAACCTAAGAAAATTGTACAGATAATAAAATTTAACTTGTTTTATGTGTGAAATTTTCATTTCTTTTCCTACATAGAAGATTATGAAAAAAACCGAGTAATTCTTAATTATTTTAAGGTCAAAGATCTGTGTGTGTTCATCTTTGCATCTCAGTTTATTTATGTAATAGAAGCACAACTGATATTTGTTGTGTGAATTTATTATTACACGTTCAGCAACGGGTTTCCTCTCTTTTTTTTATCTAGCACTTCTACTATTAAAAATGTTTTGCATTCCTTCCTCTTTCAAATTACTATCTTCATGATAAGAACTTAAATAAGCAACTTAGTTAGAATTGTGTGTAAACAAAATCAGAATAATATTAATTACGTGCCCTTCAATGTATTAAAATTGGAGCTTTACTCGGAATATTTCTTGATGGTTAGTAGTCTATATTGCTTACTTTTCAGTCATGGCTGCCTTTCTTTGTGTTTGATATCAGTGAAATTCTGACCTCCAGTTTACAGAACGAGTAATGTTTTAAAATGTCTATTGCTATCAGGTATCTAAATGAGAAGATGGTATTGTTACTGTAATTCCTCAGACAGAATCTCCTCATTTTCACACAAGGTTGAAGTTGCTGAGTACTGATATAACAAAAACATTTAACTCCTTACATCTAGATTTGAAAAAAAAATCTATTTGCTCTGAATATATATTAATATCTTTGAGCATTTATAAATTCAACTGAAAAACAAGATCTATACATAATGGTCAACAAAGTTTATGTGACATTATTGATTAAAATTACACTGCAAATATGAGCAATATTGCATAATGGGAGTACTATTCATGGGTCGATGCTACGGTGGTACGTATTTGTGTGTATTTGTGTGTGTTTGTGTGTGTGTGTGTTTCCATCAATAAGAACTCTGCCTAAGCTGTATCACTTAGCAGCGTAATGCTGTTGTTTAAAATGTAAAAAGTAGGTGCTGTGTGGGGCTACTTGTTGAATTGGACACGATCTGATTCAAGAGTATCTTAATCAGTGAAATTTATGGAGCAGCAGCATGACACCCTTATACTACCGATGCGTTCAGTGTTACTCAGGCAGTGGTACTGTTGTATGCTTGTTGATTACGGAAGGGAAAGGCAAGCCACACGGTATGTGTTACTTTCTCAGCAGCTAAAGAACACTAAATGTTATGCCAGAGATGAAACACTATGTCTCCTGAGCAAATCACATGACTCTCACTTCTCTAACACTTATAACACAAGTCACGAATGCATTTTAACTCTATCTCACATTTGCGATACACTTTATAATTTTGTTTATACATTCCAGCCATAAGGTGTTATAAAACAAGTTAAAGGAACCGTACTTATTAAAATTACAGAGATAACTCCCAGGTAAAGGAAAATCTGCCTAGGCAAACCAAAGAACTTGTCTCTCTTCTATTCTAGGTCTAAAGTTGCTGTCAAAGAATGGAGCGTTCATCTGTAGGTCATGCATATTTTCATGTTTTGTATGTGCCTTTATTTCTATGTAGTTGCACTATGTTTAAGAATTGTAGTACTTGGAGGTGACACCTTGTGTGCCTGAAATGCTTTGCCAACTTAGAATATAAAGTTCAGAGCAGGGAGATTGACAACACAATCAACAATAAGAGGTATGTTCTTAATTAAATGGCTTTGGATATGCAAAATGCTATACAGGTTTCATCTACCAAATCCTCATAAAATTATGGAAAGTGCGTATCGTTACCTCAAATTTACACATAAGGAAACTGAGACAGAATGGTTGTGTGACTTGCCTGAAATCACACAGTGAAAGGATATGAACCAAGTCTACTTTCCTCTCTGTCACAGGTTATGCTCTCAGCCCAGTGCTGTACCTGAGAAGGATATAACAAAGGTGTGTGAAAGGATAGTCCATTCTATTTAATGCTACTTAATATTAAAGAAAAGGATAAAAATACCTCCCCTTATTTTATGTAACTATGTATGTGTGGGATTGTTTGTGCCATATTTACTGATACAGAAACACAGAAGAAAACAGTGAAAAGGAACACAGTAAAAGGCAATCCAGGGCCTATAAGCATCTCGAGACAATACTTTGTCTAGCTTTAGGGTCTTCTGAAAGCGTTAACAATGGAGAATGACACTCCACAATGGAATTGGCAATAACTTTCCTGGATTATCTTGTTAGCGTGCTTTTGAAGAACATCCTGACCTATGTTATTCGAAGTGTCCAATAAGCATCAATTTTTTACCTCGATTTTTTTCTCATTATTGACAATTTTCTCTGCTAGGGACTGTTTGGATGATGAGACAAAACTCAATGTGATTGGCCAGGTGAACAAAGTGAGAACATTTCAGTGAGTCAGCGTGTACCTCATTAGTATTGTTCTTTCTCACAAATCATGAAAAGGGATCTTGAAATATACGAATGAATTTTTATTATAAGGTAGAAAAAATTTTCTTGTTTGGTCTTACCCCTATTGAGGCTTATAGCATGTGATGGCAAAAATCTTTAAGTCTTATTTCTCTGTCTCCATTACCAAGCCCTTCTCTAATGTTTTTTTCTTATCCTTTCCTACTTGGAAATAGCAGTTTTAATTTCATAAACCAACAGAGTATAATTATTTAATATTTCAACTCTCTTTTGGTTATAAATTGCTTATTCACAGGAAAACAAGCAGCCATAAAATTCTTAGAAAGATAGTTTCCCAGGCATAGGCTTCAAATTTATTTTCAGATATTACTACTTATCTGTCAATAAAATAAAGAGCTATATTTATAATTTAGGATAATTAAAAGGAAATACTGTCACTTGAAATAGCAGAGGGTTCATTTCATTATAAATTTTCTAATTTTGGCAAGGAACAGAATCTTAAAATAGTGTTGAGATAGGAAAATGACCAAGAATGTATCTAAAATCATTGGCGTATAAAACCTAAAAACAGACAAAAAAGCTTAATGTAGACTAAAGTTTGACTATATAGTCAACTAGTAAACTGTGTCTCTGAAATAAAATGCCATTATTCATAAAATGGCTGCATAAGTCAGCTTAGAGTACTGGCAGATAGATGGCACTATATAAATTCTTAAAAAACAGTAAATTTCTATTGGCCATTAATGCCAAGCTTATTCTACCTACAAAAGAAAACATTAAAAATGGCATACTTTTGGGCATCATCACTCTTTTCTTCAGAAATGTGGTTGCTAATCTGCTTCTAATACTCACCAAAAATATCTGTGCATATTGCTTACTCTTACCTATTTAGATGTTACCAAAAAGGATTTTGGGATTTAAAATAATTGAAAAAGAAGGATATATTGCAGATAAGAGATTGTCATAAGAACTATTATCTAGAAAGCCTTTTTCAAATAATTTTCTGATATTCTAATTGTATTCTAAACAGTTTATGTAAGATTTATTTCTCTCGACTACAAAGCTCATCTCATAGAATGAATGTTGAACCAAGAATTAGAATATCTGTGTTTTTATCATGATTGCTACCTTTTTATTTCTTTATCTTTTATTGTATTATGTACAAAATGGTGTTGATAATATTTGTGAAAATTGTTTCTATATTCTGATAAACATTTTATTATCTAAAAATTCTTAAATCTTGATAAACAGGAAGTTTACATTTTTATTTGACTATATTAATTATTTTAGAAGCCATATTTTTTAAAGTAGTGAATTTCCTTTTAGGGTTATATTTTGACAGCGTGTCTCAAGAAGTAATACTACTTGAAAAACAAGCACTAGTTTGTATGTTTACATTAACACATGAATTGAAAGCTGTTTGAAAAGTTATTAAAGAGTGGTGACAAATAACAGCTTATGGAGTTGATTTGGAAGGGTCTTGTATGTGTCACTGAACTGACGTTAGGTCCCTTTTAGCCTCTTTTAAAAGCTTCATCAATGATCAGAAGGGAAAAAAAAGACATGTTAATTAAATCACCTGGAGCCATTAAATCCAAAAAGCAATCTATAACAAGTGTCAGTCCAAAGTACTTAGCTCAAAAAGCTCAGAAATAAATTTTAAATCAAAATGCTGCTAGAGAATTTGTTATTTCAACAAAAAGGTCATGGAATAATGTTTTAAAATGTATGTTGCAAAGATACCATGTCCAAAAATTTCAAGAAAATTGGACAAAGGTGACTTTTGCTTAAATTTCATCATATTCCTAATGTTTTATTTGCTCATAGAAATGAAAGCAAAAATTTTATAAGAACATTAGCAGGCAAATAATTACATTCAGGCTTAGATCATAAAACTATTAATATTTGTTCTTGATATGCTTTTCTTTACTGCTGAGTACTTTGAACTCTTACTGCAGAGTCAGCTTTGCTTCACTCTTCCAAGAACAACCCTGACTGTATGAGGTTGGACAATTAAGTTCACAAACTCATCCTAGAGAAAGTGCTACATATCTCATAGCTGAATATCACTATGGTCACCTTTGAAGTACTCCTCTTAGGAAGCTATGCACCGATATCGATACCTAGTCCACCCTTCAAAACAATTTTGGAACTCTTTTTCTGGAATGGCCATCACAGCTGTCATTGTATTAACCTGGATGTCCTGAATGTCATCAAAATGTCTTCCTTTCAATATTTCCTTTATTTTCAGGTAAAGAAAGAAGTCATTGGGGGCCAGATTAGGTGAGTAGGGAGGGTGTTCCAATACGGTTCCAATACAGTTATTTGTTTACTGGTTAAATACTCCCTTACAGACAGCGCCCTGTGAGCTGGTCCATTGCCTTTTCAGCATTTTCAAATAGTAAACTTGGTTAACTGTTTGTCCAATTGGTACAAATTCATAATGCATAATCCCTCTGATACCAAAAAAAGTTAACAACAGCGTTGTAAGAAGTTCACAAACTTAATTGTCACACTTCGTGTATAGCTCATGGGCCCTGAAGGAGCTCTGCCCAGTATTCTAGGAGATCAACAGCTCAGACTCCCGCTGTTAATCTGGGTCTAGCCTTGCAGCTCACTTGTGTAATTGTGTAATTGAGATTCTGTCGTCTTCCTGAATCTAACTTGAAGCACTTGAAGTTCTTTGCCACTTCTTCTCCTCTGTGCTGGCTTTATTTAGTCCCATCTTTATAATTTGGTCAGTTCTTCAGGGCTTGTGGCATTAGTTTTTCCTTCCTCTTACTAGCCATCCATCTTCCTCTTACCCTGGGAACTGGAAATCTCTGTTCTGAATCCTGAGTTCTGCTTCATGCTGACAGAGTATCAATATACAGAGGGTGTGTATAAAATGTATACACATTTTAAGAAAGGAAGACTGTATTAAAATTAATACTCAATATATACTGACAACAAAAGGTTAATATAAGTCATGTTTGACTTCTGCAATTACAAGAGGTGCTCAAAGTGGTTCCCATCAGCGTCCAGACTCCTGATTACGGCAAACTACTGCTTGAACAATGTTGACCAAAGTGTCCACTTGTATACATTTTTTTGGCACCCCCAGCATTCTGTTCCAGCATTCTATTCTTCTGTTTTCCATCTCCTTGCTTTTTAGAGCACCCTATTATTCAACTTTTCTAACAGCAACAGTTCGCTACCACAAATAATGAGTAATATATACATAGCTGTAATTAATAAACAAAATTACAAAAAGACCAAAATGCTACTCTAATTTTAATAGAAAGATAGCAGTGTGAAGTTTATTTCACAATTGCCATTAAGAGTACATATGAATCTAAAATAAAATATCCCACATTAAAGAAAAGCAATTCTAAATTAATGTAGCATATTTATCTGCTATTAGACAAATCTCATTTACTAATTTCATTAAGTGAAAAAAGTTAGTGCTTTTCATTGTTTTAATCTGAACTAATTGCCTAATAATCTAGATTTTTGTGTTTGGGGCAATTTTCCATCATAGTCAGATTTTTAAAAATAATAATTAGAATTTTTGTATTCAGTAAAATGCTATGTATCAGTGCTATTTTTAAAATAACAATTTAATAGTAATCATTTTGTTCGTTGGAAAATAAAACAGAAGAAATACTACATCGCTCACCAGTTCATGCTTCACATGAGAATACCTGAGCAGCTGCCACTGCATTTTCACATTTCAGCCCTGCACACCTCCCCAAGGAGACCATTTCAGGCCCTGGGCACGAGGTACGTAAGACAGCTCCAGTTCTTTGCTATCTCTACTTTTGGCATCCTTTGCCTATTGCTGAAATGCTTTATGAGACCAGTCCTTTTCCTTTCCTAGACATAATAATTTCATTCTTGAACTTTTGTTTCCATATCGATCTAAGGAATCCCTGCTCTTTGACTTCTAAAACTCTTGATCTTGAACGCAGTTGTGTGCTAGTAAATATTTAACAGCCAGTTCTCCAAGGGGTGTAAAAACCGTGAGTTAATAGTATTTACCAATTTTAATGGCAGAAATATCTACCCTGGACAATTTCAAGCAACTACAGAGACTTCCCTGAATGCGGAGTCGGGACGCATTTGTTGTTTATTGCTGCATAACACATTGTCCCAGAACTTAACAGCTTAGAGGAATACACATTTATTGTCTCACAGTTTCTGTTGGGTCTTTGGCTCAGGATCTACTCACAAGGCTGCAATCAAGGTGTCAGCCAGGGCTTGGGCCTCAAATGAAGGTTCATCTGAGCAAGGGTGCAGTTCTAAATGTATTCACGTTGTGGTTAGAAGAATTCAATCTTCTTCAAGACAGGATTTTGCCTGTTCATTCCCACCTTGATGAGTTCCTTTGGCTGGAACTCTTGCCTACTTGAGTTACAGACAGATCAGGAAGGGCACTGTTTCTGGCCGATTGAACAAAACTTTTCTTCTAAAAGCAACAGGCAAAACGTGAAGATATCTAAACCTGAAGGTATGCTTCATTCCCCACATTAAATGATTTTGAATTTATTTCTTTACTGGTGACGGAACTACCCAACTCAGCTCACCGTTGTTCACTTTAACTTGGCTTTTGCTTCATGAGACATTCTTTGCATCTCTTTCTTTTCAGACATTGTTTGACCTCTTATAACTCTTCTCTCTGGGTTTCTGTGATCCAACACTTTTTTATGGCGCACGCTGTATCTCACTATTATCCATTCTCTGTCTTTGTCAGGGCTTCCTCTTTCTTGTCTGCCTTTAAAAAAACTGATTTTCTAAGGATTTCACTTTTGGTTCTTTACTCATTTTACTCTACACATACTTCATAGGTTTTCATAGATTCCCCAGAAGCTGATAGATAGCTGTTAAAGTTTTAATCAGCTCACCTCAGGTTTCTCTTCTAAGTTTAGGCCTTTTATGAATGTTTATAGTAGCATTACTTATAATTATTAAAAATTGAAAATAACAAATATCAATTGACCAGTGAATGAATGAATAAACAAATCATGATAATATAACAGTACAATGGAATACTCATCATTTACGGAAAAAAAATGCTGATACATAGGAAAGCATTCAGGAGTTTCAAAAGCATCATGCTAAGTGAAGGCTATGAGACACAAAAATTTATATATTGTATGATTCTATTTTTATGACATTCTGGAAGGACAAAAATTGAGAGACAGGAAACAGTTTAGCGTTTTTCAAATGCTGAATGCCTATGAAAGAGATTTACTGTAAAAGGACATGAGTGAACATTCAGGTGATGAATGTCTTCTATACCTTGATTTTCGTAGTGATTATATGACTATGTATATTTTTCAAGACTTACACAATTGTACACCGCAAAAAAGAGTTATTTTTATTCCATGTAAATTATACCTTAATACTCTGATGTCAAAAATATCAACATATCGAATAGTGAATTCATTATCTTCCCTTCCCCAATCTTTTTCTATACCTATATTTTAAATGTCAATTTATACCAATTACCCAGTTAGATACAGAGAAATTTAAAATTTTTTATTCTTCTTCTTTCCTAACATTCCATATGTAGTCACAATTCTTAGCAACATAAATCTCAAAAATATGTCTTTAAATTCCTTCCCTTCCTACAGCAAATGACCAAGTCTCATTTGCTTAACTAAAGCAAAAACTTACTGAAGTCGCTTCCTGAATGTCGAGACTCCCATTCCTCCTTTAATCACCAGGACTCATCCGCATATTGCCAAAACTTGGCACAATTCAGCATTCTTCTTTTTCCTGACAAAATCTTTGTTCAGTTTTCTATATCTCTATTGATTACTATTATCCTGAATGCATGTGACAGGTTTCTGAAGCAGAACAGATTATTACTTCTTGAATGATCCCTATGTCTTATTGCCTTAATTCTACCCTGGATATTCTTTGAAGTCACTATTCCTTCATTTGCCCTTCCAAATCAAGGACGTTCTTTTTCTCAGTCTCAGTAAAGAGATACAGTAGGTGTCCTTCTCACTCTCCTGATGCTTCCAGATCATTTCTACACTCCCTGCCTGCAAACTTTCTCTCCATTGAAATACAAGCTCTTTTAGCCATTATACCCATTTCCCGCCTTTGGTCTTGCCATCTCCTGACCTACCAGCTATTTCTCTTCATTCACTAAAAACCTAAGCCTTTCCATAGACATTTCTGTTGTCATTCTCCAATAAGTAACCACCAAATCCCCTTCTAGGCACAAGAAAAATGATAGTGAAGAATCAGATCTAATATAAATCTCAAATAAACTCACTGACAATGTTCCAACTGTGGCCCAATCCACTTTCATAGTTTTCCTGGAATACTGAAATAACTCCCATACTAATTTTTGTTCTTCCCCTCCTGTCCCCTCCAAACACTCTCCACACAAAAGCTAACATGTCATTTATTGCACTTTTTAAAACTCTTCTGTGGCTGCTCCTTGCACTTAGAACCTAATACATACTTGTCACCATGAATAAGACCTACTGACCTGGCCCTTGAGCACCTTCCATCTCAGTACATGACACTTGCTCTCTGAACCTCCAGCTCCAGCTCACTGAGGCTACAATGGCCTTTCAGTTCTTAGAGCCCAATAACCTCTTTCCCTCTCCTGATCTTTGAGCTCACTGTCCATTCTGCACACATTTTCCCTTTGGATTTTTCTCCTTCAATTATAAGATCAGACACTTCTCCAAAAAGGCCTTTCATTAAGAAGTCTTCACCTCTCCCTATTATTCTCAATCACATGACTGTATTTATTCCTTTCACGGCACACATCACAACATATAATTTCATTTATATAGATTGACCTGTTTGTTATTTACCTCCTCATAAGGACGCAAGCACCATATAGACAGATATAAACATATGTCATGGGCATGACAGTAGCTGCAAATTAATAAGAAGACGGTTACCCTCAACAAATGTCTGTGGGATAAATGGTTTATTTACTTTCTCAAAATCATCTCCATTCAGCTGATAGAGTGGTAATAATTTTAAATGGTTCCCAAAGATCAATAATATTTTTTAACCTCATCACATCTCAAACGTGAAACACACTTCCACATATTAGAAAAATCCCTAACTCGACAGGAGAGCAAGAGGTAATAACCCTCCTTGCCAGATATATAATTGAAGTCTTCTAGATGTGTAGAAGCATAGGTAATTTGAATGAATCCCCCACGTAATTCCGAAGCACCATCTCCTACCTTTATCCCTACACCAGCCAGCCATACTGTTGGAGAATCAGGAATTCTAGGCAAAAATGTACTTTGTTACTTCCCTGTTGAAAACTCATAAGTGGCTTCTTAAGATGGCACGCATGGCCATTAGTGATCACATCTCTGTTTATGTCACCAGTTTCAACTCACCACTCTCTGCTCCTGCTGTATCCTACAGCATCACAGAGCTATTTTCAGTACACACACACACACACACACACACACACACACACACACAGCCCTTCAGTAACTTAATGGTTTTGGTGATTGAACTTAATCATTTGCTTTCCAGGTAATTTGATTCAGTTTCCCAGATAGTCATATTAAGAGTATTTTATTCATTGATATGCAGATTACTAATCCAGCCACCCTAAAACAATTGATTTCTCAGTTACTATTCCTATCCTCCACCTCATATCTCCTCACAGATAGATTTTGTTATTCCTTAGGGGTGTGGGAGTGGGAAAGAATGGGTATTTTGAAAAAGTCCCCTAGTAATTCTTTATTGCTTGCTCTGCCCTACTTAAAACTCACAAATATAAATCTAATCTTAATGGACGCTGATATATTGGAACAAATGAGAAAAAGCAAAAATCATTTTGCATTAGGAGTTGAATTTAATACATACTTTTATCTTGCCAGCTAAATTTTCCTTCTAAATTAGTTTACCTTAAATAGCTGCCCCTCTGCTTTGCATCATCTGCCAAGATTAATTTACTAACTATACAAATATTTATAGAATGTCTATATAATGCGATAGCTATTATACTATGTATTAGATAAAAATGATGAGCAAAAAGTACACAGTCCCTATATTCAGTGAGCTAAAGCCTGCTAGGGGAGTCATATATTAATCAAATAATGAAGTGATGACATATAATTATGAATAGAGATGGGTTTCCCAAGGGAAATAATCACAATTATGTGAGGAATATATCACATATATCTGATGTATACTGGGAGCCAAGGAAAGCTTCCTGAGCAATACTTGGCTATGATATTAAGTATGAATGAGTTAACACACAAAGAGGAAGGAGGAAGGATATGTTCCTGGCAGAGAAAAACAATGTATGCAAAACCATGTGGTAGAAATGAATAGGCAGATCCGAGGGAATAGAGGTCAATGTCATGAAAAGCAGAGATCAAGGTGGGAGACCATAGGCTGCAGGGAAAGAAAGAGCCAGACTATTCGGGTCTTCCCAGCTATCATAAGGATTTTGGTCTCTTTATTACTAAGATCAATGATATCTCATTAAAAAATTTTAAGCTTGGTAGGTGTCTCATGATTGATGTTTTAAACATTCTTGCTGTAGTAGAAAGAATATATGATAGGAGGAAAGACAGGAGAACTGTTATTGGTCAATTCTGTATTCTAGGATATGCTCGGTAACTTTATGTGTCCACTTGACTGAGCTAAGTCATGCCCAGATAGCTGGTCAAAGCATTACTACTGAGTGTGTCTGTGAGGGCATTTCTGGAAAAGATTAGTATTTGAATCAGTAGACTGAGTAAAGAAGATTGTCCTCACCAATGTGAGTGGGCATTGTACAATTTGTCAAGGTGCTCAACAGATATTTGCACTCTGGGTTCAGACTTGGACTGACATCATTACCCCCACCCCCCAATTCTCAGGACTTTGGACTTAGATTGAGACTTATACCATCAGCTTCCTTAGTTTTCACAGCTTCAGATTCACACTGAATTACAGCACTGCCTTTCCTGGTTCTCCATCTTGCACATGGCAGATCCTGGTTCTTCTCAGCCTCCATAATCACATGAACTAATTCTGATAAAAACTCACACATATATGTTTGGCTCTGTTTCTCTGGAGAATGCTGACTAATACATAGATAAATGACAAAGGTAATTTGGATTGTCATGGTAGTATGGAAGATAAAGGGAACTCGACTGAGTCATGAAATATTTAGAAAGGAACACAGAGTAAGTTTGATATTGTAGTTGAGCGAGTGAAGGAGTCAGGGATTGCTCTCAGCCTTCTTGTTTAACAAGTAAATTCAGGTGTCATTTTTGTAAAAATTGGGCAATAGTTTGTTGATAAAGAGTTTAATTTTGTCCCTGAAGAATTTGACATACTTTGAGACAATCAAGTATCTATGCTAAGTTGCAACCAGACAGTTAGGTCTGGATCTCAGACAAGAGGACTCAGTTAGAGACATATATATTTAGGAATCATTATTTTGTATGTGGTAACTAAGGCTATGGCATGGATGAGGTTGTCTGGAAAAAGAATATGGAATAAGAATAGAAGAAATCCTCGACCAAGCCTTAAGGAATTCCAACATTTAAAAGCCAGGTAGAGGAGGATAAACCTGACAAGAAAGAAAGATAAGAAGCACAGAGGCAGGAGGAAATCCGGGATAATATGACATTGAGAAAACCAAAAGAGGAAAGAGTTTTAAGAAGAATATAATCAACATTGTTAAATGAAGCTGGAAGGTCAAATTAGAAGGTAATTAAAAAGTGCCCACTGAACATAAAAACATAGAGGTATTTAGTGACTTAGTGTGAGCTCTTCGGGGATAATGGAGCAGAAGTTAGACTGGAGTGACTTAGAAGTTAAAGGTAAACAAGTGCAGACAGCAAGCATAGCCAATCCTTTCAGAAAGCTTGGTTACACAGAGGAAAGAAGAATGTGCAATTGCTTTAGGAGTTATACAGTGAAGACAATTTTTGGAGTGTTCTTAGTTTAAAGAAGAGAACTTAACATGTTTAGATGCCTTTGGGATAAACCAGGTTGATAGTGAGGTTTTAAATGCTTGTGTTTCCACAATGTGTGTGTGTGTGTGTGTGTGTGTGTGTGTGTGTGTGTGTACAGAAAGGACAAAAGAAGAGGGGAAATGAGAAAATAAAATAGGAGGAAAGGGGAGGGAAGGAAGGGAAAGGGAGGGGATGGAAGGGGAGAGTTGAAAAGAAGAGAGGAGAGGAAGAAGAGGGGAGAAGATAGGGAGAGGAAAGGAGGGGAGAGTTGAGGTGAAGAGAAGAGAGAAAGGAAGGGGAGATGAGGAGAGAGGAAGGAAGGGAAGAGGAGGGGAGGGGAAAGGAAAGGGAAGGGAAGGGAAGGGAAGGAAAGGAAAGGAAAGGAAAGGAAAGGAAAGGAAAGGAAAGGAAAGGAAAGGAAAGGAAAGGAAAGGAAAGGAAAGACAAGGCAAGATGAACATTGATAGGGTAAGATTCCTGAAAAGATAAAATAGCAAGAAAAGATAAAATGGCAAAAGGGAGGCCAAAACACACTGGAAGATCTGGCCTCAGATAGGCATTGAGGAAACTTCTCTGAGAGGGAGAGAGAGAGAGCAAGAGAGAGCAAGAGAGAGCCAGAGAGAGAGCGAGAGAGAGAGAGAGAGAGAAAGGAAGAAAGGAAGAAAGAAAGAAAATGAAGGATGACAGTTTGGAAAGTAATGCAGATAGACTGGTACATGTAGCATCAGGGCACTTAGAGGTGACTTCTACATTATTTGTTAAGTAGGAAAAGATATTTGTTGAGAAACTGAGAGGAAATGAGGGAGTTGATGATAGTGGAGAAGACTTGAAATAGTTTTTGTTGAGATTGAAAGAACCCAAAAGAAACTTCCTTTGGTACTGCATTTCTGGTAAGGATTAAGAGCCAAGCGGAGGTTGTTGATCATGAATTTATAGTAACACTAATTTCCTCTGTCTTGTGCCTTCCTCCAGGACCCAGATATTCAGGTAGGCACAAGAAGTGATAACAGTAGGGTTTATCCTGGTGTAGAGTTCTCCAGGGGTGTGCAAGAAAACGAGAGAGGAGTAAGAAAGCTTAAGGTACAGGCAAGATTATTACAGAAAGTTGGATTAAAAAGGGAGGTGAAGAGGAGGCTATTTTACTGGGGAAAATAAAAATGCCAGTGAGTGTGGAGGTCCGAATGTGGTGGCAGTGCGGGGATTTGGAAGTAGTGATGCGTAGACTGGAAAGAGAAAAGGTGATGATAAGTTGAGCAGTGCTAATTAGTGACTTTGAAAGTGCAGCAATTTCAGAAGATGACAAGGTCCCAGGTGTGACTATGGAAATGCACATGCGAAGAAAGTTGAGTGTGCATGTCACTGGAGGTATGGAGGTGAAGAAAATGAGCCGTCTTGAATTGGATAGGTCCTCTATGTGAATGATTAAAATTACTCAGAATAATGTGGGACCTGGGAAGAGAGGAAGAGTGTGAGCCAAAAAGTTCATTCGAGTATTGACTTAATGAGGAAGAGTGACAGAGTTTAGTGAATGACAGTGCGAGGCAAACAATCAAGTTAAATGGCGTGAACTGAAGAAGAGCAGGACTTTCCTAGACAATGATAGAGAGATAAATGTATTGACCTGCAAATAAGAGACAAAGACAACTAATCCTATGTCTGACCCTGGGTTTCAAATTTTGAAAGAAGATCCACCATTTGAAAAAGTTACAGAGGAAAAGATATCACGGGAAAAGAAAGCTTTCTTTTCTGTTGGGAAAAGGGGACAGATACGCTCTTGGAGAAAAGGATTAGGACATAGGAGCAATAACTATAAAGCAGTATTTCCAGGAGTACAATGGAAACATTTAAAAGGAAAAGAAGGAGAAGATTGGGTCAAGGGCAAAGAATTCCAAAGCATTCTGGGGATGTAGTGAGAAGGGTGGCTTAGCACTTTGGCAGTGGGAGAGGAAAATTGTGATAAAAAGAACGATGATTTCAATTCTAAAAGACTTTTAAATAAGCCGTGATCCTGAGTTCAATGATCAAAGTGACAACCCTCTCATTACCGGGTGATTGCAGTACCCGGGTCTGCTGGTGGCACACCCAGACAGACATTCTAAATCAGATTTGGAAGTTACAAACAAATGTTAATGGCTCCACACCATACCCACTCATTGTGGCTATACAGATTGCCTTCAGGAGAATTGTCCTGGGATAACACAGCGAGATGGATATGATTTAAAACGAGGAGGGACAGAAAACTTGAAATGAGAAGAAGAGAAGTGATCCTTTTTTAAAAAAGAAAAAAATTAGGATATAAAACCTGTCCATTTCAGGTATTGCTCTCTTAAAAGAAATACAGCAAAAACAATGAAAAGACTTGGATACACACATCTTCAATTTTCAGAGATTTAACTTTGATTTTTTTCTTTTTAAAGCTTGTATATGATTTTAGCGACACACCTTTTCTGTCTACAGTTTTATCACTGCAATCTGATCTACTACCTATTAACAGAGGGGGTAAAAACAACTGACTCACATCTTTGGAAAAAGTTTGTTTGGCTTTCAAGAAATAGATCATTGCTTTGAAATGATTCAAATGTTACCAAGACATCTGAACACAAAGCAGTGTTCTAAATAACTAAAGTGCATACCAGAGGTTAGCAAAGGACTGACGATAACTAGGGTCTCTATGGGAAATTACAGTCTAAAGTCAACGTGAGTATTTCAAGTGCATTAACACCAGCACATGTTCTCAGAGTCAAAAATACATCATTTTCTGTATTCATCATCATCACTCAAACGATGTCTGATGGAAATAAAAAAGAAGGGAGAAAATACTAGTAATCCTATTTCTGTCACTATTTTCTCCACTATTCTCAAATATCCATAGATAAAATTATATACAATCATTCGAGAGAGTTGTCAGGATTTGTTTAAAAGCAAAGCCCAAGTTCAAACTTAAAATTTTGGAGAAATGTTTAACAATATTCATTTGCTTAAGAAACTAAGAGGAAATCATGAAATATAAAAGGAAAAAAAAAGCATACCTGGTGATCAAGGTAAACTACAACAAGAAGTATTATCTTTGTTTTGAAAAGTAATTTATGATAATTATCTCATATACCTGGTCTGGAGGGGTATTGATCTTGCTAGCAAAACTCTTCTAGTACATTACCATAAAGAAATAAAGAACTAAATATCATTAATGATTAATTCTGCAAAATCTGCTCTATACAAAAAAACTGTTTTACTATAACATGTGAAGTGATAACTAAGTGGAATTTGTCTTTTGTTTCTTCTCTAGATAAACTATAAGCAGAAGATACCTCGTTTTAGGGAAACAAAGTTCTAAAGCATAACAATGGACACTAGACTTAACAAATTCCTTTCCTAAATGTCCACTGAGATGCAAGCAAAATATTGGTCAGAGGTTTAAGAAATATATACGTATATCAGAATTTTAAAAATACAGAGGGTGCCAAAAAATCTATACACATTTTAAGAAAGGAAAAATATTATTAAAATTGTAATACTCAATATATACCGATAACAAAAGATGAATATAAGTCACGTTTGACTTCTGCAATTACAAGAGGTGCTCAAAGTGGTTACCATCAGCGTCCAGACACTTCTCATTACAGCGAACTATTGCTTGAGCAACGGTGACCAAAGTGTCCACTTGTAGACATTTTTTTGACACCCTGTTACATCATTAAGCATATTGTACCCAAATATCAGGACACAACCAATTCTTTATGTATATAATTAGAAATGTCATGAGGTATAATCCTAATTTATAGGTATCTGAGCTCTAGTTTTCTTATGACTTTTCCCATGCTAATCTCTATTACAAATAAAATATTCTAGATGTTTATAACCAGTATTCAGGATAAATCAGGGGTTTCCTTAGTACATATATATCACCCTTTATTACAAAATCAGTTTACTAAAGTTCAGTGGTAAACACCTCCTAGGATGATCCCACAATGATTCAAGCTTTTCCATAATGCCCTCCCCTGGAGTGTAGGTGACACCTATGATTTGCTTCTAACTAACAGAATATGACAAAGATTACAAGATTAGGCTATGTTAGATAAGACTTCATTTTATCAGACTGGATATAAAGACTTTCTCATTGGCCTTAAAGATGTAAGCTGGTATGATGTGAAATGCCTGTAGAGAAGGTCAGGTGGCAGGGAACTGGGGACGGCCTCTAGGAGCTGAGAGCCCCAGTCCTATAACCTCAAGAAACTGGATTCTACCAACAACATGAATACATGTGGAAGAGAACCCCAAGCTCCAGATGAGACTACAGCCCTGGCTGACACTTTGTGAGACCCTTCTCAGCCATGTCGACTCCTGCCCCACCCACAGAGATTGAAGTAATAAATATATAATAAATATATAAATGTAAATATATATGTATATATCTTCACAGCTACTCAGGAAACAAAGGTCTCTAAAAGCTGTTCTGTACAACTCTCTCATAGTAAGTCTGAAAATCTGGATAAAACAATGATTTCTAGAAAAAACAAAACAAATCTGACTCAAAGGATGTAAAAAACCTAATTTTACAAAGAGGTTTGAAAGAAATTGGGAAGATAACTACACCATTCAAACAAAATACTTCATGGAAAGGAAATTATGGCAAAATTATTTTTTTAAAAATAGATATTTTTTAATGCTACTTAAAAATGCTCTGGAGCACACAGAAATAACAAATTATCCCTTTTTTTATATATAAACCTAGCAAAGGCCAATAATAAAACTTTTTGCAAAAGATGGCAAAAAGAAAGAAAAAAATGGAAGAAAAGAGGGAGGGAAGGAAGAAGAAAAAGAATATCATTGACAAATTAAACATTTTAAAATGTCTAAATGGAATGGTATCAAATAATGCTGAGAAATTGACACATGGATAAATACCTGGATGGATAAAAGAAGAGAGGATCAAAAAGTCTTAAATATGTCTGGGAATCAAATATATGACAAGAGAATATTTTATAGGTTTGACAATAAGATTTTTGAAAAACCTAGAAAAATTGTTTTTGTTTTTTAAAAAGCTTAGTTTTACACTTATTCATTATTTTTGTGTGACTAACTACTCTAGCATGAGAAAAAAAGCCAGAATTAATGAAAAACTTAGTAAATGTTACTAAAATTTCTGTATGACAAAAATTGCCATAATCAGAATGAAACTGCAATTAATAATCAGAAAATTAATATTATATTCTTAGCATAGTTCCCATACTCCTATTGAGAAGTCACTCAATGAAATTTTGCTGAACGAATGCTTTCATTTGACAAACAGCCTAATCCCTATGCTATAAAGTTCACTTATAAATCTGTAGGCAATATATGAATACACTAATAGTGAAAGAAGCAAAGGTTATCAACTAGAAATTCATCAAACGAAAGGGTAAAAGGCCAATAAATATGTGAAACATATGTGAGTATCAAATAATCTACCAGAAAAGAGGTACAGTCATCCCCCCCTTATCTACAGCTTCACTTTCTGTGGTTTCAGTTATGTGAATGTGGTCTCTTGTTTCAGGGGATTCCTTACTGAAGTCTTCAGGTAGGCTCCATGCTTTCTGGCACGTGATGCCAGCAGTCAACTATGACCAAAAATATTAAATGGAAAATTCCAGAAATAAGTAATTCATAAGTTTTACATTTTTGGATGGGAATATACCCAGGGTATCCACACTGTCGTTAGTCACTTAGTAGCCATCTAAGTTATCAGATTGACCATTGAGGTATTACAGTGTTTGTATTCAAGTCACCCTTATTTTACTCAATAATGGCCCCAAAGTACAAGAGTAGCGATGCTGGCATTTTGGATATGTCAAAGAGAAGCTGTGAAGTGTTTCTTTTAAGTGAAAAGGAGAAAGTTCTTAACTTAATAAGAAAAGAAAAAATAATGTTTGCTGAAGTTGCTAAGATCTACAGCAAGAATGAAACTTCTCTCCATGAAATTGTGAAGAAGGAAAAAGAATTTGTGCTAGTTTTGTTGTCATACCTCAGACTGCAAAAGTCACAACACCAGGCATGGTAAGTTCTTCGTTAAGATGGAAAAAGCATTAAATTTATGGGTAGAAGACATGAACAGAAAACGTGTTCCAACTGTTGGCAACGTGTTGTGCCAGAGATCATGGAGCCTATATGAAAACTTCAGCAAGGGATCCCCTGAAACAAAAGACCACATTCACATAACTTTTATTACAGTATATTATTATAATTGTCCTATTTTATTATTAGCTATTGTTGTTAACCTCTTACTGTGCCTAATTTGTCATTTAAACTTTATTATATGTATGTATGTAGGAAAAAACATAGTATGTATAGGGTCCAGTACTGTCGGTGGTTACAGGCATTCACTGGGGGTGTTGGCACATATCCCCCACAGATAAGGTGGGACTACTAAAAACTAAAGGAATCGTGCTATAGTATTTCTAGCTATCAAATTGCCCAAGATTAAAAAGACTAAAAAAAAAATCCCTACTTATTGTGACTGTGTAATTGGAATATAAATGGATAAAAATTTCCTGTAGTGATATTATATGGTATGTATCAAAATTTTAACATGCCCGCCCTCTTCAGAATCTAGTAATGTATCTTTAAGGATGTAATAAAATCATTGTGCAGAGATTTGTCAGATTAGATAGGTGATGATAGATGAATAGATACAGATATATAGATAGATACATATAGACATACATAGATTTTGATGTGGATATAACAATTTTAAAATTAAAGTATGATATTTATCAATACTATGAAGCTGAGTTTTCCATAAAACAAAACCTTCAAATGCCTGCAACATCTTCTATAGGTCATGAAACAGTGAGTGGCAGACGGGCCACTGGGATCAGCTTGGCTATCAGGATGCCCACATGGTTCTATGAGATCCCAGCCCTTCTCCTGGGAGAGACCGTCCTTAACTTGCTGCAGAATCACCAAAACTGATATGAGTATGCTCAGTCTCCGGGACTTAAGATCATAGGTCAAGTTCTGATCACCCGGGGATTCTGCATAACCTTGGGCAGCTAGCTTGTCTGAGAGCCTGCCGAGGGAACACCCAGGGCCGGTAAATACATCTTGCATTTCCCTGCATTTCCTTGGGTTTACCTAGAACTTACTCCATCTGTCTCTGCTTTGATTTCTCCAACAACAGATTGCTCATAAAAAGGATTTTTACCAGCCTCCTGAAGTCTTCTGCATCTTTCTCGAAGGTGAAGCCCTTGTATATTGTGATCTAATCCTGGACTCTGCCACCATTTATGCACAGTACTCAGACAACACCGTGGAATTTGAGGTTCTCTTGTAGCTCCCATGACATGAGGAAAGTCACGACACCATCTGATCAGTGGTACTGGCTCCGTTTTCCTCACTTCTTCAACTCCTGTTTGCCCCCCAATCTGCTACCCTCTTTACCAGCTCAAATGTGGGATTTTAATTTGTATGCCCCTCATACCACACTATATTGATTTGTTTTTATCTTTGAATTGAGTGATAGCAGCTTAAGAAACTTAGCATTGTTTATTGTGCTATCCCACTAAATGCTTAGCTTGCTGTCATGGACAAATTTGATACTCAATCACTATTTGCTTTGGATGAATAAATAAACGTAATATAGATATAATATAAGAAACATAAAAAGTTTTTGAAGCTTTAAATTTCAAACATCAATTTCTGTATTTTAGCCCCAGACATATAACTTCTTGAATTTTATGTATAATATTTCTGGGATGCCAAACACCTTAGCATCTGAGCTTACGAGTGTCAGAGGCTTACACTGGGAGCTGAGTACCACAGTTTACACTATGTCTTTTGTCTGACTGTAGGTACACTTGAACCAGTTATTCTATAGAGTGGTGTGCCTTAAAATTTTTCCAAATCTTTCTGCAAATTATCTCGAAGGCAATAACATTATCATATGAGATGTATATTTACTAACCTACTGAAAGTCAGAGCTTTTCATACAGTAAGTTAAATGTCTTTGTCACCATGCATGAGGCGGCAAGGTTCGGATGTAAAATTGTTGGAATTAAATTTTACTGTTGGAATTAAGGAAACTGATACTCAACCATCACGGGCTGCACACGTGGTGAACAGCAGACTGCCCTTGGTTACAAACCAAGCAGTTAACGTGCTTCGTTTTAAGAAGACTTGCCTTCAGAGACAGTGAAGTCAGCCGCTCTTCTGAATTTCTAAATGAGACCCTGATGTCCCCTTGTGGTGGGTCTTGCTGACATGTCCCAGGGCTTCACAGCCATGCCTCACGGCTTGAGTTTTCTTCACTGTCCTTCTGCCCACATACGGGAAGCCTCCCTCCTCCATTTGTCATCCCGCAGCTGCTTAAGTGTCTGACTGTCACCCATCTTCGCGCATGCCTCACTCAGAGGAGTCCCTGCCACACACTAAAAGTACTTCTGTGCCAAAGAAATGACTGCATTCAAAACCCAACAGAAAATAGCAAGTTTAGGGGAGACACCGAGACTATGTAACTGGTTTGACATACCAGAAGAATTGTAAATGGAAGTTATTGTTTGGCAAAGTAAGACCAGTGAAGTTGCAAAATGACTACTTACCTCACCTAATATATTGCTATTTTAAAAAAAAGGAGTAATGAGCCAAAAGGTTTTGAATGATTGAACGAAGGGAGAAAGGCAAATAAACATATGGAGTGAGCACTTTGATTATTAAATACAAAAATATGGATGAATAAATAAACGTAATATAGATATAATATAAGAAACATAAAAAGTTTTTGAAGCTTTTCCAATGCTACCAAAGGAATTAAATAACAACATGAAATAGTAAATTTTAAGAAAAGGTTCCCAATTCAATCACTATTAATTACAATGTAGATATGTGAAAAAGTAAGTAAGTGTTTATTTTTCTGTTTGTTTATACAAATCTGAAGCCTGTAAGGAATTGGGTGTTAAGTAGCCCAGGTGCTGTCTTCATATTGTCTGTAACACCCATTGCCATCACCACCCTCTCACAAAAATGTATTTTAAAGGGGACAGGGACTTATTTGATATATTGTTTATCTCCCTGGTATTGAAAGGAACTGACAGAAGTGGATTTGTTTAGGAAAGAGCAAAGAGAATAAAATAAAAACCCAAGACGTTTAGTCAAACAAATTAAAAAAAAAAAAAAAAAGGCAAGTTCTTCACAGCAAAGTGATTAAAAGCATGACACTAAAAGGTCCAAAGGGAATAAATGTTTCAAACAAGACTGGAGTGTTAAAATACACGTCTAGAAGGATTTGACACCTAAATTTCTAAAGATCTTGGATGATCTTCAGCAAACCTTAGGCTGAAAATTTGTAATGAGAAATTTCTCAGAAGCAAATACCAAAGGGAAAGAATCGTTGTGAAAAAAATAAAAAGGAATTTGTATTTGCTTTCCATTAATTCACATTTGCTTAACTTTCTTAAGCGAAGGATATGACTCATCATCACAAAAAGAATAAGAGGAGAATAGTGTGTGTCTACTAAGTAGAACATGGCTGATCGTTTTGTAAACATTGCCATATAAAATTTCTTTACAACTCAATGACGTTCAACAACTACCACGGTGAAATCACAAACCAAGCAATAAGAAGAAAGCAGGACTGTCTGCCTACTGTGCTATCTCAGATGTCTTCAGTCAGAAGACATGAGTTGAAACCCATGGAGATAGCGTATCTTTAAATTATAGGGAAGACAGTCCACCTACAGCAAGATTCAAAGACGACAGGCATAAGTACCTCTTCCTGACTGTATCGACTATCAGTCACAATACCTAAAATTCAACCAGCAATATTTATCTCTGTTACGTTAAAGGTCATTCGATTTTAGTAATCATTTTTAAAAAAAATCCTAAGGGAGAGCAATTAACAACAAAATGTGAAAACAAAGCCTCCTGCTAAGGGTCTTGACCTATAGAGCTTGTCTATTTGAGCCTCTTAGAAGCACGGGGCACTAGAAAGCAGAGCAAGGATGGAGAGAAGGTAAAAAGGGATCAAAGACAGGCATTGCCTGTCTTTCCAAATATTAAAAGTCTGGAAGTGGCCTCTAGTGTATGGCATCTGTGGGCAAAACAGAAGAATGGAATATTGAGAGAAGGTTACTACATCTATGCCTGGTGAGGTGACAAGATTAAACTCGTTCCATCATTTTTCACACTACTTTATACCATAATGAAGACACCCTTCGAATTACAGAATTTACAATCTGGTAGGAGTGTCTTGAGATCTTATAAAATCTCCAACATTTTGTTGATGGGAAACACAGGTCGATTTTTGACTTACTGAGTTGAGAAAGCACTTAGTAAAAGAGCACCAGCTCATTATCTTAAGTCAGTGGATTCACAATGTATCACACGATCTGTTGTTCCTCTAAGTTTTTTCTTCATTAGACAAACCTATTGATGTCAGTGATATCACCAATGCTATAGTTAGACCGTATCACTGTGTTGTATCTGCACTACTGAACTAGTATCCAAACGTATACTATGATTCAGGAAATTGGAATAGGACACTGCATTGCCATTTCAAGACAACTTTAAGTGGTGATACTTCCCATTTTATTTCTAAAGACACCATTTGTCACGAAGCTAATTTCAGTGGGTTTTTACTTTCAAATATACGACTGTTTTATTTGTTGAAAGATTGTACCTAGCGATTGAAATTTCCAACAGTGAAATATTAGAAAACTAGTAAATAAATGGAATCTCCAACTATGAATTGTAGATGACTGCCCTACCTGTCGTGAATTGTGACTGAAACATCTGGGGTTATTTTGTTTTTTTCCCACTTATTTAAGTTGATATCAGCAATAATAAGACAGCTACATGATCAAATCGCACCAAAATGTTTTATGTCTGGGACCTCGTACATATGGTTGTCTGGGGGTTGCCAGGACTCTACTGTCCTGAACTTCAGGGTTACACTTGGGGTGCATGGGATCACCATAGGAAATTTTCTTGGAACATTTAGGAACCACTTCCCTGTTTGCTTTGTGAAATGACTCAATGCCTGCTGTAGCTGTCCAGTGCTGAAAGAGTGATAAAGTATATAGTCATTTTTTAGCACACTGGCCACAGAGCGGTATTCTAAAAATGATAAAAGGGCTTGGCCTCAGCCTAGGCCTAATTCTAAGCTATATCCAATGTGATTGAAATGCATTCATTTGTAACATATCCAGGCATTCAATTTTTCATAAGCTTCCACAGGCAAATAATATTATGCTATGCCTGCTTCATCCCACACTGTCGAATATTTGAATGGTTAACTTCTTAAAACCATATTGAGGTTTTATTTAAATAAAAAAAGCAAATGGATGACACAGATGTCAGACATATAAGGAAGGGACTGCAAATAAATAATAAAAATCGTTGGGTACTCTTGACCTCTAAACTCATTCAGAACATTGACAAGCAGTGATGATGTTTTCTGCTACCCTGAAAAATGGAAGCCCTTGAGTGTCCCTTTGTATCTGTGTTCAGTTTCCCAAAATTTGCCAGGACTCCACTGCACATCTAGTACCCAGTAATTCCCTTCAATGGTCACCTCAAAACTGCTCTCTCCTCTCAGTTCTCTGTGGAAGTTGAAATTCCTAACTTTCAGACGCCATGGGTCTCAAAATGGGTTTGTTTGTCTTTCTCTACTCCTTCAAGAGAACACACATTGCCAAAACAATCTCTGGGCTTGCTGATCAGAGGGAGAAGTTGTTTCCATTCACCGCAAATGAAAATCTGCATCTAGTCCCTGCTTCCTCTCTCTTACCTTGTAATTATCAGAGTCCTCTGATAATCTCCCTGCCCTGTTCTCCAACATGTTTCTATATTCCTTAGATCAAAATTGTGTTCCAAGTTCATTTATTTAGTGAACAAACATCCACTAAGTACTACTTACTATGTGCCAGACATACTTCTGGATGCATCAAAAACAGGCATTAGGGGAATACAGTCTTTGTCCAAGGAACTCACAAACGTTTGAGATCTACAGTTTCAATGATGTGTTGACATTATAATCCAAGAGATTAAAACCATTCATTGATATATCTCTCCACATATTTATCTCTAACGCCATTCATTCTTGGAAGATGCAGTCATTTGCTACAATGTAGACTGATGGTCTGGTAGAGTAGAGAGAATGCTGGAAACGAAATTAGGCCATCTCACCTCAAATCTTGTCTCTGCCATTTTTTGCTTATGTGATGTGACCAGGTCCCCCAGTTAAGTGATTATTCCCTAAATATAAATGTCCTTATCTATTTAGTTGTTACAGCAATGTCCCACTTAGAGGTTCATGTGAAGGCCACTTGAAGTGTCTCACAGGGAACCTAACACAATTACTGCTCTATAGTAGGCACTCAGCAAATGAGATTTCTAGTCAAATAAATTATCATCAAAATAGCCTATTAGATACCAACCATATGATCACTTTTTAACTGTTTATTTTGAAGTAATTGAGATCAACACTGATACGATATCAGTGTACACACACACACACACACACACACACACACACAGACACTCCAATCCAGGGTCATATATTTCATTCAGTTGTGGATTAACTTTAGTCTTTTTTAATCTGGACAAATTTCTCTATCTTTCCTAACCATGACGTTTTAAAGAATATAGGCAATTGTTGTTGTAGAATGTTTCTTAACTTTGGTTTTACCAAGGTTTTCTCATAATTAGATTCAGTTTATACCCTTCCGGCAAAAATAAGACATGGTGATGTGACCTTCTTACTGCATCTTATCAGGAGGCACCTGAGGTCAATCTGTCCCATTTGTGGCGATATTGACTTTGATCTCTAGTTTCGGGTAGTGTGCCAAGCCCTTTCACTGCAGACTTACTCATTCTCCCTTTGTCATCAGTACCTTGTGAGGAAATTTTTGAGCCTATATAAACATCCTGTTGCTCGCTATATTTTTCTCCAGTACTTTGACCATGCAATGATGATCTGTACCTAAAGCAATTACCATTATGGAGGTAGCCAAATGGTGATTTTCTGGTTCCTTCTACATTTATTAGATACAACCATATGGTAGCATTTATTATTAGTTGTGAATAATCTTTAATTAACTTATCTAACAAGTGATATCAAAAGAAACCACAATTTAGGCATCAGAGGAAAATGCTTTTATCTATTATATACTCATACATCTTTTTTACAAGCTAGGTAATCATCACTGAAACAACATCTGGTTGAAACATAATTTTAGAACTGCTTTAAAACCCCAGCACAAAGAACACTGGATTCTGGCTAAATTGACACTTTCCAATAGGAAATATGAGACTGGGAGCCACCAAGAATGAGATTAGTTAAATAACATTGCCTGAGTACACCTGAGAAGTAAGAGAAGGATGTATAGCTATATTCACTAACAAGTCTTATGCCTCTGTTTTCCTTTCTTTTTAAAGTCACACTGATTCTGAAGAAATCTCTAGGTCTACCTTCACTGTGAATCTCAAAAGAAATAGAAGAAATCATTTTATATTTTTATAGTTAGATTTGTTATTGGCACAATAGTAGAGAATTCAGAAGAGAAATCTATCACTAAGAAGTATGTAGAGAAATTTCTTCAAAGGTGTTTTTCTACATGCTTGGAAGTTCAGTTGTTGTTTCAAAATTGTAATTCATTCATACTTTTATTCCTCTAGATCTCTACTTTTGGCTTTTATGATACTACTCTACTTCTAATTCCCAACACAGATTGACTGAATAGCACAAAAGAGTGCTGAAGAAGTCATAGGAAAATTTGAAAAGTTTATTTTATATTTCAGGAGAGAGAGAGAGAGAGAGAGAGAGAGAGAGAGAGAGATTTATTATAGGAATTGAATCATGAAGTTATGGAGGTCAACAAGTCCCACAATCCTCCTCTCAATTTGGAGAATAAGGAAATCTGGTGGGATAATTCCGTCTGAGGCTGACGACACAAGAACCAAGAACACCAGTGTCTGAGGGCCAGAGAGGATAGCTATCCCAGGTCACATGAAGAGAGAGCAAATGTGCCCTTCCTTTGCCTTTTTGTTCTATTCAGCCCCTGAACAGACTGATGGATGCCCACCCACATTGGTGAGGGTGAATGTCTTTACTCAAGTTTATTAAACCAAGTGCTAATGTCTTCCAAAAACACCCTTGCAGTCAAACCCAGACATGATGTTTTACCAGCAATGTGGGCATCCCTTAGGTCAGTTAAGTAAGTTGACACATAAAATTAACCATCACGCTTACTGCTTTATGATCGTGGGAAATTTATTTACTTTTTGGTTGTAAAGGAAAATTTTATTGCTATGGTCTGAATGAGAAATTAGTCAGAAGTCTTAATTACATAAAATTGTTGCAAAATTAAATTTACAGATTTCGAATAGTTATATTAAAACAAACTCATTGGTCCTGCCAGATTCATTTTGCTGCCTATGTAGATTAGATATGATTTGGATAAGTAGGCAGAGTAATGCTCCAGTAGTCTAATAGTCAGGGGACCCAACGCCCAGATTCCACTCAATACTAATCAGTTATGTGATCTTGGGTTAGTTAATAACCATCACTCACCCTGATTATTTACCTGGAAAGAAAAGAGGTGGATAATATAATCTCTTGAGTTTTAAGGCCTAAAATTCTATTATCCTATAGAAAACTGGTCCGATTCCATTTCTAACATTCTCATCCCATTTCTAAGTAGTGCATTATAGTCAAACGTTGATAGTCTGCTTTTTATATGTATATTTAACTTAATTTCCTATGTCTGCTATTTTATTAGATCATGTGTATGCAACTTTAGCGTAGCTTAAAGTATCATTACCTCTACATTAGTTATGATCAAGATAAAATATCACTCATTCAAATTGCCCACATCCAGATCATGAGATTTTTATGACACGTAGTCTGCATGCTTTTCCTTCATGTTATAAACATTGGCATTATTCAGCTAAATATTTCCCTTTATCTCTTCTCACCAGACTACCTGACTACCTTCTAATTTGCGTCCATGAGAATTTGCTTTCATACAGGGACTGCACAAGCATTCTAATCTGCCTGATAATTCCCACAATATCAATAAAATGTATTCTGGTGAATATTTTAGTCTCGTGTGAGTTTAATCAGCCTGAACCAATGCCGCCCTGTTTGGATATCTCTAGAATACTGACAAAAATCAAGTTTCTATACCATTGGGTCACCGAAACTATTATGCCTAGGCCCTGGTAAATTCATTAAGTCATTGAGATCTGACAATAGAGAATCAACAACGTTGCCCCGTGCTCAGCCCACCTCACCATAAGTTTCCCTTGGAAGGTGTTATTTTTCTTTCTACATTGGGCATTTCTGCAAACTTCAAGCCAAATATTGGAACTATTCAGGTAAAATAGATTCTAATAATTTTGGACCTAATTTTTAGAGGTTTACATCATAGAAAAATAGTATTAGTTAGGAGACACCAATCAAAAAACTCAATCGTTCCCACTTAAGTATTAAGATAATGTGAGAAAGATCTACTCATAAAGGCAAACACCCAAAGTGCTAAAAGTGAATGACAAAATAACTTAGACTCAAGTCATTAAATCATATCCAATATCCAGGTTTATTTAGTAACTCATATGTCTAATACCAGAACCTGGTAGCTCATCTCAGTATACACAGCAAGCAGAACTATTTTGCCTCAAAATCTTCATTTCTTTTCCATTTTGGGAAGCTCTACATCGAATTTTCAGTCAGCCTTGTCAAAAACAGTAGACATCCTCATCCTGGACCAAACTCTTCCTGCCATGCTATTTTCATTACCTGCTTATGAGTCCTCTCTATATTCTGCACGTGCGCATTAGGGAAATTGCAATCACTTATCTGGAGGCAGGGTCTTAGTTGCACATCACTAAAGAAACTAGAGATGTGTGGATAGTTCTAGCCATGTAAAGATACCCTCTGTATACATCATGGTGCTATGGTATGGCTCTCATCTAGATGCAACCATATTTGTTTGTTTGTTTATTTTTATTATTTATCTTTTGGGATGACTTCCATCTGTCATATGACAGCTCTGCTTCTATTTTAAGAATACCATGTGCATAGACACATTCCAAGTATATATATATATATATATATATCCATGTACAGATGGGTAGATAAGTATCCTCATTCATTGTGTCTTTATGTTTTGCCCTCTGCTAAGCCTTTTTGTCTCCTTTAAAATAGGTTAAAGCAATTATCAAATGATTAGCACTATCCCTACCTAAATCCTTCAGTTTCTTATCCTAAATTATAACAGCTTCCTCTTCTAAAGGGGTAAATCATAGAACTTTCTTACATGGAGGTTAACCTGATTGAAACTTGGACTTCAGTTTTTTTTTCCAAATCCTTTTTCCCTGGTCCCTGCACTCTACTTCTTGTTGCCACCAATACCAGGATCCCAAGGATTTATTGAGTGCTTCTATATGCCAGATGCTATGCAATATCATATCAGTTAATATTACTAACAAGCACACCAGGCAATGAAAATTATCTATATGTCACATGCAAAGACAATGAAGATGAAAGAGGAATGGTAGCTGTCCAGTGTATCTGATTCTAATTTGCCCGACTCAAATGTCCATGCCCTTCCACTGTTGCAGACTGTTTCACACTGAGAATGCCACCTGCATGCTTTAAGTATACCTAAGATAGCTAACAACAAAAAATAGACCAGAGCCAGTAATATCCCAAGACTTCACTTTGTCAGTTTCAGAATGAATTCTTTTTTAACACAGTGCACATTATAGGTAAATAATAACTATATAGGGATTGTGTGTATGTGTGTGTAAAAGAAAACCAAGCTCTGAATTTTTAGAATGTCCTTTTTAATGACGACTTTTGAAAAGCATTGTCATAGAAGGAGTATGACTGAGTGTCGCTGAATTTATTACGTGCCAATCAAATTAGCAGAGCATACAAGTAACTTGGAGCTTTAAGATGTCTCTGGGAATCTCCTCTTGAATTGGGGATTGCCACTTACCCGAGATGAGAAGGAAAGAGTGAGAGCTGAGGTGACTGGGATGGACAACGACCTCATTCATCATCCTGATGGAGATATGGGTTGCTCCTTGCAGTGACTCATTATAGAGTGCATCAAATAATAAACACTGACAGCTAGCCAGTGAAGTGAAGACTGACAGATGGTCAATAAATTCAGAACTGGCATATTTTTGTAAATTGATTGTAAGTCTGAAGGCTTGCAGTGCCTTTCACCACAACTTTAAATTACCAAAGTTGTCTTCCAGATCAAGCAATTAAAATTTAAATATGGAAAGTCCTAATATTTGAAAATGAGATATTTCCAGCTCTTTGATGCCACTGAAATTTACTCAATTATTGTTACTAGGAAAAAAACATTTTTAGAGTTTCTGTAAAGAAAGAAATACAGTGGTTAAAAATGTTGATAGTCTTCTATAAATGCCATGAAAGCTTTATATAAAGTAAAAATATAGCCACAAAATCCATGAAATTTTGTTCCTGCTAAGAATTATTACCCCCAATCTAAATACGCAAGATTAAAAAGGAAACAAAGGCAAAACTTGAACAATGTGATACTTTATAAAATACATCTCACAAGTCTAGATATCCTGCCATGTAAGATGCAGTTACTATAGCTGATATAGTTCCCTCTTCAGACAGCTTTCAAAAGTGCACGAGTTAGAATGGCTATGATCAACAAGATAAATAGTAACAAGTGTTGGAGAGGCTGTGGAGAAAACACTGTTGTTGGGAATGCAGACTGGTGCAGCCTTTATGGAAGGCAGTGTGGAGGTTCCTCAAAAAATGAAGAATAGAATTATCATATGACTCAGCAATCCCTCTCCTGGGTATCTACACAAAATATCTGAAAACATTGATCCATAAAGACATTTGTGCTCCAATGTTCATTGCAGCTTTATGTACGTTGGCCAAGACATGGAAACAACCAAAATGCCCTTTGATAGATGAATGGATAAAGAAGTTGTGGTATACATATACAGTGGAATACTATTTTGCCATAAGAAAAGATGAAATAGTACCATTTGCGACAACATGGATGGATCTTGAGATTATTATGCTGAGTGAAATAAATCAGACAGAAAAAGTAGAGAACCATATGATTTCACTGATATGTAATACATAAAACTGAAAACAACAAAAGAACAAGATAAACAAATGAGAAACAAAAACTCATAGACACAAACAATAGTTTAGTGGTTACCAGAAGGTAAGGGGGAAAAGGGATAGTAGATGAGGGTAAATGGGGTCAAATATATGGTGATGGAAGGAGAACTGACTCCAGGTGGTGAACACACAATGTTATTTATAGATGATGTACTACAGAATTGTACACCTGAAATCTGTGTAACTTTACTGTCAACTGTCACCCCAATAAACTTGAATTAGAAAGAAAAAACGTGCATGAGTCTTACGTAAGTGATTTTGGGAGATGTATAAAAAGCACGCCAATTTCAAAGCTCAGGGTGGTACATTCAATAAAGGCAACAATCTGTCTTCTGTGTCTATCGGATTCAGACAGCCCACACAGGCTACTCTCCTTTGATAGTTCTTCCTCACAAAGCACAGGTTGTAAAAAGCTCTGTCCTCAGGAACGAGGAGGAAATGCTCGTGCAGGTCATTTTATGAGGGCTGATGCTTAGTGCCAGCATCACCAATAAATACACAAACATACTTTTGTCCCCATGGAGGATGTGCTGGATCTCTTCTATTTGCCCCTCCAGACATACACTGCTACTTGTCTGTTATGGGTTGAACTGTATCCCCCAAAAAAAGATATGTTGATGCTCTAAACCCCAGTATCTATGAATGTAATTTTATTTGGAAATAAGGTTATTGCAGATGTAATCAAGTTTAAGATGAGGTCATGCTGATTTAGGGTGGTCCCTAATCCAATATGACTGATGTCCTTCTAAGAAGAGGACACAGACATGTGAGAGGAGAACATCATGGGATGATAGAGACAGAAACTGAAACAGCTGTAAGCCAAGAAACACCAAGGATTGCCAGCAAACCCCAGAAGCGAGGGAAAGGCAGGGAAGGATTCTCCCCACTCCCCGCAGGCTCCAGAGGGAGATTAGTCCTGCTGAAACCTTAATTTCAGACGTCTACCCTATAGAACTGTAAGTCAATTTCTGTTGTTTGAAGCCACCCAGTTTGTAGTATTTTGCTCTAAGAAATGGATGCACAGTCCATCTGCTTTATGCCCCGGGTGACAACCCATACAGGCTGCAACAATGGGCTTTCTCTCACATTTGGTTCAGTTAAATCAAAATAAAGCCCTAGCAGGAAATTCAAGGGCAGTGGAAGAGCTTAGGAAAGATGTTTATTCCCCCAGCTCCATCCAGCTAGTTGTTCTGACTGGTTGTTTGTCTCCCAAAGGCCAAAGCTTCCCTATGTACAGCTATGCTCTCTGGGGTCTGGTAACTACCGTGTCCCCTTGTCCTTTCAAGCTTCTGGGTGGTAATGGCTGCCAACTTTTACCATATACAGAGGGTGCCCCCAAAAATGTGTATACATTTTAAGAAAGGAAAACTGTATTAAAAGTGTAATACTCAATATATACCGATAATAAAAGATGTATAAAAGTCACGTTTGACTTCTGCAATTACAAGAGGTGTTTAAAGTGGTTACCATCAGTGTCCAGACACTTCTGATGACAGCGGACTACTGCTTGAGCAACGCTGACCAAAGTGTCCACTTGTATACATTTTTTTGGCACCCCCAGTGTACTAGGTACCTATTGCTGCATAAGAAATTGTCTTAAGCATAGTGGCTTAAAACAACATAAGTTTATTACCTCGAGGTTTCTATGGGTCAGGAATCAGGAATGGCTTAACTGGCTCTAATCCAGCGTCTCCCCCAGGAGGCTGCAGTCAAGGTATTGCCCAGGACTGGAGCTCATCTGAAGGTTCAATTAGAAAGGATCATTTATATGACCATTGGCTGTATTTAGCTCATTTCCAGCTGTCAGACTGAGGGCCTCAGTTCCTTGATGCCCGCTGACCAGAGGCCACCCTGAGTTCCTTGCCATGTGGGCAACTTAATCCATGAAAGCCAGCAAAGGAATGTACTTTCTAACAAGACAGAAATCAGAATCTTGTATAATGTAATGATAGACTTGGCATATTCTGACAATTGAGAGAGTGTATTGGTTATTAAAAACTTTATCAAAGGAGGAGACTACCTACATAAGGCAGTGAATACCACAACATTGGGAATTTTGGGGAATCACTTTAGAAGCTTCTGACCACACCGTTTCTTGCCAGAGTCCTTAAATCCTGCCCACGCCTGAGTTAATAGTCTCCTCTTAGAGTATGCCATCTGTTTCCTGCCTTGATACGAACTGATAGAGAGGGTGATAAACAAAATTTAATCACTCTCCTTTGTGTTCACTGTGATGAATTATTTTCACTCAGAAAATGTGCTGGTTCCAAGGCTCACGCAAACTAAAGAGAACCACGTAGATCTGACTGTAGCAAGTGCTGGATATTCCCAACATACTCAGTCATCCCAGCCAGTATGGTCAATAAGTTTAACAATTCATCTAAGGCATGGAATAAAATATTTTTCCTCTAATGATTTACATGTATGCCCAGTTAGATCAAAGGAAACTTAGTTCTTGAGAAATTGTGTAAGTTATCAAGGACCAGGATAGACTCAACAAGTGTGTGAATAGAACAACTGAAAATATAGTAATCAAGATCAATGTTAAACATGACCACGGAGAGAAGACAGAAGTCAGAGTTGGAGGGACAACACGAAATATCACTTCCAAATGATCAACAAAGAAAGGAGGAGGTGAGAATGTCCAGAGAAGCCATGGAGTGGGGAAGGCTGTGCAGTGTGCAGGGAAAGCCTGTCAGCACAATAGGGAAAGACGCCCACTGGCATTTGGAACGAGGGCAAGCGGGTTCAAGGCGCTTGCACAGATACATAAGTGCTATGCAGGAGAAACAGGCATATTAGTGATTCTCTTTTTAAGAAAACCAGTAAAAGATGATTTCATTTTCCTCTTTTAAAAAATTTCCTCAAGTAATAAAATATTCCAAACATAGTCTCAAGAAAAGAATACCAAACCAGAAGCAGAAGTAGGGAATACATATTCTTCCACGCTCCCACACAACCACCAGTGTGCCGTGTGCTGCAGAGCAACTCGGTCGTGTTTAGCTTTCATTCCCCCATCTAAAAAATGGGATGATAACATCCACCTTGCCTGCATCACAGGCATCACATTGTGTTATGTCATCTTCACAATGTTGTGAAGATGACATAACACAATAAATGTAAAAATACTTTGAAAAATAAAAAGCATAAAAAAATACTATTAAAAATATTTTTCAAAACTTTATATAGGGCATATATTTATGAGTTGTCTCAGTAAAGTGTCTCTTCATAGAGATCTTGAAATTTTCTCATTAAAATTTCAAAAGCACAGAATTTTCTTTACTTTGCTTATGACTGGGCTATTTTTGTAACTCTCAAACTAAAATATATACTATATAAAAATATATCAACATAATAGCTCTAGAAAATTTTTCCCTGAGATATATATAATTCAGTAGTTCATGTCAGCTCAATGTTGTGAAAAAGGAGGATAATATTTTTAATATTTCCTGACACAGTTTCCTTCTTAGTAATTAGATACCTCCCCAGGAGATGTTATCTTGAAGGGAGAAAAACCTGATATAGGAAACATTCCCGGAGACAAAAAAAAAAAAAAAAAAAAAAAAGAGGGAGCAGGGAGAATAGGAGTATTTTTCCAATGGTTGGTAGAGGACAAAAAGAGAAATGTGAATCCTCATTTTCTGCTATCCTAGCAGGTGTAAGTAGAAAGGAGATGTGGTAAAAAGACACTAGATAGTTTCAGAGGAGAGTAATCTAAGGAGCTTAGGTTCCTGTGGGGAGCGAATGCCCTACTGGGAACACAACACCTAGAATTTCTCCCACCACCGTGAACTCACCACTGCACAGAGGAGATGGGCTGGTATATACATAGCAAAAAGAGGATGTCGGATTATTGCCACTGAGAGTAGCCCGGCTTCCGTGGGCTGTGACACGCCAGCAGGGGACATGGAAAGTAGCTGAGGGTTAAAAGCCAGTAGCCTGCTTACCATGGGGCACTGCGGTAAAGATCATGACAAAATTATGTCAGGCTGAGATGAAAAGCCTAATCCAAAGGTAGAATGTGGTTGAGACTTGGAGAATTCGTAGAAACCAGGCAAGCGTAGGAGAGGCCAACTCAGCCCAGGAGCTACTCCAAGTTCATCAGGTTTCCCAGCTCTGTGGAAATAGTGACAGGATGGCCAATGAGCAGATAGAGCAAAAGCCCTGTCACAGAGGCTAACAAGGAACCTAAAAAGCCACACAGGGGCCCACGCTTAGGTCCAAGCCCTCTATCCACATAGCGATCTTCCACTCCAGCTTACAGAACATTTTGGGAATTAGCAGACAAAGGGTAAAACATTTCTGAAACAGAGCTGAGCTCTGTATTGCCAATATTTATCTAAAAGGAGAAAGGCTTAAGCTAGAGGAGATTCAGATGCATTTACTTAGTAAGTTTACATTTGATCTAACACACTTGGGGATAGGGGTTATTAGAAAGTTTAAATCGGTTACAGAGAAATGTTTGCACATCTGAGTATAAGTGTACAAATTTTACTTTACCACATTTCCAAACCTGTCACATACACATTTTTTTAAAAAAACTATCACATTTCAAACCCACAAAGAATTTAACCATTCAACAGGAATAAACATAATTTGCATAAATGTCTGCCTTCCCGTGGAATAACAGATTCTGAAAAGAGTTTACATGTTAACATGGTACGTTACGTGTAACAAGAGCTCAGTGGCACACCGCAATTGTCCTCAGGCAATAACTCCCTCCTCTTTGGGATGAGATGTGAATCCTTTAAACGAAAGGACAGTAGAAGTGCAGCCCATGGTTATTTGTTTTATAGTTGACAGGCTTTTTGCATACAATATGGTATTCAGAAGTTCTTTTAAGTAGACAGTTTGAACTAGAATTCCAAGTCTGTCATGAGAAGAAGTCCACATTAGAACAATATAAACAGGGAATAATCTAGGACTTGGTTAACTACTTATTTTCACTTCATTTTGGATTTATTCTTTATGAGATATGTAAATATCAGAAATATTTGTAATACTGAGCAGATTTTTGAAAACTTGAAGCAGAGGAGACCATTTATTGAAAATAGGGGAAAATTGTCCAATTCTGGTATCAAAAAATCATATTAGTTACCTTGATAGTCACATACTTGCATTTTAAAAGATCTTATCTTCAGAAGCTGATTATCAATAAAAGAGGAAATATTATCCCCATGTTTTTCAGGAAGTGTTTGTGTGTTTAAATTCTTTAAAGTATTGCTTTAAAGTCAACTTAGTATATGTATCTCTGTAGACAAACCCAAGAGCACAATAAACCATGCACAAAAAATGTTTCAACTTTCTGGTTGATCAGTGGTTTCTGTGCATGAGGTAAAATAATTTACTTTCGTTGATTTTTTTCTTTAATGAACAATTTCAAGTACAGTGTTACTGGCATTTATCACAAAATCTACCGGTTTATTCAACTAAAGGCAAGAACCCTAAGGATTGCTTCTGTATACATGAAGTGTTTCTGCAATAGTAACAATCTCACCTTCCTTCAAGTAGCTTCATGTTTTCCCAAGATCTAATCATAATTACTAGATTTTCAGAATTGGACTAGTAGGAATGAATCTTAGATATACCAGGCTAGAAATCTCTACAGAGAGATGCAACTGTTTTTTTTTTTTATTTCGAAAATACCCAACACTATTCGTATATATTTTTATTTCTTACAACAAGAGATAGATTATGGCTTCAAACCCAACCAACGTGGCTACCCACAAACTCTATGTGATTGAGACAGAGATTAATGGTACAAACATATTTTAAAAATCACTCAAACCATCTATTTTTCCCCTGAGTTGTTGAAGTATCTATTATCTACTTTGGGGGAGCAATCTCTAAAATGAGTGACGTAATTGTTTCTTGATTTTCAGTTTCAAAAACAAGACATTAAGATGGAATTTCTGTGGTCAGTACTATATTTTGATAGATTTTGTATTTTTGAGGGCATTTTTAATAATTTGTAACATAATTTTATAAATGTCATTTTTTTTTCCTGATATGTGCGACATTCAAAAAATAAGCAAGCTTGAACTTGTCTGTGTCTACAGCAACAGGGAGTGCCCACTTTTGGAGTAGTTGCTAGACGTAAATTAATTTTGGAAGAACTAACTGATAGCTTGGTGGAGAACATGTAGCTAAACTGAGTAGACAAGGTTGATTCAAAAATAAATGATCGAGCTTGTATTATACAATTATTTACACTTGTGGCTACTTCTGGCTTCTGTATTACATCCCAAGTTGCTTTAGAATTGGCCAACATTTATTGGAAATAAATTATCAGTTAACTTCAGGGTAATCTATATGTTGATTGGATACTTTAAATCTTTTAATTTTTCTGAAAATGTGTGGTAAATCACATTCACATCCCAAATTGATGACCCTGGAATAGCAGTAATTCCTGCTTATGCCATTGAATTACAGCCTTGACAATTTCTTCCTTAATTTTCCTTTTTATATCATGACACTTATATCAACACTGCTGGCCCTGGCAGGAAGGTAACTCCCCACGCCCTGATACAAACACACACACATACAATTATTTTCTCCTCCATGCTTAGTTGTCATGAAAGAGGCTGATTAAAGAATTGGTACGGATGTGCCTTATCACACCAGATATTGCCAGCTGACTAACAAAAATTTTAAGTATCACAAAATATCAACAGTGTAATAAAACACAGATGTCGGAATATAGTCACTGACTCTCTGGAAAAGCATATTCAGCTATGCAACATTATCAAAAAAGTACAGACAAAATATCTCTGGAAGGTCACCTCATTACATTTTGTTTAATTCCGAAGAACTTTTTTCTGCTGAAGAGCTGCCTCCCATCTTGGTCATTTCCTATTTCTAGAGTCGGTGAGCGCATGAGAGCACAACTGACTTTGAGAGAGTGAAGAAGGAAGGGTAGGAATAGAGTACATGTTTGCTTTACTATCATCAGGCAGTTTACTTAGTAATTGATACTTTCTATAAATATTTATATTCATAAAACTATGCATGTGTAATTATAATTTTATCAGCTGGGACTTCTTGAGTTATATAAAAGTATGGTAAAAATGCCTGTATGTCAGGAATTCTGTTTTGTGTTGTTATCATTGTCTTAACCATTGGGACATAATAGATTAGAACACAACTGGTTAGAATCAGACTTTTCTTTCTTATAATAAATTTACGTCATGCCCCTAAGGAAATCAGATTTTTTTTAATTCCTTGTGCACTCCATTTATTAAATAAATATGAAAGTAACCACCTCTTTCAATAGAATGTGGTATGTATTTTAATTGGTTTATGTAAAGGAATTTTGAGATCTCGTCTTAAAAAATTCTAGAAAAATATGTATGATGATCCATTTACAACTCCAAAGTTATTATACAGAGGGTGCCAAAAAAGTATACACATTTTAAGAAAGGAAAACTTTACTAAAATTGTAATACTCAATATATACAGATAACAAAAGATGAATACAAGTCACATTTGACTTCTGCAATCACAAGAGGTGCTCAAAGTGGTACCATCAGTGTCCAGACACTTCCAATTAAGGTGAACTACTGCTTGAACAACGTTGACCCAAGTGTCCACTTGTATACATTTTTTTGGCACCCCTGGTATGTTCATCTTCTATTGTATTTCAGTAATTGTTTAAAATAAGGTTCTAAACCAATGGATCTCAAACTTGAGGGAGCATGAGAATCACATGGAAAGCTTCTTAAAACACAGAATTCTGGGCCTCATCTTTCAAGTTTCTGATCCAATAGGGTCGAGGTGGCATCTAAGAATTTGCATTTCCAACAAATTCCTAGGTGACACTGCTAGTCAAGACACCACACTTTGAGAATGACTGATCCAAAGAATAGCTTTGTTTTGTGAACACACATAAAAGTAGTAACCATAAAGCATATAAAGGTGACTAAAGAATAAGATAAACTCAGATGCATTTTTCTGTATGTGTAAATTTCAATGACAGTTTTTGGAAGCTTTGCTAAAATGTGGTTCAGGCCCTAATAGAAAGTCGTACAACCTGCGTTGCTTAGATGAATTACATGCGTAACAAGAGAGACGTCTGGCAAGATAGCTACATTGCATCATTGCACCATAAACTGTTTTTTCTCTAGTACACAATAGCTAGCAGTCCAGCTAACTTAATAAAAGCAATATTAACGTTGTTACATTACCAGACTATCACGTTCCCATTATCATCAGCCTCTTGAAAGGTATTCCCGAGTTGGCAGTTTGCCAAACTCCTTCAGACAATCTCAATTTACAACACTATGTAATTTGGAAATGGCCATATGGCAATAAATATGGATACAAAATATTACACAAGGCCTTGCTCAGCCTTCTTGGGTGACAGAGAGAACTGAGCATCTAAAGACTGCCTTAATGGTACCGTCTCTGTGTGTGTGTGTGTGTGTGTGTGTGTGTGTGTGTGTGTGTGTGTGTCTGTGAAACATATTACCATAATCCCTGGCTCCATACCCACAGAAAAATAAACATTCTTTCCGGAATTGAGTAAACAAACATTTTATCACTCTAGTCACTTTTCATACATAAAGCCTTGCCTGTGCTCAGTAAGATGTTCAGTGGCAGGGATAAGGCAGAGGATTACAAGCAGGGTTTCTTATATTGTGTAACTAGTCACATTTCTTCCACAAAAGAGATTGCTTACACCCCTTTCTTGTATTTGGTGAAACTAAAGAACTAACACTGACAACATTACAGCAGAAATATTTAAAACCTGATAGAATCTGAAGTGAGGTCTGTTTTCATTTTTTCCTCTGCTGTGTACCTCAGTTAGGAGACTATACTGGACTTCTCATATTAAGAACTAGTTTTTCTATTCTCCTGCCTTTTAGCATTATCCTTTAAGAACAGCCACCTGTTCAGACAATCAAGGTGACTTTCTATGACTTTTCAGGAAATGACATTCACTCCTTGAACCCAAGGGTACTGGCAGTCTAAAATACCGATACGAACACTTGAATTGCACATTTTATAATCAGCCAACTGTGCTTAGCCACTAGCCATATTTAGAAGCGAGCCATTTTCTTATCTTTTAAAATCATATTCTACTTTGCCCTCTCACCAATATTAGAAACCTCTCATTTTGCATATGACATGCAACACTAGTACAAATGCTGCAGAATAAATCAGTAGCTCTATTTCTACCCAAAGGAATTTCAGAATTGTTATTTCTTTCAAACAGAAATTTCCAGAAAACAGCATAAGGGAGTTTTAAAATGTCTTCATAGAAATGTGTCTGAAGAATATGTAATTAGCCAGTATATATCCCACGCCACGATCTCTATATTAATTCTAGCAAATGTTTCTCTTTATTAAGACATTTATATTCCGGGTATGCTTATTTCAGAGATTGTCTACTTTTCTTTTTTGGGGGGTGAGGTGGGGTGCAGGATTAGGAAGCTGTCATTTGACTTCTTTCAGCCTTTTGAAAGCATCTTACTTCATGCTCTTCTACTTACCTAACCTTTTTGAGTATGAGAGTTTGTCAGATAGTTCTCTAAAGATAGAACTTTCTAACCCAATAAGATTGGATGGACATTAAGTGAATTGGTGGTATTTTAATTTTTTTCCCCTTTACCTAAATCAACTTTTCAAATGCCCAACCTGCCACTACAAGTGAGACCTAAACAGAGGCTAAATCACTGGCAAAATTGACTGCAGTATGGCTAATGCTGTATTTTCCACCATCTTAAACGTGAAATGGTTCTGTTCTGTCTATATCAGTTGAAAAGACCAATTCAAAGTACCTCAGGCAATGCTACTGCCCGTTTGTAACTCAGCTGCGATTCCTTTCCTGTCACAATACTGACCTTAGAAAAGTTCCCTCTGGTCTGAATGCAAGCACAGAAGGAGAGAGAATTTTTCGACAATGTCATGAGTATAACACATGGATATTAGGTGAAATGAGCTATGTGCAGTCACAACGCAGTTCTGATATAATAAAATTAATATGAAATTCAAAGGCAGAATATGAACCTGGGTTTGTGACCAGGATCTACGCTTTGCTATTTATGGAATTCTCTTAACCTATCTGAGCTTCAGTCCCCATTATAAAAGGAAAAAGGTGAGCACAAAGATGCCTCTTCCCAATGCTGTTACAGGCATCCAAAAAATCATGGATCTTGAAATACTTTACAACTACAAAATCTCTGTATAAATAGTAGGTTTTGACCTTTCTCATCTGGTTTTCCCCCCGCTGCTTAGAGGAACGGTCCTCTAGACGTGAAATTTAATCATGTCATCATGACCGCTCATGTCCTGCTGACTTCCACATTTCCAAATTCCTCAGTTAAAATTCTATCCGACTCCAAACCAGCTGGCTGCCACACATCTGCTCTAGGGTCATTCTTAGGGTTCTCAAGCTCCACATGTCAAAATCAGAATCCACTTATTTACCTCTTAAAAAAACTTTCAATTTTCTTGCATTCCCCTTCTTGGTGGCTGGAACCACCATTCTTATTATCCAATTCTCTCTTTACTCCATCCTCTATACCCAGCTGGTCACCAGCTCTGTTAATTGTTTGTCAATACATTGCCCAGTACCATAATTTTCTATCAACCACTCTCATATTGTTGGGGTTCAAACTCTCACCTCTTTTCTCCTGAATTAAGGGAAATATCACTAACAGACCTTGCTCAGGCTCCCCGTTCCACTTCTTCCCTCAACAGTGCTGCCCAAGTGCTTTGATTAAACACGCATCTGATTAGGTCAGGCTCTGCTTAAGATCCTCCATTAACCAGCAATCATGCTGAGAGTGAAACGTGAATTCCTCCATACAGATTTCCCCAGCTCTAGCTTCCTTCTAGAGCTACCTCCCCTCAAGCTCCTCACCATTCAACCCTGATTTCCAGTCAAGTTGAAACTGGAACTTCTCCAGAGGCACCTCAGAGTTCCACTAAACCCTTTCTTTCCACAGGCCTCTCCCACTCTCAACTTGTATTCCATTCTCTGCCTCTTATACTTGAAGAAACATGACATCTATGTTCTTCCAAGGAGCTGTGCCTCAGACTGAGGTCAGGGCCCCACGCCTGTGCTGCTGGGTCACCTATGTCCCATCCTCGTCATTCGGGACAACTCAGAGTATACAACGATTGCTTTGTTCTTTGCCTCTGTCAATTAAAAGCTATTAATTTTTATTCTAATATCTTCATTAGCTGTGTCGTTGTTGCCCAGCAGAGTGCTGATGTTCAGTAAATGATCACTGAGTAAGTATATTTTTTAGTCATTTGTCTTTAATTTGTTAAAAAGTCACTAAAATATTTTAGGCAACTTATTTCAGGTAAGTTAGGTGGAATTCTTATCCAGTTCTCTCATAATGATTCCAGTTAAAGAAACACTCTCTGATTTCCAGAACACTGAAATGAAAAGTACCAAATAACCTTATCTCATCCTAAGCAGCACCAAGGGTTGAGAGGATCTTTTTTTTTTTTTTTTCAGAGAAAGATGACTCGATGTACTAAAATCAAATCTGATAGTGGAGATTTCTTTGATGAGTAAGAACATTTATCTTTTACCCATTATTTTACAAGTCTAAATGATGATACATTTAAAATGTGATAAAGCTTGTCTTATTTAAAAATATGCATTTTGTACTAAAATATGCCTGTTGTTTCATATATGTTCAGAATTTCTATACGAAAAAAAATCCTAGTTTATGTTCTGTTTTGTTTTCTTTGGTTGGTGCAAATGGTGACAATGTCTGTCTCATTGTTTAGGGAAAGTGTGGCATGCTATCAGAAAGAAGATGCTTTCTACACGTGACTCCCTTATTCCATAAAATTATTCTTAAAAGAAATAAAGGAAGGTAAAGGAAGCCAGATAGCATGGAAAATTTTTCAATGTGCACAGACAAATGAGCCAACCAGAAACAGGAAAGCCAGGCATAAGTAACTTGGCCCACAAATTATGTTGTAACTGACATAAACAACTTGAGGTCAACGATCAAATGTACTGATTGTTTTCTATAAATAGCTTTTCTTCTGTTTCTTCCTCCTTTTCATCCTATAACCACACCCACGTCACACTAATAACATCCTCCTACAAAATTCTGCCCACTTCCAAAGCAAAATAAATATATTTATGTAAAGAATCCTGTAATTCAATTTATTCTCTTTAAAGACTCTGAAAAAGAAAGTGTTCACCTTACTTTTCTGTTCCCCTTAGAAAAATATGTATTCTAAGTTAATTGTTTCACTGTAATTATATGTTCATTACGGCTTTGCCTTCATGTACAAAGCAAAACTCCACAATAATTTTTATTGTGGAGTAATAAAACTACAGAATATGCTGAAGTCTTTTCAATAATGTCTTTTAGGGAAAGTGCAATAGAACGATTTTGGTAAAACTCTCTCCAAAGATCCTTTGGCACTCTTGCCACTAAACCTTTTAATAAATTCCCTGCTAGTTAAGCAATAAACCAACTGCTAGCTAGAAAATTCCTCATGTGCTAATATAATCACCTAAAAGGTTTTCTGATTAATAGTTCAAATGCCCTTTGAAGTAGGTTGTTGATATTACCATTTCCACTTAAACATAAAGATACAGGTGGTGAACCTAACCAAAAAAATACTTAGGAAACTCAATCCCTAAATTCTTACAGATGCAATTAACTCAACCACCCCTGAAAAATAAACTAGAGGCAAATAGAACTGACGCAATTGAGAAAAATGTTGGAACATACACATTTAAATATGTACTTTTTCCTACAATGTGTATATCAGTCCATCATTAATAAAAACAAAACAGTAAAAACACAAAATAAATTTCAGCTGTAAACATACTAAACTCCTTTGTTTTAACATTGGCAATTATTTATACATAAATTAATTCACTATCTTCATATGTTTGAGTGTTAGTATTCCTGCACAAAAATCACATTGATTGAGATTTTAAATTACTGTATTTGATAATATGACTTTTTGAAGTTTCTGTGATATATATTATCATAAACTTTGATTTTCTAAAGGTAAGATAATTAAAATCCTTACAACATGACCTCAGAGAGATCTTGACTACATCTCTATGATAGCAAGGAGAAAGGGAGTATCTTTCAGAAATGAAAAAAAAGAAAAAGGAGAAAAAGCATAGCCTTAATCATTGCAATTCTTTGAAGGTAATGGCTAAGTCCATTCATTGCTTTTAAAATAAAGCAATTTGCAAAGAGAGAACAAGCATGACACCTAATGTAAACAGATGTTCTCACTGCAATGACACTGGTGTTAGAAGCTCCCAAACACATGCATATTGTTTGAACTGGAATAAACAGCATGGCATTGCACAGAAATCTAAATCTCTTGTAAGACAGCCATTGATCAGAAATAATTAATTAAATTGCAATAGAAGTAAAACTCCACTGTTTACAGAATAAATCTGATCTGTGATCTAGGATCAGGTTGTTGGGGATTTTTGTTTTTTGTTTTTCTTGAGAAAGGGAGAGAGAGAGAGATTGAGAAAGAAATGATGGAAGGAAAACCACCAAACCTTAAGTATTAGAGTGAAGGAAAAAGAAGCCACGTACTACACCTGACAAGCTGGCAGGGCGGGGGTGCGCGCATGGCAGGCCTTACAAACTGAGTGAACAAAAGTAATCACACGGGATGTTCTGATCAGAAACTCCTAAGTGGGTAGCCATGGTGGGTAGTCACATTCCGGGTCTACAGCTTCCTTAGCAAAGGTCAACCTTTACCTTAAGTGAGCCCTGTCCATTCTTCTTATACATCCAGGACAACATCCCTTTGAAATGTCAGAGTAATTCTCTACTCCAGATCCCTCAAAGACATAACCACCGGCACCAGAGCACAAGAGCACAGAACCCCTCGTTGTTATCTTGTTGCCCACATACCATCTCTGTGCTGTAAATGTCAACTATCCTGCATTCACCAATGTAAAGGACGCATGTGTTTCTCCATTTTGCTTTTTATCTAGGCCTAGAGAAGTCCCCTCCTGCTTTCTCCCACCTCCTTAATCTACCACCAAAGGATTTCAAATCCCTTCCTTATGGTTTCTCCTTTGATTCTACATGCATATAAAGAATTGCAGAACTGCCATTCTCAGGAGAATTTTCTCAATCCATTGAGATTTTAATTGGCGCATGTCCTCAAAATTTTGGCTCAAATAAACCCTTATGAAACTTTTCTATAGGCTAGATGTTCCTTCATTAACAGGCATTAATCTAATATTTTTTGTTGAAAAAACAATCACCACATCTTAATAATGATAAACACATATCAGTGGTGAATTTCCCCTTATATTGATGAATTAGCACATTTAGAATCCTCTTTTTTATTGAGATATAATTGACATCTAACATTTTTTTGGTTTCAGTATATACATCATGATTCAATATTTGTATATATTGTGAAATGATCATCCACCAATAAGTTAAAATGCGTCACCATACATAGTTACAGATATTTTTTTCTTGTGAAAAGAAGACATTTTAAGGTCTTCTTAACATTCCCATGAAATACCCATAAACATTTATATTATATCTTCTCAGGGAGGCATTTCCTGACCATCACATCTAAAGTATCCACCCCACTACCACACCCTCTCATCTCACTCTTGGATAGCTTTTCTTTTTCTTATCACTATTTTTAAAATGTTCGGGCTTTTTTGTATTTTGTTTTCATTTTCTTGTTTGTTTTTACTTGTTTCCTTATTCATCTCCCATCTCCCAAGAATGTGCACACTAAAAATGTGGGACCACGTCTAACTTGTTATGCCTTGTATCCCCAGGAGCCTACTATGCGCCTGGTATAGTAGTAACACAATGAGTATTTAAATTTCCTTTCACACATGCACTGGCTAATTTAACATCTGTCTTGTTATAACATCACAATGATTCTCTGTATGAAATCAAACATGTTTTAATGTCCGAATGTATAATACATTGAGACACAGAAACCAAGGTCCTCAGCTTCTTTTGACTCTCGGTGTTTTTCCATTATAAAGGTTCCTCTGTGGTGCCTGGAAGGAAATGCACTGGCTCTGTGACAGGCTGTCTCCCGGCAGCCGGCTGTCAGGTTCACCACTACTGGAAGGAGCATATGCACCGTCATGCCGGGAAACCTCCCCTATAATCAGCCCTGAGAAACCGATAGGGCTTCTATCATCAGGTTCCTTTAGGTGACTCTTCCCTCCTGGTCTTTGGACCCTACAAGAGATTTGAAGAAAAGGGAAGCAAAAGAAGGGAGGAAGAGAAACACAGCTGAGGAAAAGTCACATGGTTGCTTTTCCCTGTACCATCAATTGCCAAGGTTACTTTTGGCAGAGAGAAAAAGAAAAAGGGCCAGACGGTGTCTGCTTGAAGCTTTTGTACTTGTGCCCAGATGGAAGGGAAAATGGTGGGATTAAATGAAAATGCCAGCAATAACAAAGAAAAAATCTTCCCGATAGTTTTCCTTTCCTGAAGGATGAACTGCTTGAAGTGCTGACCTCCCTGCCTATCTCAATGAGGTCAAGAAACTGGCTGTCACTCCTACAATGGTGATTAATGATGCTCCTGCCGGTGACATATTTCTAACCACCGTCTCTGGAGGGTAGCAAGACTCAGTTGTCTGGTGGTGTGTTGAGTCACTGCTCTGGCAAAAGATCTATTTGCTACAACTACAGGCTTAGCTTTCAACAAGGCATCCTCGTGATTCTTTTCTGCAACACCCTATCATGAAAGAACAGAGAACCCAGTACAAAGAATGGCTGCTAAGAAGGATAAAACATTAAATTAATTTTAAAAAAGCTTTTGTACTGAACGGCAAAATGCAGCATAATGAATAATTAAACAATTAATAATGTAATCCTCTTAAAAGCACAGAACCACTATGCAAGAAGATTAAGTGTTTAAGTTTCCAGTATAATGCAAATGGTAAGGATGAGCCTTTCTTCCTCACCCCACCACGTTTTAGGGTAATAGAATTGAAAACACATTTCCGGATTTTAATTAAATACTATTAAATTTTCAGTAATAAACCAGCACCAACAGTGCTGCAGCATGGGAGGATTATCAAATACAAAGGTAAGTACACAGCAGCAAGAAGCTAACACTTCTTGGTTCTTTTCATATAAAAGGAGGTTAATTGAAAGGTTGCCATCTATTGCTAAGCTGCTGTGGTGTACATCACCAAACATCAGAGTGAATGCTGAACTGTGGTCATCTAAATGTGCATGCAGATTAAGGTATTTCAGTGACAGTCCAATCGTGGAGAAAGAACTGGAATCAACAATGTGGTATAGGGGCAGCGTGATAAAACAAAGTTCCTGACGCATCTAAACGCCATTCCTCTATTATTCTCAAGTCTACAATTAATAGTCTCCAAGATACAGTGCCTGGATTCCCATGCGTCTATCTTCACAATTTCCTAAACTATCACACGTATGGGTTATCCTAACTTACGTTTCCCCAGAAGCAGCACATACAAGAACCATCCCTGTGCAAGTGTTACATTACAGAAGTTCTTCCGGGAGGGGCAGTGAAGCAGTGGAGAAGCCAAGCACGGTGCATGTGCCAACAAACCGCCGCTCAGCCTGATCAGGGAGGGAGCTTTGGAGCATCATTGAGGCCGGTGAGTCTGCCCTGCCTCCTGGCTCAGGGATTCCCGCAGCCCGAGACTGAACACTCTGAAGAGGGCACAGAACATGCAGGAGCAGTGCTGGTGGTAAAGGGGCATGCAGGGACCTAGGCACAGCCCAACAGTATCTCACATAGTTGTAGTAAAGACACACCCTCTCTAATGATTATCCATGAGCTAGTGTAACTATACAGTTGAGGACATTCTAAGGCCCAGCCTTGTCCCTGTATGCCACTTGCTTCCACTGCCCACCGTTGGCTTCTGCATGAAGATTTATCCCCCTGGACCCATTGGGACTGGAAGCAGAAGGGGTTTTTAAAACTAGTAATCTTTTGCCTGTCACTGTAGAGTTTGGCCTCGTGTGACCCTGTACCCCATTCTGAGGACTGAGACATGTTCTTGAAACTCAGCCTCACCCACACTTTCAAAACGTTTAGCATTGCAGTGCACCGCTTAGATCTCAGTCCTACTGAGAAGAGGGTGTCACACCTGCCATTCCTCCTCTGCACTCTGACTTCAGACTACAGTCCACTGACCTTCCTTATCGCTTCCCATTGGGTTCCTTTCTGTGCAATCCCAGAGGATGCATTTCACATGTATGTCTTTGAGAAGCCATATCTAAAATTGTTGCTGCCCTCCACGTGGCCTCTGGCTATCAAGTCTACGTCCCAGACTCCACTTCCTCCCATATGTGTAGCCGGAACATAAGTTACTCTCGTGCAGGTGCCAGATTCTCCTTGTGTGTCTCATCTGATAGCCTTCTGTGTCTCATCTCACGGCTATCAGGTGTGGCCATATATAGCCACATCCTAAAAGGTAGGGTCAGTTATTGTTCTAAAAAGTCCCAAATATTTTTTTTTAGAGAATAAGCTGTTGAAGTCTTTCAGCAAGCAATTGTGGAGGCAGACAGAAGGTTTGAGTGAAAAAATATTCATAGAGCACTCCCATATAAAAGGATATTTTAGAAGTGTGGAGAAAGGTTTTCTCCATACAGCTTTACTCTACGGAGTAATTCTCTAGACTGAGGCAATAGGTTGATCTGGCTATGAAGAATATTCTTCACATGCAAATTTTAACCAAAAGACATAATGACTACTAAACTTTCCTAATCTTGAAGGTTTGGATGCACAAACAATAGCTGAGAATCAAGTGAAAGAGTCAAGTAAATTAATCACAGTTAATTTTAAAAAGTTTTTAAGAAATGCAGCTCAGTTAACCAGTAGTATCAAGCTTATCATTAATATTAAAGGGACAATGAAATATTATACTATTAAGGTAAATATATTTTAATGTATATAATGTAATTTTTGGAATTGCCTGGGAATCTTTGTTTTTAATTTATTTCATAAAGCTTACCCTAAAGTAAGAGGCACGGACCTCACAGTTCCCATGTCTACGATGTGGAGTATGGAGTCTGCGACCTCTAGGTTAAGGCAATATCTGGGTCTCAGCTGGTATTTGAAGTCCAGAAAATGGTAGAAAAGATGGACAAAACCTGATCATTGAAGCAAAGAAGAATCAGAAGCAAAGGAAGGACCAGATGCTCGAGAAGACCAATTGGATGGGGATTCAGAGAATCTATGGCATAAATCAGGCAACGAAGGAGCAGACAGAAGTGGGCCAGGAGGTCCACAGCTGATTTAGCTGGAGTTCTCTTCAGAGCTCATTCTCCTGAGATACATCTCCTGGTTCCGAAGGTACCAACCTCCGAGTAGTAGAGAGTTCTTAGACTCTAAATTGGAGAGATCTACATCCTAATTCAGTGCTGATACTTCGCTGCATGAACTTAGGCAAAATATTTAGATTATCTGAATTATAATGAAAAATACGTTATCTCGTTCTTAGAAATATTGTGAGGATTAAAGAAAATAATGGATGTCAGGCTATGGCACAGTTTTGGCCTTTCACGAGGGCTGTTGCATCTCTACACACCCATGCTCACAACACCTCTGGAGCCCTCTGAATAGAAAGTATCTGGTTTCAGGTGGTGATGGTGGGAGAAGACAGCCTAGGAAGTGCTATTACACAGCTGGAAGATGTGATGCCAGATCAACCTGCAACTCCTCCTAACTTAGAGGGTAAGGCCTCCTAACTTAGAGGGTAAGGCATCCAGCACGGGATGCAAGGAGGTCAAATCTCAGATGAGTTTCTCTAAGGCTAGGTGAAGAAAAACTCATGATATACAAAGTCAGAAAGGAACAGAAGTAATGAATTCAATTAAGACAGTTATTTTAAAAAATAAAATAAAAAATATATACCTAGGAAACTAAGTACTTGTTAAGTGCCAGAGTCTGCCAGAGATTTTTCATCTTATTGGGTCCTCACAACTCCCGCAAAGTAAGTATTCATGTCATCATTTTATAGATGAGGACAATGAGCTTGATATAGGTAAAATAACTTGCCAAATTACACAGTCAACAAGTGGTAAATAAGAAGTCTGTTTGAATTCATATCCCCAGATCTATTTGTGATTCATTGTGATCCATGTTTGGACAGGTAGACGGGGCTGCAATGATGGAAAGATTATTTCCGTGTTAAAGGAAAGCTTGTTTATTTTTTAAATGGGTGATAGTAAATTTAAATCACTATGGTATTTAGATTCCACTGGATACATTTAGAAGACTGATGGAATGCATTTTAAAATGTCACAACTTACAATATACTGTAAATCACATTCTTCACAATTGTTTTAACTTGTGAAGTGAAACTTTTCGATGTCAACTTAAAAAATGTTCAAGGAGGTACATAATTTTTCATAGGAGTATGTTTTCCAATCTTGAAGACCACTTCTCTAGAGCTAGAGTTCTTAACACATGCTGGGCAACAGGACTTACAGACACAGACTCAGGAGTCAGTCTTGCTGCTTGTGTGACATTGGGCAAGTGACTTAAATTCAGCTGTCTACTTATCTCTCAAATGGGGATAGTAACAACATCCTATCTCAGTGGTTGTCGACCTTCAGCATGCATCAGAATCTCCTAGAGGTCATATTAAAGCACAGACTGCTGAGCCCCCAACCCCAGAATTTATGATTCAGGAGGTCTCTGAGGTCAGGCCCCCAAATTTGTAATTTCTGACTAGTTTCCAGGTGATGCTGCTGCTGGTCCAGGGAACAACCTTGAGAACCTTTGCCTTATCTCATATTGTCATTGTGACGGTTAAAAAAGTACATAAAGTGCTTGAAATTGCACTGGCACATAATAGGTGCTAATATGTATTCATTAGCCAGTATCATCAGTTAGGGTTGGATTCACTGTAACAGAATATTCTACTCCAGTAGATTAAACAGCAAGGAGATGATATATTTCATTTAACCGGAGGTCCCGAGGTAAACCATCCAGGGCTGGCCCCACTGTTCAAGAATGTCATCAAGTTCCTTCTTGCTGTCTTCTTGCTCAGTCGTCTGTGTGCCGTGGCTTTTTTCATCATGGAAGCAGAATACCTGTTGTTCTTCTAGGAATCTTGCCTGCTGTTGCTACACATGTTAGCCACAGCCACCAAGCTACTCTCGGCTCTCCATTTGTTTATTATCCTGCTTCCGGAAAATCTCTCCCCTCCACCTTGTCCCCTAAAACAAGTCGGGCCTTTGGGGCAACATCACCTGGTCTCCTGATCTCCTTTCCTGGGCCATGCACCAGAATAGATTGCTGGATTATTACAAAGGATATTAAAGGATACACATTAACAGCCAGATGAAGAGGTACGTGGGGTAAGGTCTAGAAGGGTCCGGGGCACAGGAGCTTCTGTCCCATAGAGTTTGGGGTACCCTGCCCAACTCTCAGGTAGATTAATTTGTTCACCAACTTGGAAGCTCCAAAGTAAGGCTTTTTATAGGTTCCTTAAACAAAGGGCATCCTGCTACTAGTTGGCCACAGATTTATCCTGGAATTTTGATTGCTGATGGATAAATCTCTCCAAATTTAACTGGATAATGATCTATAATGAATACAACAGTTGGGTATTGGGAGAACATGGAAGAAAACTATCTTAGCTATCATATGTATACATATGATGAGTACTAAAGTTTCATAAAAAGTCTACGGATTTAGAAGATTTATTTACTATAGAAAGTATATTCCTAGACTACTTTCTATAGAAAAGTACTAAAAAGAAGAGCAAAAAAAAATGGATGGAAGAAGTAATTTCCAAAAGTTCCAACATTGTCGTTATACTATGATGCCCAGCATATAATGTTGAAATCCTCTCTCTTCATACGAAGTTTTCAATACAGTCGCCATTTCTTCTCATTTTCCTAAGGATATGCAAATCCAATTTCTAATTGATAACCCAGTGGAAAAATCTGATTTGCTTTAAAGGAACTATTTTTCCAACCAAGTTTGCTGTCATTCATCTGCACACTAGTGAAACATAAAAGTTCAGTTCTCAACATTTAACTACCCCATGATGACATTTGAAACCACTTGGAATGAAAAGGGTATCATATTTGAACACGAAGAGAATCTGGAACAGGTGTGAAAAGACTAAGACCTCAGAGCCTCTTTTCTTAAGAAGATTAACATTACTCTTGACATTCACTCTTTAAAGAATGAATGGTAGAGGATGAGTTGTGAAATGAAATCTGTACATCAGAAACCATCAAGAGCTTCGATGCCATTCTAAATAAACCAAATTTGAGCGAGATAAGAAGTGGTAGAAACAAAATATGTGTTATTACTTCTGAATTATCCCAGGCTTTCCAAATTTCAACCAAAGTCGGAAAGCTAAGAAATATTAGTACCAGTAAAGAATGTGAATAATTTTGCCAGGTAGAGCTGATTAAATACTTTCCCCGAGGAAAGACTGATATTGAGAGAAACCTAACACTTTGAGGCCAGCAACATAAATAACAAATTTATTCAAGTAACACTCTTTATTAGGGACTCTATTTGGTCTGTTTGCACCAGTGCACATGTGTGGATGCACTCAAGCATGGAACACTGACAGCCAAACCACACAACAGCTCACCACACAGCACAGGCGAGGAGTCATTCCAGAGGCAGGAACAGCCAGAGGGAGAAAAACCCATTGTTTCTCTCAATCCAGCTGCTACTCACTTTCCAACCTAAACACAAAACTCACTTAACGGCTGTTGAATTCCCTTTTAAATGACAATATAGATACCTCAATCTCAGCTAAATCTAATTTTATGCTCATTTCACTTCGCTGCAGCATTTTTTTTTCCTTCTGTGCTGCATTTTTCTTGAACAATCACCAAACTGGCAGATTCTGACTACTTTGTCAAAAAGGAAAACGAATTTGTTTCATAGGAAATTAATCTACTCAGCAGAACATTTATAAGAAGACCAAGCCAGGCTAGTTTACAAATGAACAATACCTGAAGGGGAGAATTTTTAATCTCATTAGAATATGACCTTCCAAAGCCTAGGACACAAATGTTTAATTCTCCCCGTTAACTCACTGTGTTTAAAGTTTACTGTGTTTTTTGGTTTTCAGGGAAAAAAAGGAAGCTGCAAATCACCTTATTCCAATAAAATAGGAAGCGGGAGGTAAACCAATAATAACCTTTAATACTGTGATGAAAATAGCCTTCATAAAACAAGGATAAACAACATTGCAGTCTAATTTACCTCTGCATAAAATGTAAGCTAGAATTCAACATGCAATAAAATATTAGTATCTTTACTGCCAGCATAATCTTAACTAATCATTTCTTATGTTATTTCTGTAGTTACAGTAAGTCATCTGCATGAAATTTGACTGAATAAGGTCAGCCCAACAACTGAGACTTCTGTGGTTTTCCTCTCTTTCAGATTCACAAAATCTTTTTTTCATTAATGTCCTCAAACACCCCTAAACTAGTCCCAAACAGGATCAGCCTCTACTCTTTTCAGAATGTCACCAACCCCAAACAGTTTTCTTCTTAACAATCCCCTTCTTTGTAATCCATAAACACATTCTTCAGGGGCACTGTAATTATCCAAAATGAGCTTTAGTATTGCAAATTACTTCAGCAACCCTATGATTTATCTGTGGTAAACACACTTTATAATATTTATATTCCCATTAAAACTGCCACTAATAATGAATCTACAATACGTAAACATTTATATGATACAACATGGACAAATACCGGATGCCCCTATAATAGTTATATTCCGTGCTCTTCCTATCATGTTGGGAAAAAACCAAACCTTGGCATTTTGCCGTATTTATGAAAATACCTTTGAAAATGGCTCAGCACATTGCACTTCACATTTCCAACCATTTCCTTTAAAAAGATGGCATTTGTCCATACTTATGAGGTCTGGGTTATTGCATTTTCACATTATGCATCATTACTCTGAGTAGGTGTCTTATCAGCAGCTCCAGTTGCTGTAGAGAAGATTGGAATTAAGCACTGGAAGCTTTTTTTATTTATTTTACATGTTTTATTCCTACAAGATTTTCTGCATATAAGCTTCTTTGTTCGGCTGAGAATTGGATACGTTGCCAAAGCATTGTAAAATTTACATCTAGCTTTTTCTCCTGTATTCTTTCCAAAATTGGATTGAAAACAAAGTATAGTTTTTAATTAAAGCTCTGACCGACAAAAGGCATTTTCCCCTAAGCATTGGCATTTCTGATCAGTGGTGAGGTTTTATAAAAGCCTAATAGGAGATATTCACTACTTATCCGCAATCAGTCTTCAGGCAGTTTATGTGTCAGCTAAAAACTGCGGTATTCCTGACAATATTCATTTAAAAGTAACCATCACCAAAATTGATCTAACTATGATCAACAAGGGTATGGAGAATTCTGAAGCAGATTGACTTAATCCAGACTGATTCTTCTGCTGACTTTAACAGAGAAAAACTGAAAGAAATTTCTATTTTTTTTCCAAGCCATTTCAGAATAGACTTTTGATTACTATTTTATTGCTTATTTCAAATTATCATTGCCTATTTTATCTTGAAGTACAGTCCAAAAGTCATCTTTTTTTGCTTCCAAAATGTCTTAACAGCTTCAATGCCCTCAGTAAGGCCAGTAGCCTGTTCATCTGAACATAGGATTAAGAAATTCAAATATCATAGTAAACACTGCAATGTGATTGGAACTTAAGCTTGTCAAGAAAGAAGGGGCTCTATCTTCTCATTCGTAAAATGAAATTAGTAAACACTACTCCAATATGGGAAGAAAAAAAACTTTTCTTTTTGAAACGCTCGGGTCTTTGGCTCCTACAGTATAAATTTCTTCTATCCTGCTATACCATCGGCCTCCTGCACTGAGCATTTAGATGTTAAAAGTCCTCAGGATTCAGTCTTAGGTCTCTTTATTCTCTTGCTATACCTGCCTCTGAGGTGATCTCTTCCATTTTCACAGCTTTCAAAACACCTAATGCTGATGACACCTATAGTTTTATGTTCCGCCCAGGGCTCCACTGAGATCCAGACTCATACATCCAAACGCTCACTTGACCTCTTGACTTAAATAAATATCACACAAACGTAACCCATCCAAAACTGGAATACTAAACTTCCCTAATTTCTCATTTACAGTATATTAATTTACAGTATATTAATTTACAGTATATTAATAATTAACACCATTTTCACCCCTGTGTCTACAACAAAAAAATAAAAATAAAAAAATAAAATTTAAAAATAAACAAATAAAGCAGGATTCATCACCATTACCATCAGCAAACTGTGTGCATTCAAGCTCCAATGTACATTTAAAACTGGTCCAAGTGTCTTCATTTCTACTATTATCAAAATATTCAAAGTTACCACCACACCTGTCTTCCAACTTCCTTGTCAGCCTTTCACCAATTTGTACTTTGTGTATCAGAAAAGGTGATCTTTCAAAAAATATAGTGATCTTCATGGCAATCTCCTTTTTAAATCCTGCAACTGCTTCCCAAAATATTACAAATAAAAGTTAAAACTTATTGCCCAAACCTAGGAAGCCCTTCATGTTCTGACACCTGCCTATCTTATGGAACTCCACTTTCTTCTTTGCTCACCCACTCCACCTTCCTTTCTGTCCCACAGGAGGCCATCTTACCAATAGCCTGAAGCTGAGCTCTAGCCTCTATCTAGAATACTTTATCTTCTACTCTAAGCCAGCAGATCTCCTCTTCAACATGAACCCAGTCAACTCCTCTGAGATGCATTTCCTAACCAGTCTAAAGTGGATCAAAACACCCACTTTGTTCTTTCTCACAGTTTATTTTACCCTTCATAGCAATTACCATAATTATGTCGCTTGTACTTCTGTTCCTTGATCTCCCACTTAATATTTTAAAGTTCCTGGATTTTATTGTTCATTGCTCTATTCTTAATCCCTACCATGACACCCAGTACATTATAGGTATTCAATGATCCTGCACAGCTTTTATGTTTTGTTTCATTTAGGTTGGCCCCTGAAATATGAAGAAGTTATTGGCAATCTGTGATAGTTATCAAAAAGTCTTATTATTCCAGTAAAGGGAATATCTACAGGAAAGCAAATAAGGAGTTTCAGCAGGCAGAACAAAACTGATGCCCCCCAAAAAGGCTGAGCTGCAATAAGAAATGAAGGGCAAATAAAGTGGTGAAATCACAGGCGAAATCTCTAAATAAATACCAACTGTATAAAACAATTAATTTAAGAATTCAATTAGAATGCATGACAAATATATCAATTATTATATTAAATGTAAGTGAACCAATAATGATAAAATAATCACCAAGAAGCTTTAACAATTTAAAATATGGATGAAATTAGTAATATGACATCAAAATGTATAAATTTTAAAAATAATAGGACTACAAGGAGAAAGAGCCAGGTGCACAGTCTGGTGGGAGACAGCACATATAAACTCGAGAAAGACACAGAGGAAAAATTGTACTTAATGGATATCAGAGCACCCAATGCTAGGTCAGTTAAATTCTTATAAGAACAGTTAGAACAATTACAAAAATTGAACAATATTCCATGTCATAACACAAGTACCAGTAAACATGAAAGGTAATCATAATGTTTATGTTCTTTGCCAATGACCAATAATCAAAATATAACTAGAAAATCCCCATATGAATTATGAACACATATGACATAAAGAAATCAATAGAGAAGAAAATATGTTGAACTGACTGATAATAAAAAATACAACATACCAAAATTTGAAAAGTGCAGCATATAAAAGGAAATGTATAACACACATTTTTTAGAAAAAGAAAAAAAAAGAATGCCTTAAATGTAATGAGTTAAGCATCCATCTCAAGAAATTATGGAAAGAACAGCAAAAAATAAAATAGAAAGAGTGAATATTTAAGAAAGGAGTGAATATTGATAATGATGAAATAAAAGGTTAAATGTAATAAAGAAGACAAACAAAGCCAAAAATTAGAAGACTGATATCATTTAAGAATATACATATGAGAAGACTGATCAAAGAAAAAATAAAGAAAGAACAATTAACTCATATCAGGGATAAAAGAGGGGAGAGAACATAAATAAGATCCTACAGATATTAAAAAGATAATAAGTGTATGTTATTAACAACTTTATTTTAGTAAATTTGGAATTCAGATGTAACCTCCTAAGATATTCCTAGATAAATACAACTTACAAATTTACCAAAAGAAATAATAAAAAACTGAGATTAAAAAAAATATTGAATAATATAAAACTTCCTCAAAAACAAAACTCCAACCCAAGTCATTTTACTCGGAAGATCAAGGAAAATTTTATTTTAATACTAGACATTTCCAGAGAACAGACAAATAGGATAAACTCTAATTCACTGCATCAGACTGGCATTTCCTTGATATTAAAACCCAATAAGGAGAGTATAAAAAAAAGAAAAATATAGTCCAATCTCATTTTTAACACAGATGCAAAAATCTTAAAATTTATTGGCAAATTGAACCCAGAAATTAAAAAGGTAAAGATAATTCATCATAATCAAGTTGATTTGTAACAGAAATTCAAGGTTAGTTGAACACTGGAAAAACAATGTAATTAAAACCTCTTAAAAAAAAAAAAGGAAATGAAAATGAGAAAAATAAGTATATAATTTTATCCCAAAATGCAGTTAAGTGCAGATGATATTAATTACTACACAGTATATTTGTTTTTAATAACTTTTTTTAATTATGGCAAATAGTCATGGTTTTATTTTTCATTTATTATAATGATATTAGGTTTTTCATTTCTAATACATTAATTTTAGTACAAAAAAGTAATTGATTTAAAGAAAGGTAGCAAATTAAAGAAGAAGATAGTACCAGTGTACACAGGCACAAACAGTGTAACTGGTGGTAAATTCTGAACTATGCCGAGAGAGAGAGAGAATTTTAGATAGATGGGAAAATGTGTGAAGGCCACACGAAAGAGCTTACCTTGTTGAGAAATGTAGAGAAGTCCAGCATGGACAAAGCTCTGAGGGAGAAAGGCTAAGTGTGGGAAGATGAGGCAGAGGAAATCAACAGGGGAGAACAGAAATGAAAAAAGAATGTTCTGAGAAACTAATCTGGAAGAGGTAGAGGAACAAATGACAGGAAACAAAGAAATTGGAAGGTAGGACAACCTGGGTAGGGTTGCATCACTGTAGCCAAGGGAAAAATGTTTCAAGAAGGGAATGGTCAACTGTGCCCAACAGTGCTAAACAGAGAAGATGAAACAGGCATGTCATTCACATCCTGAGCAAGAGAAATGAGAGACTGTGTCTAAGGTTTCCGATGCATCTCTGGATTTTGGATGAATGAAAAAAATGGATCTTAGGCAGAAGGTAGGCCTTGATATCTCCCGTGTTATGGCCTAATTTTCCACAGACTAGTATTCTTCAAAATGTATTTCCCTGAAAAGATTATATATATATTATATATATATTATATATATATATATAAATAACTAACTATTCATGTTTTCCTTTGGCAGCAAATTAATATTCCTTTATTAGATGTTTGATCCTGGGCAAGTTATTGATCTGTCGGAAGTTCAGCTTCCTCTTCTACAACGTAGGAAGGATTATCCCTACAGTACACAGCTTTGATTAAGTCTAAGGATGCTGTACAACCAATGACGAATATCAAGCAGGTACTGCTAAGTAGCTTGACATCTAATTCCGTTCCAGTAGGACTCCCTTCTCTCCCCACGGTGTCCCGTTCCCATTCTCTAATCCATCAGGGAAAACTGAGTCTAAGGATTCCTCCTTCGGCATCACTTACTCACCCATGGGATCACACAACCTATGCCACATAGGATCAGTGGCTGCAAGGCAGTCTGTTGAGTTTTAGAGTTCCAGAAATCATCAGTGCTCAATGAAATGCCTTTAAAGAACATAGGCAAATAGCTCACTTATCCAAAAAGAAGATCCCTTACAACAAGTTGCAACTCCATGAAACTCAAAACATTCTATTTCCTAAGATTAACATTCAAGAGATACTTGGTATTCCATAAACATTGTTTAGAATATTATAGTTATTTTAACTCATTCTTTTTAGAATAAATCACATTTACAGAAAGCCAATTTATAGAAGGCTTGTGAAGACAATGACATGTGTAATAAATGGAACTGTTTTTACTCATGACAGTGAACATATTAAACATCTACTAGGTACTGGAGCTAATAGAAATGAATATGAATTAACACATTTCTTCTCCAAAAATACATTTTTCAGTGACTTGATTTTTCTCTAGTATTTGGGGTAGGCAAAGAAAATTGACTGTATCACATTAGAGATCAATCAGCTATCAAACAATATTTACAACAGCAAACATTGTTAGATTATATGAACACACTACACACACACACACACTCACACACACACATATTAAAAGCATTTGAAATAGGTGCTCTATTATTCTAAATGTACTCCCTGACTGAGACCTGGTACCAGCCTGAAGCAAATTATTATAACCTATCTATTAACTCCTAAAAATAGGGAGACATAATGGAAACACTTGGAGGCCAAAGAGTGTGCAAAAATACTGTCCCAATAATGATACAGCCAGGAGACACATTTGTCCAGATTGCCATGTTATGGTAGGGTGGTGGCATTAGGTAGTTATCCCTGACTTGTGGCACCAACCAGGACTTCTGGGTTTTTTTGTTTTATTTTTTCCTTTTACGGTAAATTTTTAAAATTTTTTGTTAACAAATTCTCTTTTTCTGTTCCTTTCTTTTCTTTCCTCTCTGGCAAAATTCTCAAGTCAGATTGGTCCTTTTTAAGGCTGTACCAGAAAAGGGAGGTGAAGGGATGTGGTAGCAGCATTTGTTGAAGCAGAACCTCCAAGTTAAAATTGCTGAAGTGATCTGAAATGAAAATGCCGGGACTCTGACCTTTGGCAATTTCACAGGGTCCTTGCTGAGCGTGTATGTGAGTGAGCATTTCCTAATGCAAACTGCTAGGTTCCAACCATTCTCCAGAGTCTAACACCATATTCTTGGAGCTTTTGCCAGGGCTACAATATACTGCCATCTAAATTTGTGTTGTAAGTCAGCTGTTTGTTATCTTATTATTAGGTGAGTTAATAGAATTTGTTTTATATGTATTAGACATGCCTAAGACTTTAGGTAAATTATTCTATATAGTGCAATATTGTTAAAAGAAACTAGTAAAAAACCAAAATATTCTATTTAGCCTGCAGATTTCAAATAGGCACAAATAGATAACTGCAAATTTTATTTGAAATCACAAAGGGAAGAGAAAAATATCGAGTGATCCAAGATGTACCTCTATTTTAAATTCAGGTATAATTTTACACAATAGAGTGCAGACACTTTAAATGTTATAGTTTGATGAACTTTGACAAACGGATATATTCACTTGTGTAACCCACAAATCTATTATAATAAGGAATACAGTCATCCTTTGGTATCCACAGAGAATTGGTTTCAGGACCCCCTGCATATACCAAAATCTATAGACGCTTAAGTCCCTTACATAAAAAGTCATAGTATTTGTATAAACTGTGCAAATTCTCTCGTGCACTTTAAATTATCCATGTGTTTACACGTATTAGTAACTCTTTCACTTTTTTTTTTACTACTGTTGAGTAGTATTTCATTATATAAATTAAAATTATTTAGCCATTCACTCGTTGATGAACATTTGAATTATTTCCAGTTAGAGGCAGTCATAAATAAAACTGCTAAGAACATTCTTATACAATTATATTTGTCAATGTATGTTTTTAGTTTTCTTGAATAAATAGCTAGGAACAGAATTGCCGAGTCATAGGGGAATTGTAATTTTAAAACATACTGCCAGATGGTTTGCCAAATTAGTTGTATCATTTTACATACCTATCTCCAATGCATGAGAATTCCAATTACTATCAACACTTGTCAATATTTAGTCTTCTCAGCCTTTAAAATTTAGTTATTATAATAAACATATACTGGTATCTATTGTGGTTTCAATTTTCTTAAGTTTAATGACGAATGATGTTGAATATTTTCTCATGTGCCATTTGTTTATCTTCATAAATGTCTGTTCAGGTCTTTTGCCCATTTATGAAATAGTGTGTTGTTTGGGTTTTTAAAAATGGTCTTATAGAAGTTCTTTATGTAGTCTGACATAAGTCCACTGTCATATATATGAATTGCAAATATTTTCTCCCAGTGTTAGGCTTTTGATGAGCAGAAATTTTTAGTATTTATGAGTTATAAATTGTCAATTTTTCATTTTAGTTATTGAATTTTTCTATTCATAATTTCCATTTTTTAAAGTTTCTATATCTCTACTGGGATTCCCATCTGACTATTCATCGTGTCCATTCTTTCCTTTAAATTCTTAAACATATTTAAATTGCTGTTTTCAACTCTGACTTCTGATTCCAAAAATCAGTGCCATCACTGGGTCTGTCTCTACTACAATTTTCCCCAATTATGAGGCATACAATTTCTTCCTGCTATGCCTATGTAGTAATATTTTAAGCTAAACATCCAGAATGCTATGTTATTGAGAGTAAGATTTTTAAAAGTCTTTCTTAAAAGAGTGTTGAATGCTACTCCGGCAGGAAGATATTTAACAGTAGATCACCTTAGTTGCTAAGGTAGCTTAATATTATCCCGTATTCTAAGTCTAGAGTAGCCCTACTCTAAGATATAAACTTTCAGTGACCTTCATTGAATGCCCAGTGTTCAGCAAGGCTCCAGCTTGTTGCACCTCCTACCATCTCAGAAATGTGTGACCTCCACAACCTATATTTATTTTCCAGTTGATTTACAGTTATATTTACTTACATTTACAGCTCCTCAGATTTCACTATGCACTCAAAACTTAGTATTTGGTGAAAACCTTAAAAATACTTCCTCAGCAGCTTTCCTTCTTTGCACAGCTCCTTTCTCTCTGGTCCTTTTTTCTATAAATTCCAACCCATTTAGCAGCTCTGAACTCCAATTTCTGCCTCTGAAACTCAGCAAAACCATCATGCTCTGCTTGGGTTCCACCTCCCCACTTTACAAGCTGGATACTGCCTCCAAGTAAAAGAAACAGTTTCCTTATGGGGTTCACTTTGTGTTTCCTTTCTCTCACAGTCTTGCCTTACCTCTTCCCAAATGTCTAAAATAGCTGCTTCATATATTGTGCCTAGTTCAACCACTATACAGAATGAGTGGGCTCACCCAGTATCAGTTGTGCTGTCATGCTTCAGTAAGAAGTCCCTCAAAATATCTTATTTATGAAAGTTAATATGCACCAGAAACACAAAACATGGATGCTAATCAGTAAAAGTTCAAGACATATACGAGGTCAGGCAATTAAGTTCATGAACTTGATGCAACGATGTTGCTAACTTTTGTTTTTATATATCAGAGGGGTTATTCATTATGAATTTGTACCAATTGGACAAGCAGGTAACCAGGTTTACTACTTGGAAGTGCTGAAAAGGCTGTGTGAAAAAGTTAGATGACCTGAATTTTTTGCCAACAATTCATGGCTCTTGCATGGAATTGGAGCTCAATGCACCAGCTCACACCGCACTGTCTGTGAGGGAGTTTTTAGCCAATGAACAAATAACTGTATTGGAACACCCTCCCTATTCACCTGATCTGGCCCCCCAATTACTTCCTTATTTACCCAAAGATAAAGGAAATATTGAAAGGAAAACGTTTTCATGATATTCAGGACATCAAAGGTAATACAATGAGAGCTCCGATGGCCATTCCAGAAAAAGAGTTCCAAAATTACTTTGAAAGGTGGACTAGGCACTGGCATCATTGCATAGCTCCCCAAGGGGAGTACTTCAAAGGTGACCACAGTGATATTTAGAAATGAGGTATGTAGCACTTTTTCTAGGATGAGTTTGCGAACTTAATTGTCTGAACTTGTATAAGGACTTCAAAGATTTAATAAAATCTCCATTAAAATATTCCTGCTTCCATAGTGTAAATTCCCTGGATTCATCAATCCCAGTACATAATAGATTCTTCTGTATTATGCACGTCAGTAAAGTAAATTTTCAAACATAATGTAAGTAACTTAAAAAAAAACCCATTATTACTGAACAAGAGTTAAATATATTTATACTTGTACACTCTTAGGGAAAAATAAAACATATGAAATGTAACATTTGGAAATTGGATCTGAGTTGAACTATACATGACATTTGATTTCACTTCTTTTCCTGCCTTGACAATCAGAGCATTTCTAGTATGGGCATTTACATATTCAAAGTTGAAGGTGGACTCTGGACTCCACACCCTGTGTTGCTTAAACTAGATATACACCACTATTTTCTTCACTGAGCTCAAGTTGTTTTACATCCTGTTTCTGTGTGTTTCCTAACCCTTACCACACACACACACACACACACACACACACACACACACACACTCACACACATTCACACAAATAGTCTTGTAAGGTCAGACCCATCACTGCCTTTGCCAAGGATGTAGGTAAGCAAAAAGAACAACACAATTTGAATTACTGCCATATGCATCATTGTTTTTTCATGATTCTATCATGGCTTAGCATCAGCTGGTTTCTCTGATATGACATATGAGTATACACATTTCTTTAAAGCGGAGAAGACAAACACTATTTTATTAACGTAAAATTTAAACCATTAAAAATAGGATGACCTATGGATACTAATATGAAGATTCAATATACAGAAATGTAATTTTTGTTGTTAGAAGACAAATTCTGCAGCTCTATCTATAAACATTGGCAGTGGTGTCTGGTGGTGATGCAGTTGGATGTAGGGAACAGTGGTGGTTGCAGAGAGTGTATAAAGGGTCCTGGACAGAGGACAAAAAATAAAACTGAATCAATGTTAGTGGAGAAACTAGCTAAAATTCAAAACTCTTTTACTAAGAAACCTTCAAAGAAAGAAAAAATAAGCTAAAAGATGAGCAGAAGCAAAAGAGCATCTGAGTAGAGCACAAGAAAAAGAGATCAAGAATAATAAGTTTCTCATCCAGTTTAAAGTCAAAATGGCCCATGGGAGAGTAGACCTTTAAGTTTATAGTAATGAAGTAAACTTATTTGTGTAGATGAGAAAAAGGGAGCATTATAAGGGTTTTCTTACCTTTCACATACAGTTAACTCAGTAATGTAAGCCTGATCACCCCACTTTAAGTTGCTATATCAAACACCGTGTCTCTCCTTTTTCTGTCTGCAATCTTTATTTCAGGTAGTGTACCAGATATCCACTCCAATCTGTGGTCCATGATCTGTCATTGGTACTTTCTGACAGTCTTTTATGTTGCTTAAGCAAGGTAAAAAAAAGTGCTGCACATAAAGTGCTGACATCACTCCAAAAGATTGAGTGATGCCAATTATATTTTAATTTAAAAATAGATAAAATTTTTTAAAAATTAAAAAGGTTGAAGAAGAACGGAATTAAGAACTGAGATTGAGAAATTTTAAATAATCTCTACACTAAAAGAGCAAGGATGTGGCAGAGGCAGATTTCAGACCTGGGGTCTGTGTTGTCCAAAGTTATATTCTTTTCACCATGCCTTACTCTTTTCCTCAAGTTCTAAATATTTTGGCAGATGAGTGGGATCTGTGTGGTTGATCCTTTCCAAAACTAAACATTGACTATGTTTGTACAAATTGTAGTGTATGATGTGGGGAAATGTCACATTTGTTATTCATTAGATAGCCTTTAATCAAAGAGATGAGATTAGGTCTTCCAGTCAAGATGGCAAAGTAGGCAAACGCTGTACTCACCTCCTCCCACAACCACATTAAAACTACATCTGAACTACAGAAAAACCATCATTGAGAACCACCTAGAGACTCAATAAGCAGAACTCAATAAGCAGTGTTTCCCCGAAAATAAGACCTAGCCAGACCATCAGCTCTAACACATATTTTGGATTAGAATTAATTAGCAAAAAAATTAATATAAGGCCCAGTATTATATCATATTATATTATATTATATTATATTATATATTATATCATATCATATATCAGTAAAATAAGACTGGGTATTATAAGATCTGGTTTTATATTATATTAAAATAAGACCAGGTCCTATATTAATTTTTTCTCCAAAAGACACATTAGAGCTGAAGGTCCAGCTTGGTCTTATTTTCGGGGAAACATGGTAGCTAAGGATACAAAGAAGAAGCCACATTGAGACTGGTAGGAGAGGCAGATATATGGAATGGGGCTGGTCCCACACCCAGGTACGGCAGTTAAGAATGAGGAGGGATATCTGGCTGCAGAGGTCCCCCCCTGAAAAGAGAAGAGTTCCAGCCCCACATCAGGCTCCCCAGCTCAAGTTTCCAGTGCTTGGAACAGAAGTACCCATAACTTCTGGCTATGCGAAAATGCAGAGATTGTGACTGAGTAGGATTGGGGGCTGGCTGGAGTCCCAGGAGACCCTCTTAAAGGGACTGTGCATGGACTTATTCCCTCACAGACTCATTGGCTCTGAGCTCCAGTGCTAGGGCAATAGCATGAAAGCACCAGGGACATATGGAGAGGAACTGAATTTTCTGGCTTCAGGACAAGGGCTGGAGGGACAGCTTCCTCCTAGATAGAAATGCTGATAGAACCCACTGTTCCTTTGTTAAGCCCTCCCAATACCCATTGTGTAGACACAGGCATCCACCATAGCTGAGTCTCCATCAACCTGTCTAACACCATTCTCCCCACACTTGTGGTTCCCTTAGACACTGCCCCAACTAACTTACAGGCACACCCAAGCCACTTCTAATGGAATTTGCATATACATGGCTTGTTTGGCTCATGAGATGGACTTTTCTAAAATTTCTCAAAGGCTCACAAACTCCAAACAAGCAGCATCTGGCCTTGGCGTGCCCCATATCTCCTACTAGGCATCCCCAAGCCTGATAATAGGAGCAGTCAATCTCAGTTTTCCTAGGCACCTCCAAAGCCAGCAAAAGTGGCAACCATCTGCAGATCACTGTGTAGCTCATACCTGGGCAGCAGCTGACTTTGGCCTGCACCAGAGTCCCTCCCAAGAGGTGACAGAAAAAACACACACAGTAGCCAGCTTCAGACCACACCAGAGCATCACCGAAACACCTCCGCAAGTGACACATCCAAATGGCAGATGTGGCAGGCACCAGCGTCCTATTAAGCAAAGACTGCTTCATAGGATCAGCCCCTACACAACAGTTCCTCCAGAATAGTCATGATCAGTTCTCACCCATGACCTTGATTAGCCTGAGGGTCAATCCCTCATGTTAACATGCAAACAGCAACCAAGGTTCAACTACAATAGGAGAGCACACACAACCCACACAAGGGACAGTCCTGGAGCAGTAAGCTCATGCGACCAGTGAGACTGTTCCACTGTGCCTCACAGGACACCTACTATATAAGGCCACTCTACTAAGATCAGGAGACACAGCAGCTCTACCTAATACACAGAAAGAAACAGAGGAAGGCAGCCAAAATGAGGAGACAATGAAACATGTCCTAAATTTTAAAAAAAGCTCCAGGAAAAGAACTAAACAAAATGGACACAAGTAATCTACCAGATGCAGAATTCAAAACACTGGTTATAAAGATTTTCAATGATCTCAGTAAGTATTTCAACAATGAGATAAGAAATATAGTAATAGAGATAGAAAACAAAAAAGAACCTGTCAGAAATGAAGAATATAATGACTGAAATGAAGAATATATCAGAGGGAATCAACCATAGATTAGATGAGGTAGAGGACCAAATCAGTGTTTTTGGAAGATAAGGTAGCAGAAAACACCCAATCAGAAAAGCAAAAAGATAAAAGAATCCAAAAGAATGAGGAGAGTTTAAGAGGCTCTGGAACAACATTAAGTACACCAATATTCACATCGTAGGTGTACCAGAAGAAGAGAGAGAGCAAGGAATTGAAAACCTATTTGAAGAAATAATGATGAAAAACTTCCCTAACCTGGCAAAGGAAATAGACATATAAGACCAGGAACCACAGAGTCCCAAACAAGATGAACCCAAAGTGGCCCACATTAAGACACATCATAATTAGAATTCCAAAGGTTAAAGACAAAGAGAGAATCTTAAAAGCCTCAAAATAAAAGCAGTTACCTACAAGGGAGCTCCCATAAGACTGTCAGCTGATTTCTCAACAGAAACTTTGCAGGCTAGAAAGGATAGGCATGAAATATTCAAAGTGATGAAGAGTTAGGACCTACGACCAAAATTACTCTACTCAGGAAAGCCATCATTTAGACTCAAAGGACTGATAAAGAGCTTCCAAGACAAGAAAAAGCTAAAGGAGTTCATCACCACCACATCAGTATTACAAGAAATATTAAAGGGACTTCTTTAAGGAAAAAAATATATATGAATAATAAAATGGCAGTAACTGTAATTACTTTAAAGGTAAATCGACTAAATGCTGCAATCAAAAGACATAGGGTGACTGAATGGATAAGGAAACAAGACACTTACATAGGTTGCCAACAAGAGACTTACTTCAGATTGAAAGCCACACAGAGACTGAAATTAAAGAGATGGAAAAAAATACTTCATGAAAATGGAAACAAACCAAAAAAAGCTGGGGTGGCAATACTTACACTAAAACTAAAACAAAGGCAATAATGCGACAAAGAAGGACCCAATAATTCCACTTCTGAGTAATCCAAAGAAACCCAAAACACTAACTCAAAAAGACACTGCATCCGTATGTTCATTGCATCATTATTTACAATAGCCAAGATATGAAAGAAAACTAAGTGCCCATCCATAGATGAATGGATAAAGAAGGAATACATATATACATTGGAATATTACTCCACAATAAAAATCATGAAATCTTGCCATGTTCAATAACATGGATGGACCTAGAGGATATCATGCTGACTGAAATAATTCAGACAGAGGAAGACAACTATGATATGATTTCACTTATATGTGGAATCTAAAAAAACAAAATAAGTGAACAAACAAAACAGAAACAAACTCATAGATAAGGAGAACTTTGGATGATTGACAGGTGGAGGGGACTGGAGGAATGGATGAAAGGATTAAGAAGTTCAAATTGGTATTACAAAATAGTCCTAGGAATGTAAAGTACAGCATAGGAAATATAGTCAATAATATTGTAATAACTATGTATGGTGTCAGATGTTTACTAGATTTATTGGTGAGATCATATGTAAGTTATACGAATGTCTAATCACTGTATTGTACAACTGAAACTAATATAATATTGTATGTCAACTGTAATTGAAAATCTTTTAAAAATGTTTTTTAAAAAGGAAAAAAAAAGATGAGATTAGATAAAACTGAAGAATAACAGCCTTTACTCAACACTGAAGAAATCAAGTGAAAGTGATTATTAGATCATATCATGTCAATAAAATATCTATTACTTTATTATCTGGTATCTTTATCAAGGGTCCAAAATTCTATAGCTTTTGGAAAGTTTTTAGTGATGAAACATTACCTTCAATTCACCCATATTCCAGCACCCATAAAATGTTAAGATGCCATTAATTATTTTTTTTTTAAAAAAAGCCTTGAAAGAAGTACAAAAACATCAGAATCCAGAAGGTATCTTTTTATCACTGCAAAGGCAGTATCACTTAAGAGGGGCCACTGACCTGTTTTTGCTCTGAGGGGACCAAACTCTTGGGGATGGTAATATTCACCTAGAATACATGATCCAGGGCTAATATCAGCCAGTGCATACTGTTATGGCAGTACTGATGGTTAAAATATTTAAATCCTTTCATTCTGTTTGGTAAACAGCAGCCACAATAAGCAGCAACATGAATTAATAACAGGAATTACAGCACATGTGGTTTATTTTAGAAATCCAACATGCACTGCAATTCCAGGGCATTTTTTCCTAGAGCAGGCACTGTATGCAGAGCTGAAGGCTTGCTCTGAGAGTCTACCATTTATTTTAAATATTGGAAAGTTATATCATGGTAAAAATATTTGGGGTGGATGTTCTGTCTTCTCTGATGTGATGGCCAGCTATGTACAGCCACAAGAGGAGACAAGAGAGGCTCAGGAAAAACCAAACAGAACAAAACACAAAACAAAACAAAACACCAATTTACTCAACTCACAGACTCTAAAGACAGAAGTCATTGCATGCCACATGAGAAAGCACCAGAGTGGTTATGAAGCAGAAAATAGGAGTGAGGGGAACATATAGACTGGAGCCTTTATTGAAGTTTTGGTGGGCTCTGTGTATAGGGTGTGGTCCTCATTTGCTTGTCACCTGGTCCTGGAAGGATTCAGGCAGAGGAACACTGCCTCTTGGGGTGCATGTAGTAGGAGAGTCAGGGCTCTGAAGTGGTTTGTTTACATATCAAAGACATGCTCCTCGGGTCCTTTGTTATCTCTAAGAATTGCCTAGTCCAGCAGTCTCTGTCCAACCAGAAAATATTTTCAAGATGTCAAAGCATCTATATATATAGTTGAGAGAAAAAGCTATGAAGCCAAACTAAGAACCTAGTTTATGAATCTTCACAAGAAATGGCGGCCCATAATCTGCCCAAGTGGAGAAGCAGGGGCCATGCTCAGATAGAAAATTGTGAATCTGCTGGGACTATTATCAAAGTCAGGTGAAGGATGGGCTCTCTTGTGGAATTTTTAGAGCAGTTCTTTTTTGACAACTTGTTTCCTGATGGATCGAGGCCATCCTTGTGAGTTATGAAAAGTCAAGTGGTTGTGGCGGTGGCGGGGGTGAGAGGGGGAGTTCTCTGAAAATCCACTGAAAAGACATTGAACAGTGGAAAGAATACATGTCTCAGGGAGTGACAGTGAAGCCCTAGATGTCACACTCTCCCAAATTTGTCTGATACCATCCTTACCCCTCTTCTTCTGCATGTGTGTCAGTTCCCATATTCCTGGGAACATTCCAAGCTTGCTTGTCTGCTGGCTAAATAAGCGCTCTACCTTACTTATCCATCAGAATTGCCATTTGCACTCTCTTCCCTTCTCTTCTTTTCCCCCAACACATATTTTTTTGTCTCACTTAATACTTGGCATCCATCAGTCACCACCTCACCTGCTGGCACTAGTTTTCTTCCGGTTCACCAACATGGTCTACAGCTCTCACATGCTCCTGAGGAAAAGAAGACAGAAGAAGCCCAGAGTTCTGGCTTCAAAAACCCAGTACCATACAATCTCTATCTACTTTCTTCCTCTTCCTCTTCTCACTCTTTTCCTCTGGGTCACGTTATTTAAGCATTGGTTGGTTGACTAACACACCAAGGGTGGGAGGATCATGAAAAATGAGGGACAGAGACTTTGAACAGCAATGTGGGGAGTTAAAGTTTAGATGGAGAGGCAGCCTCCATGTGTCTGAGAGAATTCCCAGTCACCCCATGACTAGACAATTGAATGGGGAAATCACGGGAAAAGATCGAAGCATGACCTGACAAGGACATTTAACGAGGCACTATACAAACAAACGATCCTGTCAACAATTACTAACTCCAAGATTACTTCTGATGTGTGTGTTCTGACTGTTGTCTCTCTAACTGTCCTTTTGGTCTTATATCTATATGTTTGGCACAATCAGAGGAATATTTTCCACTCCATTGATGGAAGCTATCAGAGTCTAATAAGGCATCATGTTGCAAATCTACTTGGTAAACTTCAGTGTTCTTGTAACTCACTGAAGACACTTTTGTCCCCAACCTAATAGCTATTTCTAGCCCTTTCCTCCTTTAGGTCAAAGTCCTAAAGATCTGATGGTGAAGATGCTAGAATCTTAATATACTTAATATTCTATTTTTCCTGGAAACTACTATAGACCCAAAAGGAAGTCTACTGGAGGGTGCCTGGAAACATTTTTCTCCCAGATAAAAGCCTATGTCCTAGGATAAAAGCTTCAGCACTCTCTCCCACCCCACTCTTCAACCACTCTTCCTATTTTTGATACATTATAGCCTGAAGACTGAGGCTTGAAGCAACAGTAACCTTCTTTTGACCAATGATGAACTATGGATGACAAAACAGAAAGACGAGAGAGGCCGGGATCTTGAACTCTGAGTGAGGGAGAAAAGCTAACTAGAGACTTGTTATCTGAGACAATAAATTTCCTTTATCTTCAATGCACTTTTTTTTCTGTTGTTGTTGTTACTTGTAGATAAACATGTTCAAATTTGAAATAATAGCCCTTGAAAGAACCCCACACCGACATGAGGCAAGGTGAAGCATCTTATTTTCATTCATTCTCAGTCATTGGTCTCTCTGAATACACTACCAATGGGAGATAACACTTACCCCAAAGTGAGCTGTGGAATTTGAAATGATCATGGAAATTCAGAACAGGGTTAGACACTTGCCCTCTCTCCTACCTCATCAGTGTTCTTTTTTTCTTTTTAAAAAAAATTTATTGGGATGATATTGGTTAGTAAAATTATATAGGTTTGACGTATACAATTCTATAAAATATCATTTATATATTGCATTGTGTGCTCATCAACCAAAGTCAGTTTTGCTTCCATCACCATATATTTGATCTCCTTTACCCTCTTCTACCACACCCCCTTACCCTTGGGTAACCACTATACTGTTGTCTATGTCTATGAGTTTTTGTTTGTGTTGTTTGTTGCTTTCAGATTTATATCCCACATATGAGTGAAATCATATGGTTCTTGACTTTTTCTGTCTGACTTATTTCACTTAGCATGACACTCTCCATATCCGTCTGCATTGACGCAAATGTCAGTATTTCATCTTTCTTATGGCAGAGTAGTATTCCATTGTGTGTGTGTAGCTATATATCACATCTTCTTTATCCAGTCATCTATTGAAGGACACTTTGGTTGTTTCATGTATAAAGAACTCATACAACTCAACAATCAAAAGAAACAAACAATCCAATTTAAAAATGGGCAGCGGACCTGAACAGACACTTCTCCCAAGAAGACATACAAACGGCAAACAGATATATATGAAAAGTTCTCAACTTCACTACTTATTAGGGAAATGCAAATTAAAACCATAGTGAGATACCACCTCACACCTGTCAGAATGGTTATTATCAACAAGACAATAACAAGTGTTGGTGAGGATGTAGAGAAAAAAAAAAAACCTTCATACACTATCGGTGGGAATGCCAATTGGTGTAGCCACTATGGAAAAGAGTGTGGAGGTTCCTCAAAAAGTTAAGAATAGAATTACCATATGATCCAGCAATCCCACTTCTGGGTACCTACCCAAAAACATCTGAAAATATTTATCCATAAAGATATACATATCCTGATGTTCATTGCAGCAGTATTCACAGTGATTAGTATTATTTTCTACCATGTAGCTCCTGGGATGTCATTAAGCTTATGTTCAAACTTTCATAAGACAGAGAACTCATTACTGCTCATGAAGCAGCTCAACTTTCTCCTTTCCCTTTGTTTATATTATTTAATTTTATATTATTTAATTTTCCTACCAGACCATAGGGCCGCACATTGTACGAGAGAAGGTAAAATTTACTGACTGATTCTTTCACTAATAAACATTTGTGAAATGCATTGAGTGGATACAATGAAAGCATTTGAGACGTAGGGAAGATAACATACTGAATAACTTCATATTTTTCTTGTATTTTTATAAATCATTAACACATTTTAATTGATTTAAAAGTAAAGAAAGTCAACCAAAATAAACATTATGTTGTACATAACACAACCAACAAAACGTTGTTAGTAAAGCAGGCTTGCTGCACTCAAATTGTTAATTAATGGGATGTTAACAACACAAAACAAAAGGAAAAATAATATATACAACATAATAAAAATCACTATGAAGGAATTGGATATAAATTGCTATAAAAACATCAAAGAAGAAAATTGCAAGAAAGAATCTGACTACATATTTAAAAATTTAATAACTAATGTAATATTAAATATAAACATTTGTTTAAGTATTTGTTCAGAACTTGGCTTCACACAGCACTTTACAGCCTTACAAGTTTTATGCATTTATTATTTTTCAAATGTTTCCCATTTTATTTTGACTCTTAATCAGAAATTCAAAATAAAATTCACTGAAAAGATTTTCTTGGCTCTGAATTTTATTTTGACGTTTGCTCAAAAGGCCATTAAAATATGTTCAGTTATCAATGGGCTGATTTGTAATTCTTTATGTGCCTGTAATGTCATATTGAGATATTGCATTATTCTAAGATTCCAAAAAATTTTAACAAAACTTAATAGAACTCTTCCAGTGTTATTCCATCAAGTGTGAGATCGAAAAATTGCAGTATATCTTTAGGCCATAGAAATGAGCCATACTGTATGAAAATAGAAAACAAACCCAAGAATTACATAGTATAGTCATTGATCTTACAAAAGCATCTGTCTGCCAGAGCAAAGCAGACTCCTGCACACCAAAACTGTCTTACACTTATTTAGTGCTCTCTCAATCTTCTAAAACACAAGCACTCATCTTTTAAGTCCAGAATAAGATTATGTCATTTCAGATTATAAAATTATCTCCACAATAAATATTGGGAATTACCTGTTTTGGCAAAGCAATAGACAAGATAACTTGCATTGCATTTCTCTTTGATTCTTTACGTTTTGTACAAAACATACAGTTGAATGGGGCAGGGGTGGTATAGGGGGGGAGAAGTAAACCACATTTAAGGTCACGTACCATTAGTGAAAGTTTATTTTCTGAAACAAGTTGTGAACTTGACAGAAATCCCAATGGTGTCCAGTAAGTGCACAAACTATATTAAGACATCTGTTTTTCTTTATCTTTCTAGGACTAAAATTTTAAAGCTAAAATTTGCCTCTACTGTCCTCTAATTGCAAAGTACCAATTACCATGCTAAGGTTTAATGTATCTACAATTTGTTTTAGGATTTCATAGTTCACTTGAATAGAGATGTACTGATTTGTCACAAATTGCGCTGTTAGCTTAGAATTTCCAAAAGTAACATCTCTGAACTTTCATCTTAACATGATGTTTTATGAGTATCCTATTTTCAGAATTTTTCTTGCCATTATTCCAAACAAAATTAATGATCCCCAGAAAACACAAAGTGAAATGCTTGTGCAATGTGGTATTTATTTTTTGTTTGTTTGGTTGGCCATGATATGAAAACTAAAAGGTTAACTACTGCCCAAACTAACTTTGAAAAATGTCACTTCTAGGAACATCACTTTTCTCTGGTTGATATCCCTTTATACCCTAATCTGAAAGTCAAATGAGCATTTCGAGCAAGAGAAATAAGAGCTAGGGTGTGCCAGTGGGTTTATTTTTAATTGGAAAAAGAATTTATCTTTCTTAAAAGTCAGGTAATGATTTCAATATGTTTCTAAGCAAGACCTGAATAAAATATTAGACAATCATGCTCAAAAACTATTAGTGGTTTTCTAATCTAATGCAAGGGGAGGTAGTTTTGAAAGTAATTGGAGTTTTCCTTATTTGTAGAACTTGTGGGAAATTCACCAAGTATACCATTTTTTTGAAATGTTGTTCAGGCCAGCGACTGAGTTTCAAGTTCTTTACATGTGAATAGGAAAAAATATTCCCATGTATTCACTGATAACTATAACACACTGAGAAGTTCTATCAAATATATAGATAGTATTCAAAAGGTAAAATTTATTATAGACCTACAGAGGGGAGAGATATGCCTTTTTGCTCTGTTTCATTTTTCAACTACTAATAATATGTGTTATTAGGAGAATCGTATTATTAGTAGAATCTTGTAATCATTTGTATATTTCTGGAGGCAAACTCAAATGGTAGAATCTAATATGTTCTCAAATAAGGTGATTTTAATTGAATTAATCAACAGAAATATTGACTTGGAATGAAATTTGGATCTATGCTTTTTCAACTCTGACTAAAAGTTTTCGTTAACCACACAATTTGCTTGTCCACAATGCAGTCAGTACATGGCAAGGCTTGCACAGGAAATTACTAAGCATGGAGAGACGGTTAACTTTTGTTAAGAGAGAGTTGTCTGACTTAAGCCAGAAGGCAGAAACAATTGAACTATTGTTGTGTGCCAGAGCAAGTTGCCTTTCTTCCCTCCTCTGAACACTTTAGTATTAAATGTAGAATTTCTTGGGCTTTGGTGGATGCCTGGTTCATTGGGTTCAAGTTTTTAGTTGATCACTTTTGACAACTGTGTTGAGTTTCAGAATGAAGAAAGAGAATCAGACAAAGTGCCAAAATACACATAAAATTCTAACCATCTTACCTTTACAAATAGGCCTCTGATTCCCCCAAAAGTAAAGCTCTTTCAAGAATATGAATCCAACTGTACTCTCAAACTGTAGAGCTTGCATGGTAGAGTTTCAATTCAGGGAGAGTAACTAGAATGTATTTCCGTTAGCATACCCAAACTCCATTTAAGGAACATTTAAGTGGTGACAAAAGTGTTGCGCCCCCACTGCATCTTTGAAAGGGCACTGGGACAGTATTTCTCGTCCTGCTGATAATCATTATTTTCTTCCTGCTGTTCATCCATTCCCCACTTTTAAAGACTAAGTGTCTTTTTTTTTAAGAAAACAGACATGAAATATTAAAATAAATCCTAATTACTTGACCGAGAGACAAATTATGACTACCATTTTAATATCATAAACATAATCTAAAAAATTCAAAACTTGATACATTTTCATATACAGTGATGTAGTTTTCATCACTGGCAAGATGCACTAAAACATGTTCTCCTTAAGAGATTTCAAATTCATTACCAGACAGTTATATTTTCACTTTAGTTTTAAAGGCAGAGCTGAGAGTGCTGTATGAATAAAAATGAAAAGTAAATTCCACAGTCAGAGTCTAGTGGCCGTGAACTCTTATTCTGCGGAACTTGAGATTACACATTGAGCAAACTAATAGCCTGATGATTCAACCTCAGTGAGTGACAGGGTGGTTAAAATGAAGGGAAAAAAAAGCTAAAAATATATTGAGCTCTGGCTACCAAGAGTTTTATCAGCCAGATATAAAAATCAATATAAAGGTTTTGGATTCTCAATGTAGAGATTTTTAAAAGAACCTATAAAGGGAATATTATTAGTCTTCCTGTTCATCTATTAAAATGTAATAGGGCTGGAGCTCTCCTCCTCTCCTGGCTAACTAAGTACAGTAAGAGAATTGAGTTTGGATGAGGCAAATGTTGCTGTAGATTCTTAAGTTCTGAAGAATTCTTCATTCATCACCATGTCAGACATTGAGTTAAGAGTAAGATTGTGTCTGAATTTCAGAGCTTGGAAGGGGGGTTGGAGATCATGCAATTAAATGCCTAATTTTATAGTTGAGTAAAGACAACCAACAGTTACTCAGCTATTTAGTAGTAGAGGCAGAGTAGAACTCAAATCTGATTTTCCATTAACAGTTTTTTGTTGTTGTTGTTTGTTTTTCTCCCTTCCATCATACTCAACAGTGATGTTGTTTTGTGAACCCAAAGTCAGTGGCTTTCAAACATTTTGAAGATATGGTGAGAACTATATTCCACATCATCACCCCCTTCACACACACAGAGAGAGAACTAAAACAAAAGTTTTTTGAAATAATATTATTAGATAGGATGTTCCGAGGCATTCTTGGTTCCTTTCTCTTATACACTGTTTACTTTTTAATGGTGATCAAGACACAGTAAAATGATTTCACTGCTCACATACATCTTAAAACAATAACTGTCATCGAACTTGCCTATTTTGTTGTCTTCAAACAGACATAAAGAACTTTAATTGCAACTGGAGAAATTTATGCCAACAATCAAAGAGGCAATGAGACAGGGCACATGCCTTCCAGATGGAAGAAGACGGAAGATGTAAGCAAAAGTGACTGCTGATTTTACTCATCATACATGCCACTCTCATATCAATAGCCTCTCAGTCCTGTTTGTTCATGTAACACTCTGGCCCTTCCAGTCAGGGAGAGGATGATCTGGAATAGAAGCTTTATTTCCCTGTCCCTGCTTCTACCTTCTCAATTATTTTTCCTGCACAGGAATATTTGCATTCCAACCACGTATTACAGAGATGTTGGAAAATCAGAATAGTTTTCACTGTAATTACTATTCCTCTCACAAGTAAATTGGGTTTCCCACATTTTGCTGGATAATTCCATTTGAATAACCCTTAAATACATGCCCCATTCCATGGATCAGGGGTAAGCCATTTTTCGACCCAGTTCCTCACACTGAAGAGATGACGAGGAGTCCCATGGAATACATACAAGGTATTTGACTCTGTCTTGGTAGTCATTTGTCACCTCTGTACCCCACCGAGCTTCCACCATCTCTTCCTGAACATTCCCATTCTCTCTGCCTTTCTCACATAGTCTTATTCTGTCTGTCACACATATGAACATACCCAGGAGTCCCTGAGTGATACAGGGACACTGAGCTGAATCTGGGTTAAGATGTGCAAGCTGACTCGGCTCTTCAGGTGATACACAGATGTACACTGCCCCCATCGCCACACACCCCTGTCTACCATGCTGTCTACCGTGCACACACATACAGACTCCCCCGCAACTACCACAGCCAGTCCAGAGATCAAGTGGCCTTTACGTGGCTCATTCTTTCTATTGTCTAGTTCTGTGATTTTGTTCACTTGCTTTCACCCAGAGCTGAAGCAAAGCCTAATATGAGAGAAAGGGGGAGAAGGAATCCTTCCGGTGTAAGGGGATAGGGAAGGTTCAGACGGGCTTTGTCCCTTATGTGCCTTCCACCCTTCCTCCTCCCTCCTCTACCGCTACAAGGCACGTTTGGCTCCTTGGAACAGTTTAAAAACAGTGTAAAACCTGGTCTCTCTCCCAATCCTCTCAGATGCTACTAGAAAAAAAAAAAAAAGAAGGTAATATTCTAATTACCTGAAATGGAAATGCAAAGGAGAGAATAAAATGAAGAGAAATCGAGGCATATGAACTCCTCACAAGGTGTTGGATAACACCTGAAAGAGTTAATCACAAAGTCTTCACTACAAGTATTATTGGCTGTTTTATATGTATTCGTCCTCATCTCAGTTTGTTTTTGTTAGCAGCCACAGAAGTGGTGAAAGGAGCTTCAGAAAGATAGTACTTTATTATGACAAATATCACTCATGGTTAAGCCATCTCTACATCCCTGAAGCATTTACAGGCCCTCAAAAAGAACAAAACAAATTAAATTTAAAAGGATAAACACACATTGGACCACAGTGCCCCTCGGCAAACAAGACATCCTTTTCTCCTTAGTAAAATCATTTTTCAACCAGTAAGGGAGCGGACTGGTTTGAGGCCCTCTCTCTGCTCTGTGGAGCAGCTGCAGAGATGGCAGAGGATGGCATTCCAGCCCTCCGAAGGGTCAACGAAGAATTTCTGCTGCTTCACATTTGACCCAGTAAATCGACATCAGATGCAACTGCAAAATAAAAGCCAGTGGTCTCAAAATTTCCCTACTGTTCCAATTACCCAGTTGATCAGCCTGGTATTGTTGGTTAGAGGCGCTCTAAATTTAAAGTAAGCCACATAGCTTCCTCCCTGTAGTGGAAAGGAACTATTTAATCGATGTACAGTTTTTAGCGGAGATTTGTCATTGCAGGGAAAACTACCTAAGCGAAGGTGTGGACAAAAAGCTTCCTTGAAAATGTTCTTATTTCTTATGTGCATTTCATTAAATATGGATGGAAATATTTGAGGCAAATTACAAAATCAAACCATTACCAAGATGGGTTCTTCTTGTTGAACATGGAGTGAAAGGCTAAGCATTAAGAAATTTGGCAAGTCTTCTTGGCTAGTCTCCGTCGACAATCTGTTTCAAAAGTTATCTGCATTCTGTTTTCAGCCTCACCATTTGTTTGAAGATGATGAGGCACCACTGAGACAGTTTAGATAAGGATGATGTCTGCACCTTCCTCAAACTCAATTCAGGTTACAAAAAAAAAGAAAGAAACAATAATGTCTGTCAATCTGAAGTGCTTTAAACAAGTGACACCGGGCAGCAGAGATTTAATTTAGAACTAGAAACACTTAGAGAAATGTTGAACGGTCTCCCTGAATCACAAATTGTTTTCTCTAGAATGAGCCAGCAAAATAATGTGTGCTCTTAACTATGGATTTTTCAGTCTCCTTACCCAGCAATGTGAGTGCTTTGGATATATTACAATGGCAAACTGGCATGTGCTACACACCTTTAAAGACTTTTAAATATCAAATCACTTCCACAAGACCAGCGACATTTTAAAGCCAAAGCTTTTATGCAGACACTTCAGAATGTGTGCATTTAGTGTGGCGGGCATAATGCAATCACTTCATTTGAGAATAGCAATGTAATTTCCCCTCTTTTAAACGTATGCTTTATGCACAGATGGTTCACGTGAATGTTTGGGGAAGGCTTGGTTCCTGAGCAATAACTTAATGGAGAGCAGGCAACTGATGTATCACTGCTTGTGGTGTTTGTGGCTACATCAAAACTCCTGAGCTGAGCAATGGTTTCTGTTATGTATATTGAAATAATGCAGATGTAGAAGATAACTACTTAGAAAGTCTCCTCATGCTGGTCTCCACTGACACTAATTCATTTTCCGTAGGTACTCGGCGTCATGGTAGAACTTACAGACAATTATTAATTCAAGGAAAACATATATGTGTGTGTATGTGTGTGCATGTGTGTTTGCATGCACGTGCATGCGTGGGCATGTGCACAAGTGTGTATTTTATGTCAAAGAGTACACAACTGGCTAGTGAGTTGATACAATGGATTAATGAAGACAAAATCGTATTTGATCCTTTTTGCAAGTTCCAAGTTCGTTTATAGTTATCATACATGTGAAGCCTCATTAACCTTAACTGATGGGAATCCTATCATCTTACATAGTCTGGGCTCCTGCACTTTGTGAAGCCCTAACAGCCAGAACTGTGTAGGTACAGAACACAAAGCTACTGGTATTGTCAAAACCCCAGCAGGATAAACTGAGATCACAATTGTTGGAATTGACATCAATCCCAACTGAGCCAACAGTCAAGTCTTTCAGCCTCTGAAAAAGTCAAGTTGTGACTAAATCTGTTATTTTCCCAGCTCTGTTTTCATCAGCCCAGTCCCACTAAATTTCTCAGGATTTTAGACTATCAGTATTTTTTTTTTTTTGCATGTTAAACTCCAACCTCTCACTTTTAACTGGTTCCTTCCCATCAGCAAGTAAGTGAACTAAATTTGTCTCTCATAAAATAAATACAAAAAAAAAAATCACAGATGCAAAATGCTCTATTGACTACACATGCCTTCTAGCAAACACTGTATCTTTTTCTTCACGTCACAACAAACATCTCAGAAAACTTGGCTATAGTTCCTGTCTACATTGCATTTTCTCTCAATCTTTCCTCAATCCAGTGTAGCTCATTCCAATAAATATTTTTAGTGCTTACCTTCTTATAGGTCTCTTTTGATATTTACCCCTGGTGCTCTTTCCCTATCCTTGCTCCCCTTTTGGAAACACTCTCTGCCCTCAACTTCCATAATTTCCAAGTAAGTCCCCTGCTCTGTCTCCTTTATATGCTCAAACGTCTCTGCCAGATCTTTAATTGTTGACTTGGTCTGGATTCTTTGCTTTTTAAATATAATACCTTCTCCTTCAGGTGATTTAATTCATGCTGATAGCTTTAATTATTACCCTACAAGAATTTTATCAATTTGTGTCTCAAGCTCTGAGGGTTTCACTGAGCACAGCTTAACACCTCTACAAGGATGTTTAAAGACACTACAGAACCACACCGAATTCAGGACCTGCCACACCCACCCCACCCATCACCACTCCCCCGAACTTCACTCTATTCCTACATCTTCTATCTCATTTTATGGTACCACCTCATTAAGTTGCACGCAGCACACATTAAGATTCATGCATAATACATGCTTCATTATTTTTTCAACCAATTCAAAACCTAATCTGGCTAACTTTTGTCTCCTAAAATACATCCACTTCTTCCCACCTCTGCCATATCTTGCCTGGTCTCTCCGCCTTCATTCTCACCTTCCTCCAATCTGTTCTCCATTTTGCAACAAACGTATTTTCAAAATACAAGTTCAGTCAGGTCATCCTCTGTTAGAAACCCCTGAGATTTCCATTATGTTCTAAAAACACCATTCACCTCTCCATTCCCTTCTCGCCATCTCCATCTGCTTTCTGTTTTCAAGGCATGTAACCTTTTTCCACATCTTAAACAAGACGTGCTCCATCCTTCCAAAGTACAGGCTGCTGCTCCCCCCAAATGAAATGCTCTTCACCAAGACAGCTCATTGTTATTACTTAAATCTACTCGACTATTATATCTTAGTGCATGTATCACTTACTTTCATATGTCACTTATGTTGCCTTTTAAAACTACATCTCCCTAGAGTAGACCAAGTTGCATAATATCCTGACCTTTCTTTGGGGGCAATTCTCACAATTGTGATTTTAAATTATACCCACAACCTCATTTACTGCCTAAAACATATCATAAATGAATAGATAATTAATCAATTAATAACTACTAAGTACTGAGGTGGCCAGAGATGCTTCCTTGACTCTAGAACTTGTGGTACATGGAGGGTAGGGATACGGCACACAGGGAGACTGGGGTAAAATTGCCAAGGGTCTTACATGCTATGCAGAGAACTTTAGACCACACATTTTTTCTGAACATAGGGGGATCTCCTTCTCTCTCTCTTTCAGGTGCTATGAGGTACAAAAAAATAAATAAAAATGGGGGGTTACCACAAGTAGAGAGTGGAGTGGGAAGTGGTAGAAATATGAGAGTCAGAGACACCAACAGATCATCCAATGAAGTTGTAACTAGAGCTGTAGCGATAGCATATTGAGAGAATTTTGAAGGTGAGATAAATATGACCTGTTGACCAACTGGACTGTGCGGCAGGCACGTGATGAACAGAAGGAAGAATCACAGAGGTCCAGCCTGGGTAACTGAGTAAATTCCAGGAGCGCTTACTGAGACAAGGGACACATCAGGAGGAAAATGCACTGTGGAGATGAGCACCGCATGTATCTGCCTTTGTGGAGCACACGATCTAGACAAGAGAGCCATGGTATCACGAGCTAGACCGTGAGAACAATATGCAGTAACAACTTGTTTTGCTTAGCAGCTGCAGTAAGAGAGAGAGCGTCTTCAGGAGAGCCCATCATTTGTTCATGAAGTGTTTTAATAAGTCAGCTTAGGGTCTGGTCTGACAGCGAGGATTTATAGACCTGGGAACAAACTATGTGGAATTTTAATCCAACACAGAAGGGACATATAGGCAGTTTGGGGGTTGGAGAAGGATGGAAAGAGGGGGAGACATAGTACCTGGCATCAGAGAACAGATGGCCAGTGGCTGTTTGGTGGTGAGATGTCTGTGTTACAAGTGGCATAGAACTCTTTCCCAGTTTCACCTATGAATTCGTCAATAAATTCCACATTTCTCACTAATACCTTGTGAAGTGTGGTTTTTTTTTTTTTTTTTTTTTTTTTTTGGAAAGAAGAGCCCAGGTTTGTTTCATGTTTGATGCACGGAGAAATCCAAGTAGAGCCATTTATGGGCTTCAATGAGATTTAAAAGCCCTATAAAGTGTATAAAGGAGTACACAGAACCATAGAACTTAGTAGGAAACAGAAGTCTCCTGTTTGAGACTTCCCGAAATGGAAGAGGACGTTCCATGAAAAGGGATAAAGCATGAGCAAAGGTGCAGAGACATAAAATGTTAAGTACCCTGAGATGAGTGGTGTGAAGGGTGAAAGAAAGAGGGGAAATGAATGAGTGACTTCAGACAAAAATTTTCAATTCAAAGATAGTCTATATTCAATTTTTCCAAGAGTTTTTGAGAGTGGATTTATGTGCTTTATTCCACGTCAACATATTATACTGATTACTTATGAAAAGCATAAGGAATAAACAATAACCATATATGAGGCAAACAGAAATTCAGCAGGTCTTCATCACTTTATTGTTGAAAAAAAGTTTTGAACATGTTTTGAACATGTTTACATTTAAATCTTGTAAATATACCACTAAAGAAAATTTTAAGACAATGCAAATAAGAAACAACCATGTACATAAAATCGCTAAGCCCTCCTGGCATGCACAATAACACTAATTACTTCATGATGCTTCCATGAAGAAAGACCTTCTTGCTAAAACTCAATCCTTAGTCATTAAAATAATGGCTCTGTCTCTTGGCTGAGGGAAAATTTGTAGAATTTCTAGTACGAACACTTGCAAAGGTGGACTTCCTCTTTCTTCACTCAGAATCGGGGCTAATGCTGGTATCAGCTTCATATGATTTCCTGCCCAGAACCAAAGTGAAGTCTCCTTCACCTCACAGGGTAGATGAGCAAATATGCATGACTAATTCTGAAAAGCTCTCATAAAAGATATAAATATTTGTATCACTACATTTCCATTATTCTTTAATAATTACGAAAATGAAGGAATTCGTACTGTAAATGGCTCAGTGGACCTTGTGTTTCCTTCCTCTGTGTCTGTAATTAATCCAGTAGATTTTATACTGTCAACAAATCAATTGCTTTCCCCTAACTTACATTACTGTTCACTTAGAAAAGATGAACCATTTACTCTTGTGGGCAAGGTGTGATGACACACTGAATAAATTTGAGGTTTTTATGCAAAGTATTCATTGACACCAGGAAAACAGAAGCGTATCATTTAATATAAAAGTAGAATTACCCAAAAAATTCATTATTACAATTTTTTTTCCCTTCAAGTTAATTTTAAAGCCCAAGATTTTGAGCACACCTGTGGTTCTTTTGCATACATAAAATATTTAAGGGAAAAACACTGTTCCATCCACAATTCTCTCAAAAAAAAAAAATCTTCTACTCTTTTTCTAGACATCAAAAAACATGATATCAATATTACATCTTTTCTATAACATGTTACAGGACTTCTCGACTGCTGTATAGAGTTTTGGCGGTTCCAACACGTTGAATCTAGAGCCGTTCAAAAATCCTTAGTGAAAGTGAATTGTGACTGTGTAGGAGAGTGTTTCTCTCACATTTCATTTTGGACTTTCTCTAGCTCCCACTAAGATGAGTTGGCTTTTAGAATGATTTTATTAACATTACTTAACCGGGTTAAGGAAAATCACTTTCAGAAATAATTTCGTCCAACCACACCAACCCTCTGGGAAGTCATTTAGTGAACATGTCAGACCAGGCTAATCATGGTTTGCTAAGTGCCTGTGGCCTTGTTCAAAACCTGAATACACTGAAAACAAACCCCACCCCTCCCCCACCCTTAAACGTATTGCTGTCATGAGACTGGCTAGCTCAAATACCTGGGAGATAAATGTGGAGCTCACAGCTCTCACCAAATCTTAATTGATCCCACAGTTACAGTCAGACCACTACCAAGACAACATTTAAAAATAATAATAATAAAACCTTCTTGAATGACGATTGGTTATCCCTGCTGCTCTTTTGAATTCTCTTTGTATACTTATTTTCATTGCTTTGTCAAGATTTATGACTTCCAATTATAAGTTCAACGGTAGTGCTATATTCAAGAAAACGCTATAGCCCTGGTTTGCGGTGAGGCTGCATTAGTTCAGTAAATCTATCCAAACACAAATCTAGATGTTTTGATGTGGTGCTCTATTTCTCAGTAGTAATATGTCAGTTCTCATTAGGTACATAATAACATTTATTGCAAGACCTTTTAAGTCAGCAACCATCTTGACATAACCTGATATCAGGATGAACAGCTGTTGCAAAGACATGATTCTTAAGGAAAACAGAGATGCAATCAACCACTATTGAACAAGAAAATAATTATAATACAAAAAAAATTTAGCAGACATAAATTTCTATGTCTGTGAGTAATTGGTTAACTATTCTATTTTTTGCAGATATTAGCAAATCTTGGAGTGTAATCACCCCTGTTCTAATAGCTAATGTTCCTTCAAACCCTCTTCTCAGCACCTCTCTAATAAAGTTTTTCAGTCAACCAAAAAGCAGTGAAAATATTGACACACATTGTATTTATCACACCAAAAGCAAAATTGTGGAAAAAAAGAAAAAATTAATACAGAGCCAGAAAAAAAAGACTTGAACTTCTGAATCACAGTATCAGTTTTTTTTGTTGTTGTTGTTTTGTGTTTTTTTATTTTTTAAGATTTCTACACTAATGCTTTTAACCCTGTATATCCCCAAACACGTTTGAATAAATGTAGCAAAAGACAGCTAAGTCGAACAAAGTGTTAGGGAAAATGTCCCACAAAAGAAAAAAGTAGAGGACTAAATACGGATGAAAAAAGAGAACAGGGAGACAGCACAAGTTATCTTCATAAAAACAACTCTGTTAATTAATCTTCAATAAATATCAATGTTTGCAATTATTTTTAAATTCATGCAATATAAAAATGGCACTTAAATAACTAATATTACTATTATTCAATTAATTCCTGCAAACTTCTTTGTTTTTTAAATAGAACACACTTTCTTACTGTCGTTTTTTTTTTTTTCATTTATACTCAAATGACAGCCGCATCTACTAGGACAGCCTCCTATTTATTCAGAAAGCATTTTTGAAACTCTTGTATGTAACAGAATCTGTGCTATGCACTCCTATCAAAAGGAATGTGAATAGCTACCTTTAGTGTATTTTTTGGTAAGGTTAGGTTTTGCATATTTGATTTCTTAAAGAGGACTCAAAGTACATTAATATGACATATGCCAGAAACAGCATTTGCTGAGATGGGCACGCAATGTGTGGGTTTATTTACTGTGAATAAGAAGTAGAAGACCTGAAAAATATCAGCCTGGAATCAATTACGTATTAATACAGGCTGAATGGACCACACGAGAAACAAGACAGAACAATCAGGAAAGGAAACTGTTCTGCTCTGGTAGCAATACGATGATGGAAAAACAAAGTGTTTTTATAAACATGAAGATACCATCACAGTCTAAAAGACAGCATTGCAATCATGATTTAATGTTGGTTTAATGTTGTTTAGACTTTTAATCTCTTGGCCTGTGCAACGAAAATTATAATATTAGAAAGTTGAGTTAAACACAAAATCAACTGAGCATCGTGATAGTCACTGGATAAAGTATTTACGTTTCTTCAACAACCACAAATGATTCTTAAAATTGTCTCAGTGAATATCACTGTTTAAAGATTTTCCCTCCTTAGCCAGGGAAATTTGACCATCCCCTTTCTGCCCCATTCAAACTACTCGCATGACACATAACACTGTATTGGATGTACTTGGTAACCTGCCTCATTTCATATGCCATGATCATCTGGAGGGTAAGGACCTTGTCTTATGTAGCTTTGTACCCACCATGCATGGCACATAATAGAATGTCCTGAATAAGAAACTTATATTGGAATCTGATTTTTTAAATAGCGTCAGAAAGGGAGATAAAACCAGGAGTATTACCAATATTTTATTTTGGGAAAATCAGAGTTGGATTTTAAAATGTGGTATTTCTTACTGGTATTGCTATACTTCTATTGGTTAATACTGCAAAGCATGTACCTTTAAATTCTTCAGCAAAGTGACATAGAACAAGTCATTCACCTCTCTATCCTCTAGTAGTAAAAATTATTCTAATTTGCCTTATAGGAAGGTTGGGAGAAACTAGCTATGAAGTAAATTTTAATATAAAAATCTATATAAAGATTTATGGGAAGACTCTGATTTATAAAAAGCAATAATAATGAAATAAAATAATGCTGGATTTAACAGCAACTTATATTAAAATTAAAGCTGCTGTAAAACAACTTTGAATTTATGTCAATTACGATTTATCCTGACAGCATTATATCCAGATCATAGTTGATACTTTTTCTTATAGCTCCTGAATACATTTGAGATTACCTGTCTAATATGCCCTTTGTTGTAATAATTAACTCATTGAAGTTATAAAGATTGTTTTAAAATTCACAACTCTTAAATAAGACAATGAATTTATAAGCTACAAAGAGATACTACTTAAAGTGAGACATATTTTTATATAAAAATCCAAGGGTCTGTGGGGTGCAAAGATTCCTTTGTCTCAAAACATCTTTTGTCCCTACTTTTTTGTTTTGAAAAATATTAAGCTTATATAAAATGCAGTACAATAAATACCATAATCCCTTTACCCAGATTAACCTATATTTATTAATTTGCTACCATGTTTTACGTGTACATACACACACAAACACACACCCTCTTTTTTTTTGGTTTGTTTTTGGCTGAATCACTTGAAAGTAAGCTGCACATATCCTAATTTTCACCTCTAAACATTAAATATATCTTGTAACTCATAAGAGGCAGGAAACAGAGACATTCTCCTACATAACCATATGCCATTATAACATTCAATAAATAAAGCATTGATATAACAATAGTAGCTAATACAATGTTTCTCAATTTATATTTGAAGGATCAGTATTCCTTATTTCCAATCAATTGAGAAACAATACTTTAGTAAAATAAAAATCAATTACTAAAATATGAGCAAGCACCAGTGTCAAAATACTACAGAATTTCCTAATTGCATACTCTTAATTTTTGTATTTATCTCTTTGTGGAACAATAAATATCCATTCACTGATCAGCACTGAATTAAGGACTACCCTTTTAGTAGCACTATTACGATACTTAGTAAATATTCAAATGTACCCAGTTACCCCACAAATTACATTTATGATGTGACCAATCAAAAATCTTGTCTCTTTACTCTCTTTTAATCACTAAAAGTGACACTTCCTTTTTTTCGTTTCTTTTTTTTTTTGACATTTATGACAGTGACATTTTTGAAGAATCCAAGCCAGCTGAATTGTAGAGTTGCTGCATTGTCCCCTTCTACGGTTTTGTCTGGGGTTACCTCATGATTATTTTCACTTTAAATTCTTTGTGTCAGAATATGACAATAGACGATTCTGTGCCCTTCCTGGTGTATGACATCAGAGGGCACATGATATTGATCTGTCTCAGTATTGATAATGTTAATGTAGCGCCCGTCAGATTTCATTATGGATACAGCTGTTTCCTTTTATACATGGTAAGCCTTATTCTATCAGAAAGTGAGGAAGTACTCACCAATTTATAGGGACATGTCACAAAGGCATAGGATCTAGCTTGAAGAAATTCTCACGGGCCAAATTTCAAGCAATTTGAATTTCAAAATGGATTTTGAAATTATTTTTTATAAATAACAAATAAGTTTTTTAATATATTGTCATGGTGTAAATATCTTGATCCCCAACAACATTTCACCCAGTGTTTTTTAGTATCTATTTATGAGTCTTGCCTGAATAATTGTTAATATATTTTAGATAAAAATGATAATTTTTAACTATCATTTTCTTTATTTATTAGCTGGCCTTCTGTAAAGAAGAGCTTCCTTCATTTCCTTCATTTCTTTATTTGGAGGAAGTATCCCTGTGAACTCATGGATTCTTTTATTCTTTCTCATTTAATGTGTTATACTCCATTATCATCATAATCCATTTTGAAATTCAAATTGCTTGAAATTTGGCCCGTGAGAATTTCTTCAAGCTAGATCCTATGCCTTTGTGACATGTCCCTATAAACTGGTGAGTACTTCCTCACTTTCTGATAGAATAAGACTTACCATGTACTTTTCCAGCCCCAGACCAAGAGTAAATCATTTCTCCAATAATACCTGTTTTTTTTCTGAGTAGGGAATGGTACTTAGAAACTAAATCTGGGTACTAGGTATGTTTATGACTCTTGGATATTATACTTTTCAGATAAGTACAAAGGAGCTGACATCTTTCTAAACCCTCCTCTTACTATCCCAACCAGTACAAAAAAGAAAAAAAAATTGTTTCACACATGGAAAGACTGAGGATGAACTCTATTAGAAAACATTTTTCTTGAGAGAAATTCTTGAATTAAAATGTCACATGCATTTAAACACTTACAACTAGAGCTGCAATGCCACACATTTTAGAGATGAAGTTTATTATGTATAAAGATGCAAAATCTTGTTTAGATTTTTTTCAGTAGTTACAGTTTCACACTTTCCAAATCTCCCCATTAAGATGTGATGGATCGCTCTCTCCCTGTAACCCTAATAGCATATTTTTTCTTAATATCCCATTATCATAGTACACTACATCTCACACTGTGACTGTTTCTGGTTATTGTTCATGTAACCTCTTACTAAATTTGGACCTTTGAAAAACATGTTACTTCTCAAAGTATCCATTTTTTTATATGGAAATAGGAATAATATTTCTTTAAAGGATTGATGAAGGAATGAACGTTCATAAAATGACCTCATAAATTTTCACCTTCACCTTAAATCAAACAAAATCAAGGGAAATATGCAAAACCTACTTAGTGGTATTTTCAATATCCATAAATGTTTGGAATCCTGAGAATGCAGGAGTCAATCAAGTTCAAAGGGTTTTAGCATAAGGCAGAAAAAAATAACATTTGCATATCCTGTCAAGTTAAGACGTTTAGACCTATTCATTAAGGTATTCTAAGAGATTTTAAAAAGTGCAAAATCTAATAAAGTGATCAACTTGGGAAAATTGGCAGACTTCCATGATTTCTAGACAGAAGCTAAATTGAAGTTTTGTGTTACTTGATCACTGGACTCTTAAAATATGAAACCCAGGACATGGTTTCTATTAATATAAAATACAGAGTATGTGGGGCAGTTAGTCAGCACAAAGAACACCATGCTTATCTGAAACTCCAGATCACACAATAGGCCAAATTCTCAGACACTAAAAAAAAAAAAAACCCTGTTATCTGAGACAGTAATTTTCTTTCTGGTAGTAAATGTCTTTCAAAAGGGATAGATTTGGCATTAAATATACACATATTTAAAAGTAAACACAATGGAGGGTTTCATTTTCAGCTCCAACATGAAAAGAAACTTCAAACAAACAAACAAACAAACAATAAATAAATAAACTAACCTAAAAAAAAGAGAGAGAGATATTGGAAGTTGTCACTTCCATTCCTATAACAAGAAATGTGGACAAATTGAAAAGTAATTGCTCTTCTTGGATCTATAAGAGCACTGAGGTTTTTGGAAAAACTGCCATCCTGAAATTTAGAGAAACAGGTGCATCTAGAAAGATATATCAACCGAGTTCTACATAACTGGAGCAAAAGCCAAGAGCCATATATTGGTGGGAACACTTACAGGGTAATTTAAACAAATTGCTGGAGTGTGCACTGGAACGAGAGTGAGAAACTCCTGGTGACCACAGTCATAGGAGGGCAGCCACACTTTCATGGAATCTACTTCCAGGAGCTCTACCAGGTCCCCCAGGGGCTTCAAAACTCTGGTAGTGAGAGAGGAAGAGTGATATTGTACAACATGCCCTAAAACATTCTCTGTATAAAGGCCTACTTTCTAGGAAAAGAACTTTGACAAAGAACAATAATGAAAGTTTATCCCTGCTGGGAGAAAGAAATTTGTTTCATTTCATCCCCCTTTAGCCTTATAGTCTCTGTAAAGTAGGGAGAAAACCTAACCCATAAGGGAAAAGATGGAGAAGGCTGCAGCAGGGGAGGGAGTAAGAGCCCAGGGTTTAGGGGCGGGGAATCTATATCACTGGAGAAACATTTGTGAAAATAACAGACAAGACACAAGTCCAATAAAAGACTGAGATTTAGTCAGCTTTAGCCTAAAGCAGGCAGAAGAAAACAAATAAGAAAAATTAGAGCAGAAATCAATGAAACTGAAAATAGAAAACCAATTGAGAAAAATCAACAAAATCAAAAACTAGTTCTTTGAAAAGATCAATAAAATTGATAAACTATTACCCATGCTAACCAAGAAAGTAGAGAGAAGACACAATTACCAATATTAGAAATAAAACAAGTCTTCTAAATCGATATTAAGATCACACTATAAAGAAATGTAGGACCACAGATGTTATCACTTAGTTGAAATGGACCAAGTCCTTGAAATACACAAACTGCCAAAACTCACACAGAACTAGATAACTCGAGTAGGCCTACATCTATTAAAGAAATTGAATCAATAATTAATGACATTCCAAAAAAGGAAGTATCAAGCCCAGATGGTTTCACTCATGAATTGTACCAAACATTTAATGAAGAAATAATACGAAGTCTCCAGAATAACTTACAGAAAATAGAAGCAGAATAAATACTCCCTAAATCAACTCAACGAGGCCAACAACTGTAACACAAATTCAGATAAAAACGTTATAAGAAAAGGAAACTACAGACCAGTATTTCTCATGAAGATTAGGAAAAAACCCTCAAGAAAATATTAGCAAATCAAATCCAACAATGTAAAAAAAGAGTTATATACGAAGTGAGATTATTCCAGGTATGCTAGGTTGGTGCAACATTTGAAAGTCAATTTAATCTATATATCAATAGGAAAAAGAAAAAAAAATCGTGAATCATATCAATTAATGTTTGACAAAACCCAACACCCATTCATGATAAAAATACTCAACTATAAATAGAGGAAAACTCCATCAATGTGATAAAAAAACCGTCTACAAAATCCTACAGCCAACAGAATACTTGATGGTGAGAAACTGGACACTTTTCTCCTAAGACTGAGAACAAGGCAAGGATGTCCTTTCTCTCTTCTATTGTATCTCACACTGGTTTTAATTCTCAGTTCTCTAATGGCTAGTAATGTTAAACGTATTTTTGTGTGTTTATTTGCTACTTATATGTCTTTGGTGAAGTGCTGTTCTTTTGACCACTTTCTAATTTGATTTTTTTTTTTTTGCTTTTGCATTTAGAGAGTTTTTTTAAATTAATATATTCTGAGTGTGAATTCTTTGCCAAACATATAACATGAAAATATTTTCTCCCATTTGACAGCTTGTCTTTTTGTTGTATCAACAGGATCTTTCACAGAGCAAAGGTTTTTCATTTTGATGAAGTCTCATTTATTTTTATATATTTTTTTTTAATTTATTGGGGTGACAATTGTTAGTAAAATTACATAGATTTCAGGTGTGCAATTCTGTATCACATCATCTATAAATTACATTGTGTGTTCACCACCCAGAGTCAGTTCTCCTTCCATCACCATATATTCGATCCCCCTTACCCCCATCTCCCACCCCCCAACCCCCTTACCCTCTGGTAACCACTAAATTACGTTCCCCAGATTAATTTTCAAACCCCATGGCCATCCTGTGGTCACCGACTGCCCTCCAATCCCCTCACCCCCCCACCCCCACCTACAGTAATCAAAACAGCATGGTACTAGCATAAAAACAGACACATAGATCAATGGAACAGAATAGAGAGTCCAGAAATAAATCCACGCCTATATGGCCACTTAATCTACGACAATGGAAGCAAGAATGTACGATGGAGTAAAGACAGTCTATTCAATAAATGGTGCTGGGAAACCTGAACAGACACATGTAAAAAATGAAGCTGGACCACCTCCTTACACCATATACAAAAATAAATTCAAAATGGCTTAAAGACTTAAATGTAAGATCTGAAACCATAAAATACCTAGAAGAAAATATAGGAAGAAACTTCTCAGACATTACCCGGAGTAAGATTTTTACTGATATATCCCTCGCTCGAGGGAAGTAAGAGAAAAAATAAACATGTGGGATTATATCAAACTAAAAAGTTTTTCACAGCAAAGGAAACCATCAATAAAACAAAAAGGGATCCTACTGAATGGGAAAAGATATTTGCCAATGATATATCTGATAAGGGATTAATATCACAAATCTATGAAAAACTCACTCAACTCAACTCCAAAAAAAACAAATGACCCAATTAAAAAATGGGCAGAGGACTTGAAGAGACATTTTTCTAAAAAGGACATACAGATGGCAAACAGACATATGAAGAAATGCTCAACCTCACTAATCATCAGAGAAATGCAAATAAAAACCACAATGAGATACCACCTCACCCCAGTCAAAATGGCTATCATCAATAAATCAACAAACAACAAGTGCTGGCGCGGATGTGGAGAAAAGGGAACGCTTATGCACTGTTGGTGGGATTGCAGATTAGTGCAGCCACTATGGAAAACAGTATGGAGGTATCTCAAAAATCTGAAAATGGAACTACCCTATGATCCAGTAATTCCACTCCTAGGTATCTATCCGGAGAAATCCAAAACTCCAATTCAAAAATCTTTATGCACTCCTATGTTTATTGCAGCACTATACACAATAGCCAAGACATGGAAACAACCGAAATGCCCATCGGTAGATGACTGGATTAAGAAAATGTGGTACATTTATACAATGGAGTATTACGCAGCCATAAAGAGGAAAGAAATCTTACCGTTTGCAACAACATGGATGGACCTAGAGAAATTATGTTAAGTGAAATAAGTCAGACAGAGAAAGATAAGTACCATATGATCTCACTTATACGCGGAATCTAAAGAAAAGAATAAGTGAATTAACTAATCAGAAACAGTTTTGGAGACAAAGAGGAAAAACTGAGGGTTGCTATTTTTTTATATATTTTTTAATGAATTGTGCCTTTGGTATCATATCTAAGAAGTTGTCACCTTACACTAATAAATATTTTTTATTCTATTTTCTACTCTATCTTCTAAAAGGTTTGTAGTTTTATCTTTTATATTTAGGTCATAATAATCCATTTTGGGTTCAGTTTTGTATAATATGTGAGCTTAGGTCAAGGATCACTTTTGAGGGTCACTGATGTCCAATTGTTTCAGCAATGTTTGTAAAAAAGATTATTTTTCCTCTATTGAATTACTTTTGTACCTTTGTCAAAAAACTGTAACATCAATTTAACATGTGAAAACTTAATAAACTTTCAATTTAAAATCACAAGTCCAAAGCCATTATGGAGTATATTGGAACATTTAAGAAAATGTTAATTTCACCTTACTTACAAGTTTAATTGTTAGATTTATTTAAAAAATTGGGGGGGGAGAATAATTTTATTTTTCTCCTATATTTTTCTTTTTATTTGTTTTCACCTTTATTGAGATGCCTCATATCCTACTGACAAATAGGAACTGTATAAATTTAAGGTATACAACTTAATGTTTGGATTTTTAAGTACTCTAAAGATTTCATTTGTTAGACAATTGATGTATTTTAAAAGGAAATCAATCAGATTAAATGTATAAATTTAATTTAAAATGTTGAAAAGTGATTAACAAAATGTGGACATACCAAATATAATTATAAGGCCCCTCAAAAGTGACTGTGAACATTTTCTAGATCTATCAATAAAATAATACTTTCACAAGCTGTAATCACATATTTAAAGATGAAATATGTCTTTTGAATTTATACATTTGGTGAACTGAACACTGACTTTTAAAAACAAAATAACACCTATTAGAATAATTCAAGTAAAAAATTATGGCAATATCAAATCCCAGAGATGATGCAGAGAAGTGAATCCTTTGTACATTGCTATCGAGAATGGAAATGATCCATCTACTCTGGGGAACAGTTGGTCAGTTTCTTACAAAACTAAATATGCACTTACCATATGATGTAACCTTGGGCACTTACCCAAGAGAAACGAAAAACTATGTTCATATAAAAACTGTATACTAACACTCATAGCAGTTTTATTTGTAGTAGCCAAAACCTGGAAACAATCCAAATGTACTTCAACAGGTGAATAGTAAAACAAGTTTTGATACATCCACACCATGGAATACTACGCAACAGTGAAAAAGGAATGGATTACTGGTAGGCGCTGAAATTTGGATGAATCTCAAGGGAATTATGCTGAGCAAAAAGCCAATCCTAAAAGACTACATAGAGTAAGGTTCCATTCATATAGCATTGTTGAAATGACAAGATTTTGGAGATGAAGAACAGATTAATGGCTGCCAGGAGTTAGGGACTAAGTAGCACACATGAAAAGGGAGATCAAACACCTGTAAAGGCAGCCTGAAGAGTATGCATAGTGGTGGAACCGTCTGTATCTCGACGTGGTGGCAGTCACACAATTGACACATGCGATACAACTGCATAGAACTAAATGCACATACATAAAAACCAGTACATGCACAACTCATGAAATCTGAGTAAGACTGATGGATTGTATCAATGTTGCTATCCTGGTTGTCTTACTAAACTCTAGATTTGCAGATGTTAACACTGAAAAAATCAGGTGAAGTGTATCTGGAATCTCTCAGTATTATTCCTTATAACTGTACATGTATCTACAATTAATTTTTTTAAACAATCAAAAAGAAAAATAAATATCTGAACACTCTTCTGTTCACACACACACACACACACACACACACACACATTTATTTGAGGACATCAAAAAAACTTTACACTGGCCTAAAGATAAATAAAATTGTTTAAAACAATGGATGAAAATATGAGGTTAATACTGGAACGTGCTTGCTGGTAGTACTGTCACTATTATTACTATTATTATTCTACAAATATTTTCATTAAATTTAATATTTTGAACTGGTATTTGCTCTTATGCCTTATACTTGTTCTTCAAATATCTTCATAGCTAACTTTCTCACTTTACTTAGGTATCTGAGATTTTGACTAGAGGAAGTATCACTTTGACCAACCTATCTCAAATAACCCTGCCCTGTTTTATACCCTTTATTGATCCCACATCTTTTTCCTCCAATTGATTTTTCTTTCTAGCACTTGTGATCAAAAGAAATATTGCATATTTATGTGTTTGCTTGTTCACTGTTGATCTTCCCTCTCCCTTAAAAGGCCAACTGTGTGAGAATACGGCTCCATCTGTTTTGTTCACTATTGCCTGCCCATTTCTTACAAAGTGTCTGACATAATAAAGGCTTAGGAGATACTTATTAAATAAGTAAACATTTCAATGAACTGATGAGGGAAGGTTGATATGAAATGTAATTAAGCAAAAATTAATTTTTCTCTCTTTTTTAAGTAACAGCTGCTGGTGTGAGAAGAACGCTGGAGAAGAAATCTTATAAACCTCCTTTCAAATTTTTTCATTAAAATACTCAAAACTATTTTGGAGAGATTCTTCTACGCACTTCAACAACACCAAAAACAAAAAGGGGGTGGAGGGAAATGTTGTGTTCAAAAGAAGAGTTTGCCACAATTCTCTGTATGCCTTATTCATGAGTTAGGATCCCCTTTGGAACCTGCTTTCTTAATTTCATGTCTCTGCTTCCACTAGCTATTAAGTTAACTGGTTCTTGGAGTTTCACCTTTTATGGAAGCTCAGTTGCCTCAGATCAAATTTGCATTTTTGCCTTCAGGTTCCATATAAATCTCTTACTTGAAGTTTCTTTTTGCCTCTTTATACAGGAACTTTGGAATTCATCAAGATGCATTAGTATAAGCTCCCCCATCTGCATCTCCCTAAGATTCACAAGTTTCTTTCTATCCCCTAGAAAGAAGAAATTACATTTAAAAAATATCTACTATGCACCACAACTGTTTTAGAGGTGATACAATTAAGTTGTATCACTTTAGGTCTGACAATTCAGTCTCGAACTTGTTGCAACGATGTTGCTAACCTTTTTTTGATATCAGAGGGATTATTCATTATCAATTTGTACCAACTGGACAAACAGTTAACCAAGTTTACTGTTTGGACGTGCTGAAAAGACTGCGTGAAAAGTTAGACAAAACAACTGAACTTTTCGCCAATTCACGGCGATAAGAACACAAATATCTACTATTTATTGAATATTCTGAAAAATGTTACATATGTTTCAAGATATAAGAAGAGCTGAGGCTCCAATAGGCAGTTGCCAGACAGCAAAGTGAAAGTAAAATAACTCCCAATCCAAATTATGCAGGATTTACAAAGGGTTGCAGGAAAAACTATTTCATGACTCCTAGAGATCTTAAGCTTATCAAAAGCAGTGAGAGAGGGATTCGAGACACTGTGAGAAATATTATAAAATATAAGCCACACAAAGAGAATATAAATTCACTACTACTGGTAGTTGGCTCCAATCCTCTACCTAGCTCTCCATTCTCAAAATGCTCAAATATGATGTCAGTTGGGTAGGATATGAATAACTTGATCATTTGTGGCAATTTTATATGGTGTAAGTTTCACTATCTTTATATCCTTACCCAAAGAATTGTTTTGCATTAAACCCATAACAACATGACCTCACAGTTTATGCATCTGAAGTCTGGAACTGTATTTCGTATTAATGTGGGAATTTTACTATGGATCTTTGGAGGCAGCTGTTGTCCTCCAAGGAGTCCTTTCTAACTCCAAGTGTAGCTGGAAGGGAAGGATGGTGTGAGGAAGACAGAACAATCTTCAGTAGGGCTAATCAAAATGTTTCGGAGTGTGTTCCAACATTTGGGAACTCTGGAGGACCAGGGCCTGTCTCCTGCACACGGCAGACTGTGACTGATGTTGGGTCCTCCCCTGGGTGATGTTGATGGCAGGAGAAGGGCTGGCTTAACTGACTGAGTATCAGAGTGTTGGGATTAGCCTGTCTCCTTGAGTTCACAGAGCCTTTCCACAGCACCAGACGTGGGCAGTGTTGGAGAAAAGACTCCCATGGGTTCATCCTGGGTCCTGTCTGATAGTACTGCCCGAAGATCTATGGAGACTACATCACAAAAATGCAACAACAGAAAATATAGATATCAGGTGGCCTAGAAAGAAATGACAAGCCACCACAGGACTGAGATGCAACCTTTAGGGAAGTGTAGGAGAGGAGTCAGCAGGAAACCTCTGAAATGAAGCACCCATTAAACACATCACAAGAAAAGAAAGGCAACTTGACGATCTACCAAGGCCAACTATTTAAGTCACAGAATTAAGCAATACTGCCCCATCCTCGTAATCATTCCTCCACTTAAACCCAGGAAGAGTGAAAGAGCAGCAGTGCCTACAGGTAGAGGACTTCACTTTCCACAGTTTAGGTCTCCAGCCCAAAGCATGTTCAAGCTAAAGGAGGGAAGATTAAGCTACAAAAGTGAAGAGTTAACAATTATTATTGAGACAATATTTGTGACTTAAAGTTTCTGCAAGACTGTGCCTCATTTAAGGATCTGCCTTATTGTCTTTGGCTTGCTGGAGTTTTCTTCTAGGGGCAGGAGATGTTTACCCTGAAAGTGCAAGAAAATAAAACTGTACTGTGGTCAAAATCTATGCACCACGCCTAGTCAATATACTGGCCACACATACGTAATTTAATGTACTCCTCACAGCATCTTTGAAAGCTAGGCATGCAATTTGGGCATCTGTGCAGGGCTGCAAGCTCAGAAGGGTGCCATGCTACATTTCAGGCTCTGTTCTTGCTGTCTTGAAATACTTAAGAATTTTGAAACAAGGGACACCACATTTTCACTTTGCACTGAACTGTACAAATTACATAGTTGGTCCTGTAAAGAGCTTTTGGGGTGCTGGCCATGTTCAATTTGTTGCCCTAGATTGAAGTTATATAGTCTTAACTTTCAAAAATTGGTTGTACTGTACCTATATTCTATGCAATCATCTGTATGCGTTTTATACTAAAAATTAAAAAATTTAAAAAAATACATCTTTCCTGAGAAATAAATTTATTCTAGGAAATGGGATTTTTATTTTATTTTTGTGAGGGCACAGCTCACAGTGGCCGATGTGGGGATCAAACCAGCAACATTGGTGTTATCAGCACCACGCTCTAACCAACTGAGCTAACTGGCCACCCCCTGGGAAAAATTTTTAATTTCTGACTTATAAGATGTAATGGCATGCTTCTACCATATAGACAAAAATGAGAAAAGAATAAACCTACATTTTTAAAACTTAAGAACAGAAATAAAATCTCTATTGGAAGCACTAGACAGCAGACTTGATCGAGCAGAAAAAAAACTTTTTAAGAAGAAAAGGATAAGCTTGAGATATAATCATGCAATTCAGAATGAAGACATATGAAAATGAAAGAATACAGAAGAATTGGGGGTTAAATGATAGATTCAGATTACAAATAATGGTTATTTCCAAAGGAGAAAAAAAAGAATGGATCAAAGTTAATTATAATGAAAAACATCTTTCCAGAATAGAAAAGAACCAGAAACCAAGAGAAACTAAGAAATATCACTGTGTTCATGGTAAATATAATATGCAATGCGTTTCCTGTTAACTTTATTTTTTGAATTCTAAGAAAATAAAAGTGACCTTGAAAACTTCTAAACTGAAATCTTCTAAGAAATAATGTATAATTGGGAAAGGTCCATGTATTTGTTCTTTTCTCTGCAGAAGACAACAGAGAAATGTCTTTGAGTTTTGATAGTGGAGACAGAGGATGGTGATGACACAAAACCATGGCAACCAGTCAAGCTGGCATTCATGGTTGAGAGCAGAATGACAACCTCAGAGCTTCAAAGTTTCAGGAAATGTAGTCAAATACTTCTATGAGAAAGATTACTTTAAAGATGTTAATTAGTCCACTACAAAATGAAAATGAATCAAATTTAAAACTCTATCATTGAGAAGTCATAGTAGAATAGAAGAGAACTAGCAATAAACACTAAAAGTAGCAGAAGAGAAAACTTCAGAAATCACTAAAAATTATTAGAAGAAAGGATGAGGCTGGTAAGTCTAAGTAATTGGTGTAACTATGGTAACTAACATATGATAAAATATGCTCTAATAAAAGAACATTTTTTTTTTCTTAAATAGCAGGGCTTGCAACCCTGAGTTAAATGAATGAAATGTACATAAATAAGGTAGGGAAGACAAAGAGCACAAGTACTGTGTTTCCTACTTTTCTGTAAAATGGAATTAAGTTGTAATTGGTTGTTTTCACGGAAGTGTAACAAATACATTAAGATACCTATGAAAATTGTAAAATTTGCCACTAGTAAAGTTAAAATCAAATTCTCCATTTACCAAATTATTCTAAAAGATAAAAATACACAGGGGCAGCTGATTGGTTCAGCTGGTTAGAGTGCAAGCTTTGACCAACAGGGTTGCCGGTTCGATTCCCACATGGGTCAGTGAGCTGCACCCTCCACAACTAGATTGAAGACAACGAGCTGCTATTGAGCTTCTGGAGGGGCGGCCGGATGGCTCAGTTGGTTAGAGCGCGAGCTCTCAACAACAAGGTTGACGGTTCAATTCCCGCATGGGATGGTGGGCTGCGCCCCCTGCAACTAAAGATTGAAAACGGCAACTGGACTTGGAGCTGAGCTGTGCCCTCCACAACTAGAATAAAAAACAATAACTTGGAGCTGATGGGCTCTGGAGACCCTGTTCTCCAATATTCCCTAATAAAATTTAAAAAAAATACTTAAAAAAAATACACAGAACATTTTCTATGCAATCAAATACAAAAAAAAAAGAAAAGAAAAAAGAAAAAACAGCTTAGCAAAAAAAAAGGCATAAAATTAATACAAGTCAGACTCAGAAAAGCAATTAGAATCAATTGTATTAAAGTTAACTTCAAAATTAATCACATGTTTCAACAAAAATATCAGCCACGCTTTGGAGTAGGCTTAAATGACTATGATTTCAGAGAAATAACAGTACAAAATACAACTACATAGAATATTAAAAAATAAAAAACCACAAAAATACAGTCCAACCTTCTTGATGAACATCAACACTAAAATTATAAATGAAGTAATAGGGAACAGAGGAGAGTCCAATCTATGAGCCCTAGTTTATTTTCTCTCCTTTTGATAATTTAGTAGAAAGCTGGGTCAGGAGACCTGAATTTCCTCAAGTGAAGAACAGGCAGGTGTCAGCCACTATATTCCAGGGTTCTCCTTTCTAAAAAAGGCCCTTCCCACCAGGGAGCTTGCATTCTTACAGACTCACATAGATGTTCCCCGGTTCTGTGTTTGGATACGTCAGGCAAGACTAGGAAGGGGCTTCCCTCTACTCTGCACATGAGCCACTGTGCATGAAGTGTACTCAATGCTCCCCTAACTGTGGAACAGTGAGATTTGGGTGATCTGCCTGTGTGATATTCTTCTCTCGTAGTCAGTCTCTTCCCATAAACACCATGTTAAATTCACCCTAGTTTGCTAGTGATGTTGTTGTCCATCACTGCTTGCACAAAAAAGATAGAAGTGCACAATTTCTTATGCAAAGACATTCATCTAAGGAATGAAAGTGGATTCGGTTTATAAAATTGATTAACATCATACGTTAGATAAAAAGGAAAATTGTGTTATCACTTTAATGGATGCAAAAAGGTATTTGATAAAATGTTATGTCCATTTATATTTTAAAGCCCTTTTTAGGACAAGAAGTAGGGGCTCAGAGTCTTTATTTCAAGATGTCTAGCAAGCTACTCAGTGGGGGAAAGTGCTAAAGTCTTTTTCTTTTAGTTCAGTAGCAAAAGAAATATGGTTTCTATCTAATTTAAAACTAAAGATATTTAAGTAATTCTTATCAATTTCATAATTTATAAGCCAAAAAATAAGTGAAACCATAATAGAAATAAGCAGGAAATATTTCTGTTAGTTGCAGAAGACATGATGCAGAAGCTCTAGAAAGGGAATCAGTTGAAAAATGAAATTCATAGAGAAAATTCAGCAAAGTGGAAGACAAAGCATAGGTATGAGAACATCAATCCATTCTATATACCAAACTCAAGAATGCCCATTGGAAATAGGATAAAAAGTTACGTACGAATTACCCAAATGAGAAAAGTGAGTGATCTATATGAATAAAACCATCAACAACTATTTTATATCAAAGAAAAAAAGTATATCCATTATTCTTTTATATTTCTTGATACTGTTAAGATTCTAAATCTTCCCAAGTTAATCAAAAGGTTTAATGTGATTGGAATAAAAATATAATGGGATCCATATTCAATATTGAGGAAATACTTTAAACTCTACTGTTAGAATATCTTTGAAATTTTTCAAAACAAAAATGGCAGACCATATGTTTAAAAGAAATTATATAGTCATATTATTTAAAACAGCAGTCTACTTGTCTACATATAAGCATAGAGAGCACTTCAACAGAGAAGGTGACTTAAAAGAAATTATATTACATATATGATAAAAAAGAGGCATCACAAATCAAGGAATAAAATGCCAAAGGTTAAAGACAAAGAGAGAATCTTAAAAGAAGCAAGAGAAAAGCAGTTAGATAGGTACTTACAAGGGAGCTCCCTAAGACTGTCAACTGATTTTTAACAGAAACTTTGTAGGCCAGAAGGGATTGAAACAAATAGTGAAGTGATGAAAAGATAGGATGTACAACCAAGATTTCTCTACACAGCAAAGCTATTATTTAGAATAGAAGGACAGATGAAGAGCTTCCCAGACCTAGTAGTTTATTTTTAAACAACAAAAGAAAAAGCTAGAGTTCATCACCATCACACCAGTATTACAAGAATTATTAAAGGGACTTCTTTAAGAAGAAGAAGAAGAAAATGATCAAAAATATGAATAAAATGGCAAATACTACATACCTAGCAATAATTACTTTAAAAGTAAAGGGATTAAACGCTCCAATCATAAGACATAGGATGGTTAAATGGAGAAGTAAACAAGATCCTTACTTACATATGCTGTCTACAAGAAACCCACTTCAGATGGAAAGACACATACCGACTGAAATAAAGGGATGGAAAAAATCTTTCATGAAAATGGAAATGGAAAAAAAGCTGGGGTAGCAAAACTTACATCAGATAAAACAGACTTTAAAACAAAGTCTAAAAGATAAAGAAGGACATTACATATACAATGGCCACAATATGGAAGCAACTTAAGTGTCCATTGATAGACAAATAGCTAAGAAGAACTGCTACATATATACAATGGAACCATATACATTGCCATAAAAAAGAATGAGATGTTACCATTTGCAACAACATGGATGGATCTAGAGGGTATTATGCCAAGTGAAATAAGTCAAATAGGGGAGACAAAATACCATATTATTTCACTGATTATGTGGAGTCTAAAAAAACAAAATAAACAATTAAAACAGAAACAAACTCATAGATATAGAGAATCAACTGATGGTTCCCAGATGAGAGAGGGGTTAGGGGGGCTGGGTGAAGATATTAAGAAGTACAAATTTTCTGTTACACAATAGTCACAGAGAAGCAAAGTACAGATTAGGGAATAGAGTCAATAATACTTTAGTAAATATGGATGGTACCAGGTGGGTACTAGACTTATCAGGTGGATCACTTCATAAGTAACCACTATACTGTATATCAAAAACTAACATAATATTGAATGTCCACTATTATTGAAAAAAATATTTTAAGAAACTAAAAAGTAAATAGAAGATTAGGCTTACATTATAGAGGTATATCATTATAAACCTCATTACTGTTTTAATTGGTATTAATTAGATAACTATTGAGATCAGCATTTTCTTACAGTTTGTTTAATAGTTGTAATTCTACCCTAGTGTACTATCTGCTTATATCATATATCTGTTAGAGTCTTAATATTTTTCTAATCATTCACATTTGAGAAAAATATTTTAATAAAAAAACAAGCATGTTATGCTTTTAGTGTACAAAATTAATTTTTAGAAGCACTAAGCTCAACTAGTTATCAAAGAAATGTTAAATCAAAGCTACAATGAAAAATCTTTACCTGCCTTTCCTGTTGAATTAGCAAATTAGCAATTTTTTAAAAAAGATAAAGCCTAAAATTGGCTTGGGTAAAATAAAAATCTTCTGTCGTTCGTATTTGGTACCAGTGGAGGTTAATTTATTATAAACAATACTTACAAATTTTCTTAAAAATTTATAAGCTTATATCCTAAAAATAAAGAAAGAAAGAAAGAAAGAAAAGAAGATAAAAAAAAGAAAAAAAAAAAAAAAAAAGAAAGAAAGAAAGAAAGAAGAAAAAAAAAAAAAAAAAAAAAAAGAAAGAAAAAAAAAGAAAAGAAAGAAAGAAAAAGAAAAAAAAGAAGAAAGAAAAAGAAAGAAGAAAAGAAAGAAAGAAAGAAAGAAAGAAAGAAAGAAAGAAAGAAAGAAAGAAAAAAGAAAGAGAAAGAAAGAAAGAAAGAAAGAAAGAAAGAAAGAAAGAAGCAAACAACCAACCTTAAATGAGGAAAAGGCTATTAAAAACTTTCTAAATAGCCTGTATATCCAATAGCACAGGATTGAAAAAGCAAATTATGGCACTCATACAGGAAACTCAATAAGTCATTAAAATAATGATTATGAAAATTACATAACAGCATGGAAATACTTATGATAATTTCATCATAGGAAAACACAAAAGCAAAATAGAAAATTATGCACATGATAGCAAAAAAAAAAAGAGATGCACTAAATTAATAACCTAGTAGTTCATTTTTAAACAACAAAAAGAAAACTCAATTCCTTTAAATTATAAACTAACAGTCTCTAATCAGTGATTGAAAGGGTCCAGTTCAATATGTGAATCCACACTACATTCCTCATTCAAAGGCAAAACACCCCTTACTCCCACACCAGCCAGCGCTAGAACCCAGGGATTGGGGAGGGAGAAGGACTTCTTATCTCTGTTCTCTGCTTCTCCTTCCTAGGTTGCTAATTTGGGATTTAGGCTCCTCTTACTATTGGTTTTCCCTCACCCTAAAGAACATGAAGTGTTCTTTTTATTTTACTTTATTTTATTTTTTAAATAAACTTATTTTTAGAGGAGTTAAGACTCATAGAAAAAATGGAGAGGGAAGGTACAGAGTTCCCATATCACACATATGCAAAGCCTCCCCCAGTACCACAGTGGTACATCTGCTACAATGAAGGAACCTACATTGACCCATCATAATCACCCAGAGTTTGTAATTTACAGTATGGTTCACCCCCGCTGCTGTACATTCTATTGGACAAATGTATAATGTATCCATTAAAGTATCACAAAGAGTAGTTTCAGTGTCCTAAAAACGATTCTGTGTTCCACCTATTCATCCCTAACCCCCGTTTAGGCAGAATTTTAATCAGCTCTTTCTCTGCTGGGGCCCCATGTGACCAAGGGGGAATGCACTTTCATCCTTTGCCCCATAGAGATCACAATAACAAAAGTGGCCCTCTACTCCCTCTGCCTGGCTCCTGGGCTTGAGGCACGAATGGAAGGATGCCATCTAGAACACTCGGAGCTGCTGGAAACCTAGCCCTCTAGGCTTCACCCAGAGGAGGCAGCTGCATGCCTCACATCCCTAGGAGATCAGAGCTGTACAAGTGCAACCTCTCTCTCCAGTCACTGCCTCTGTCCATTTTGTTCACTCTTTTACATCCTTGAAATGGTCAGGGTGTTCAAGAGCTGTTGATAAGATTCTTAAACTACCTCATGAGGATTCCTCTTAGTGTCTCATCGGTGGCTCCAATTTTAACAAGCTGTCACAAAGCCACATGTAGCATAGAGAAGCCCGACAAGTCCTAAATGGTCACTGTTATTTCCGATTTATTTTAGTGATTACAAAGAAATGTATAAATAATAAAAATAAGAAAATTCAATTAAGAATCAACATGTCAAAATCCTTCTTGAACCCCTCCCACTTATATGCCTCAAATTCACTAAGCTTCTATTACTTTATCTGTAATAAGAATAATAAATAATAGCTGTTCTATGGGATGTTATAATAAACGGATAATTTGTTTACTACAAATAGTATATCAATATAAGCCAACCTTACTATAACAATTGACTATTTCATAAATAGAAATATTCCTGTGTATTCTGTTTTCGTCTTCATTTGTGTGAATTGTTTTGCTTTTCTAAGTGGTGATCAGAAGTGAAATAATCAGAAATGAACACCAAAGTGAAAATTTACTGCTACAACTCATTCATTAGGCTTATCAAAATACCCACCAAGCATAAAAATCATACCTGTTAATATGTGAGAAAAGAAAAGACAGCTTGTGAGAGATCTTTTTTTCTTTTTTTTAACCAAAATCAGCAAAATGAGATGCAAAGCATCTGGAAACAAAAGCACGTCAAAGGTTTTCTTTTAATAAGCACAAAAGACATATTGCTAGAGTTAGAAAACTAGTGAAATGAATTTAGTGTTGAAAAATGCTTTCTGTTGAAGATTATTGCTTTTATTCAGATTCAGATGGAATTGTTTATTTTAATTAGAGAATTAATAAATAATAATTGTTTAAATTAAAATTTACTTTAATTCACTTAATTTAATGAATTTCTTCCTTAAGAGTTATTTCCCTATAATTTTTATCAGTGGCAATTTATACCTAATGTTAAGACAATGATAATAGAAGCAGTTTTGCTCTAGGTTTTCCTGGGGTGGATCCCTCAAGCTGGGAATCCTTGAATACCCCATACAATGCTGGGGAAGCCTAGAGCAGAAGGAGCAGAAAAGCCTGACCCCTGCTGGCTGCACCCCCATTTCTTTTCCTTTATATTGTCCCTTCTTCCCACCATCTACCCCACTCCCCATTAGCTCCCTAACAGATTTTCTCCAGGTACAGATATGATCATTCTTCCCTAAGGAAGGTTGTCTATTCTGCGGGAATCTTTAATGCACTGGAGAACAAATGTTTTCTGGGCAGCAGGACCTCTGGAGCTCCTTGCCTATTCAAATCTCAGCCCCCTCAGCACACGGGCCATCGTGTTAAGCAAATGGATTTGTCTTGTTTAGCAGCATTCAGTCACGCAGCATCACCCCTGCACTTCCTCTCAGCAATCTTGCTTTCACAGCTTAAATATGAGTAAAAACAGCATAACAAAAGAAAGCAGCATTTTAGTTTGGGTAGTTTTAAGTAAAGCAAATATTTAAAGCCAATAACATCCTCCCCCAAAAGAGAAACTTTCTTACATATTATCCAATAATGGGAGAAATTACACGTATGTTCAGATATATTCTGAGGATAAACATATCTTCAGAAAAACATGAATGAAATAATTTTGAAATGTGAGTTGTTAAATTTAAATAACTATAGTATTAATAAGGATGTGTGATAGTTCGACAGAACATGGACATGTTTAGTGTTTTTTGCAGAATTACATAATATTAATGTTGAAAAATCATTCAAAATGACCGTCATATCTTCTATGTGAGGACTTTGAGTGATGAAATGACTTGTCCAAAACACTTCCCAAAATCAGAACATGAGTTGAGGTCTCTTCACTCTTGGCCTCATACATGTGTACTTATTCAAGGACACCTGAGAAAAATCTCTAAATAAAATAAATTGGAAAAAAAAAATTTGGTAAAAAAACAAAACTTTTTTTAAAGGCATTGAAAATCCTTTAAAATGTAAGCACAGAATTGATAAATAGATTATTTTGCCAACTGTGTTTTTTCTTTGATAAGAAAGTGGTAGAATTAGGCATTCATTGACAATGTACTTGCAATCTATAGACTGAGTGTTTAGTGATGACTTTTCTGATTTTCAGCCACCAAGTCAAAAAATAGCTCACCCTGGATTCCTGACATCTAGAATCCAGGAGTTTAAAATGAATTGTGCGTAGGCATTTTACATGCACACACACACACACACACAGGAACAAATAAAAGAATGGCTGCCAGAAGCTAGTAGGAAATGGGAGCAGGAAACAGAAAGATTTTGTTTGCAGATGTCTTTCCTGTCCTTTCCACTTGGTTTATTTACAATGTCAGACATTTCTTTTTTGGTCCTTACTTCCCCAAGTTATTTACCAGATTCTCAGCCTGGGTCGCGTATCTGGGTCATGAGGGAAGGGAATGCTGATTACTGGTCTTACCAGGCCTCACAGGCCAGGCTGAATCACTGTGTCCATGGTCCTGCAAGTGTCCTAGAGAGTCTGGCATTTGCCTCTGCTTTTTGTTTTTTTGGTTTTTTTTGTTGGACAACTGCTACGCCTTTTTTTTTCATTATTAAATGTTTACTGATTCGTTTGCAAGTTTTCCATCTCATCTATGACACTGGCAAAAAATTACCTGTATTTCCTCTGCCTCATGGAAGTCCTTCCTTCAAGTAGTCATAGACAGGCTGGTGTCATAAAATCCTCAAAGCCCCAGCTGCCAACATCACATTGACAATAAAAGACGTGTTTATCACAGTTGAAAAATAGGAGGAACTACTCAGTTCAAAAAAAAAAAAAAATCACTGTGCTAAATATCAACTTTCAATTAGTGGAATTCAAATTGTTGGCTAATATAGGGGTTTTCAACTACTTGAATTGAAGAACCAAATGCAGACTGATATATTTGTAAAATTCAACAAAACAAGTTATTAGAAAAATGAAAAAAAACCATGAAGGTATAAAAAATACAACACAAAATTTTATTATTAAGTTGAAGTAGAGTTACTCTATCACATCACTATAAAAAAAAATCACTAAACATTTAACTCTCAATTTCTTTACTCATTTCAGTCTAAGTAGTTGATGAGCAACCACTGGTCCACAAACCACATTTTGAGTAGCAACAAACTAGAGGACATTCTGTCATCTGCTCACCCTTTCTCATTTCCTTAATCATTTCCAGTGCTCACCTATAGGCCACCCCTTTTCACTTTCTTTTCTCTGTTGCTGCTCATGACAAAAAAAGACTATTAGAAAAAGCTCCCAAGTCTCCACAGTCCTCCACATGTGCATGCTGGCTCACTTAAAAACGACAAAAAAAAAAAAAAACTGGCAAGTCCATATTTATTAAGCCTGATGCTTGGCCTTAACTTTCTTAATGGTTAAAAAGGACCTGTAAGGTAGGAATTATCTCAGAAAAATCAAAGTAGGTCAATTCATGAGTATCAAGACCAAATAAAAGAAATCCAGATTTTTTTTCCGAAACTTGAATGTGCTCTGAACCACTTCTGTCTCCTACTGAATGTTCTAGGATTACTGTGCCTATGTAAATCACTTTAGTATGTAGTTGTCTGCACTTTCTAGTGTAAAGAATTCAGTATATGTTTTAAGAGTTCCTTCCATTGCTTTTCAATTATTCATGAATATGTTTCTTTTCTCCCCCAAAGTGAGCATACTCTCTCTGAAGGCAGAGACTTTACCTATTAATTGTTTATATCTTCCACAGCATCTAGCACAGAACATAAACCAACATTCTGTAAGTATGGAATAAATAAATTAGCATCAGTTCTCTTATTGTTAGTTGAAACCTTACAGATGTGTAATATAATGTTTTGAAAGAATACTGAAATAATATCTCAAAGCAAAAGAAATATTTTCAGTACAGAAAAAAATATGACAATATAATTCTAATTCTATTTGATGATTTAAAAGGCCTTCCAACATCTTAGAAATCAGTTTTCATTGCCTTGGCAAAATATATGTAACAGATCAGTTAAAGTTATTTGCTTTTTCCTTAATTTGGATCATTGCAGTTATTTAGCAAAACTTTTTGGAGTGCTTTGAAGACAGGGCTGAGTTTACCCCTGGTTAATAAGGACCTTTAGTCAATGATAAGAATGCCCCAGCTGTTAGACCAACCTCAAGAAGCAACTGATGACCCAAGTTGGATGGTTTTCCAAAGTACCATCTTGGACTTGCTTCTCAGCTGACAGAATTCGTACATCTGCTTTAAAAGCTTTCCACTTTTTTTATTTTGCCAAAGCCTCTTTAAACATTGCCTATGCCCACTGAAGCTTTTTCAAACAAATCGGAGCTTTTTATATCTCTAAAGCAGCTGTAAGGACTTTATATTTTCACAAAGGGAATAAAAGATGGAGGCTATAAAGAGTGGCTGTGAGAGTTTTTGTACTTCCAAATAAAACGTCTTAATAAGCTTATTCATGTAAACAAAGCAGTGGGAAATTATGCAAATCATGAAAAATAATTTATTATCTTGACCAGTGTAATTATACAAATGGAGTCTGTCTACTCCTGTGGAGAAGAAAAAATGAAAATAAATAACACTAATTTTCTAAAATCTCACACATTAGAAAATTATACTTAGGTCCCTAATTAAGGTTCTAGGCACAATTTTAACGGATCCGGTTGACATTTCATTATATAATTCCATTTTTTTCCTAGTGTTCTAGGCAAACTTTGAAGTACCAAATTGCAATATTTACAAAAGATAACAAATAAGGTTGTGGAAAATTATGATGAACCTATTACACCTTGATAATAGCCTCTTAATTCATACTCTGATTCTTGAGCAATCAAATTGAACATATATTTCTAAAAAAAAGTATGTTATTTTGCTAGGTATTTAATTGTACAGAAGACATTTAATCCCTACTCTCAAGATATGTGGGGACAATTTCCAATATATTCACAAAGTGAATTATTTTATTGATAAAACCACCCCCATCATTCAGCCAATATTAATATGCCTCAGCAGTAATTGACCATTAAATTTTACATTTTTGATGGGGATGGAAAATTTATGACATCACACATATGTTCAGGAATATAAACATTTGAATTGATAACAAAATATAAGAAATTCTTTATAAGGCTCAATAAGTATTTACTGACCATATAATAGCTAGATATTCCTTTGTTAGTTCCAGGTGTACTACAGCTCTTTCCAGATATAAATGCAACATTATTCTGCTCTATTTTTTATTATATGAAAGTGGATATCCTGTGGCTAACTGGCACCCAATGGGTTCTCATGAGCATTTGTCAAATGAATGAATGAATGAAGAAATGAAAGAGTGAATAGGTGAATGAATGAATGAATGAAAATACAAACATAACTATGCCTAACCAGGACTCAGTAAAATTTATATTAGCTTTTCTACTTTTTCAGATCTCTTACTGTATCCAGCAGGGTAATTTCCAAACTCTGGGCATTTATTAAATAAGGATTTGCTGCTTTCATCAAGAAGACTTGGTTAACATTGGCTACCCCTCCAAAAAGTGCATAAAGAATTTGCATTTGTTCATTTCAAATTAGTAAAGTCTCACTGCATTCTCCATTTTCATATTCAGAATGCCTACTCAGCTTGAAGGATTTTTAATTTTTTCTGTAGGCCTTCATACATATCATCTCCATTAAGCAGTAAGTCCATTTATTCCTCTTCGTTTTACATATTGTAATTTGAAAGGCTATGTTTAACAAACAACAACAAACAAAACTAAATAGAACCAGCAAGTATAAGTACAAGATGGAAGACATCATCCCTCCAAGGCTGCAACAGAAAATGAGGAGCCGGAAAAGGAACATTATCCCTGCCATCACTAGCTTGAGCACAGAGGACAGGGCTCTGCTGTCACACTGCCTGGCTTGAATCCCAGCCTCCCTTGTAGCTTCATTCAAAGGACAAATGACCTTTCTGTGCTACAGTTTTCTCATAGGTGGATAACAGCATCTACCCATTAAGTTTAAATTAAATGAGAACACGCATGCAGTAAGTGCTCAATAAATGTTAGCTACTATTATTACAGAGAAGCCATGCTCTTTTTCTGAAAAGCAGACATTTTAAAATCACATGTCTTTTTTCTAGTATCACTTGCCCTAACGTTGAGCTGTGAATTAAGTACTTTTTGCTTTTCTAAATTTAATGTAGATTATAATTTAGTATTGAATTCTTGTTCTAGCATTATTTTAGTCAAGTTCGCGGAGGGTGAGGGTGGAAGAAATACAGTGATGAAGATCCTTTCCTTGAAAAAAGAAGTTACTTATTCTAGATGGCAAGAAGCTGGTATAGATACACTTTCATTTGCCCTTTGTCTCCCTTGCGATTGCTCCCCCTCCTTTTAATTTCTCCCCTTCCTGAAGATTCTTTGTGTCCTCATGGTGTTACTTCAATATAAAAAAGGTCATTAAAACTAATTGTCATTAAAGTATTAAAGGTATGTCACACTTTCCACAATGTTAACATTTTAAAAGAGGCCTTTCTTTTCAGTCAGGCTTAATATCTTGTGTAAGTCTCAACTCGTGAAATTTCAGTCACTGTAGTGTCAACTGTACAAGAGAGAGAGGTAATCTTAGAGTACATAAGGGCAAATACACATTTGACAAAAGGCAAGAGACGTGAACCTGAAAATGACGGCCTGGTAAGTCTAATATCAACAGTAAAATAATAAAACAGGACCAAAGAGATGACATTTATCAGAATCTGGAGGATGACAGAATCCTGGGCAATATGCATCGTGGTTTTATACACAGCAAATCAGGCCAGACTCAATCAATAGCTCTTTTCATCAGAATGACAAAATTAGAGGATGAAGAGAATCAGGTAAACGTTGCCCATCTCCACTATCACAACGCATTTAACACGGCCCCTGCAAAGTTTAAATTCAACTGTAGATAACACTGATTCAGCAGTGAATGCTTTCTAAAAGGATGTAAAAAAAATATAAAATGTCATAGATAATGACAATGGAGGACTTTGCAGTGTGCTAGAGTTAGTAAAGCTCATTCACTGCCTTTGCTAAACTGATGAAAGGGAAAAGGTACATCAGAATTGTGTATAACATACATAATCACCTTTCACGCAAGCACTTAGGCAGATTTTAAAATACAATGGATAATCTAAAAGGATCCTAGGTGAGATCCCAGAAACAACCATCTCTTGACTAAGACAAAACAGACTGAGAAGAAAAAAGCCCTCAGGACCAAGACTCAAGAAATCCTGGGTTGAGCTCTTTTTCCATCTTCCCTAGCTGCATCTTCTCGGACTCATTTACTCTCTGGGCTTCATGCCTTCCCACCATGACTTTAAGACTAAATACGATGTGGCAGGAACCGGATCATGCCCACAGAATACACTGGCTCTATCACCAGAATTTGATGGAACAGGTTTGTAGACATTTTCTCAACTCTGACACCCCTGTTTTTACTTAGCTAAGAACAAAAGTAAATGCGGCCTTGCTTCAGAGATGCTCTCCTGATCCATCGTCTGACCAGAAAGAGAGTGACAGTGACAAGTAATAAATAACAACAGGGCAAGGAAATAAGAGTAATAATACAGATGTGTAGGAAGTTCTAGAACAACTCAAAATAAGAGACTGTAGGAGGGAAGTGGGTAAACTTTCCAAAGAGGCAACATTGGAACTGGATCTTGAAGGCCAGTTAGAGGACGGGTGAGAATTGGGGTATATGCCACAGGGAGAAACAGCAGACACAGAAGCTCTTCTCATGGACACAGTGAGAATAACTCACATTCAGTCTACCTCAGAATGCTGCTTTGAAGCAGAGATAGAATACCCACATGACAGAATTGTGTAAAACCTTATATAAATATGAAAGATTTAAATTACATTATGACCATTTAGAAATTGCATTGAAATAAAATAGTATGATAAAACCTAGGTGAGACTTAAGCCCAACACCAGCCTAAATAGGGCAGTATCAGCATTCCCAAACTCTATCCATCTCTCTAACTCTGCTTCTAGATCGTAAGTAGGGTAGGGAGATGCTACAGGCAGAGCGGAGCCTGGGTTTGCTTCCCAGGTACAGTACTCCAAACAGAGCATGACTCACACGTGTGGGATACGAAACCGCCTACAGATCAGCCTGGCTCTGCAGGCAGCAGCTGCCACGAGCCTCCTCTGCAGTTATGCTCCCTGCAAAAGAGATGTATCAGTGTCCCCATCATCCAGGCTTAAAGGCTTGGCATGACCTTTAACGCTTTCACTCTGGGCTGCGATTTCATAGTTACTTATCATGTTGCTTGTATGTATTTTTTCATTCCCTTTCATGCTGGCGCCAACAAATCTACCTTCTTACTTGAATGATTACAAGGCTCCCTACCTGGGCTCTTTCACTGGCCTATCCAGCCTCTGGCCCTCCTCTCCTCCATCCCCCATGCCAAGCCGGAACATAAAAATACTGCCTCTGTCCTGTTTCATTCTTATTCACAATTCATCAACAACTCCCAGCCGTTTACTTCAGTGATTCTCAAACTTCATCTGCATGCAAAGCATGCCTGATATTTGTTTAAAATGCAGATTTCAGTATGCTCCTTCCAGTTCTGATTCAATAGTGGAGGGGTCCTAGAATCTTCCTTTTTTACCATACAAACATTTGGTGTTAGTTTTATTAAGTGCTTTGAGGACAGTCCTGTGACAGATCAACTATCCTTAGGGTCTATATCTGAACGTTAAATACTGTTACCAAGTGTTATTAAGAGTCATTTATATGTAATTATTTAGGCATGATAAAAAAATAGGAATATAATATATAATCTATATATGTGCATAATGCATATCTATCGATCCACTTATCTATCTATCTAAACACAATCTGACATAAAGTAACAGTTGAGATGTCTTTCTATTCCCCAAGGGCAGCTTACTGTCCCAAGGATATCTGTTGAAATGGCTCACGTTTAAAAACAAAAGTCTCTAAATTCTATTTATACATGTTCAAAGGAAGCTTGATTCATGGTCCTGGAATCCTACAGTTTAAATAAGTCTCCAAAAAGTGACCTTTTGCCAGAAAGGAGGCCTGTCTTCCTGAGGAGAGTTAAGTCATGAAATAACGACTTTCCCTTTTCTCCACAGGGTGAGGTTGGTAGTGATGAAAGCTTTAACTTATTTCTGCCATCATGGAACTCTATCCATCAGCCCCAAACTGAAGACTGGTACCTGCCTTCTTTCTGAAAGTAGTAAAGTGACCGCAGTAAACGTACCCATGTGGCCAGGAAATGGTCAGAAGAGAATGAAACTGAGAGACATGCTACAGAGGAATAGCTTACAATCCCAGAAATTAGCACTCCAGGATTCATAACTTGGACATGAGTCAAAAGGATGTCACGTTAGGTAATTGAGACTTACAAATCAACTTGCCAGTCCACACCTGGAGTGAGATGAGCCTAGACGCAAGAGGCTTTTGGGGTTTTAGCCATTTGTAGAGACAAAGGGAAAAAGAGACAATATTTACGCCAAGTCACAAGATCAGTGACAGAACCACTGAAGTCCTCAAAGAAAACCACCAAATGAACCCCATGAAAGATTCAGCTTTTGGAAGCTGCAATAGAGAAAGAACCAATGTCTAACTAACCACATTAGTTAGACAATTGTATGACAATCTCAGGAATAATGCCCCCTCCTGCAGCCACTAAGTGCCTAGGGCTGAGAAAAGCCTGATACTCTCCCAGGCCATCAGATATTAACAACTTAAAATCAGCTTCTCCAGAGTTTTACAAGACCACTGCTCTCTCTTGGAGAGAGGCATCAAATTTGAGAGTGTAAAATAATATCTAAAGTTGACTGATCCAAAGTTCTAAAGTATTCTGGGATAACAGTAATATTTATCAGAAGGTATGGAAACAGAGTCAATTGGCAACTTTAAGTCTGAAACATAAACACCTGTTTATAATAGTCTATTTTTAAAAATGGACCGTAAATGTAAGATAAAATTAAAGAAAATGTAATTCCAAAGTACATAATTCTTCTCATTTGTGAATTATCATAATGCAGCATCATATGAAGAAAAGCTTTTGGATTGGAACCAAAGACCTGAATTCTAATAGCCCCCAAACTATCTAAAAACTGGGTGAGTGATATAAAAATTATGAACGGCAGCCATTATGGAAGGCCAAGTGTGGAGGTTCCTCAAAAAATCACGAATAGAATTACCATATGACCCAGCAATCCCTCTCCTGTATATCTACCCAAAAAAACTGAAAACATTCATACATAAAGACACGTGTTCTCCAATGTTCATTGCAGTTTTGTTTACGGTGGCGAAGACATGGAAACAACCAAAATGTCCTTTGATAGATGAATGGATAAAGAAGTTGTGGTATATATACACAATGAAATACTATTCGGCAGTAAGAAAAGATAATATAGGAACATTTGTGACAACATGGATGGATCTTGAGAGTATAATGTTAAGCAAAATAAGTCAAACAGAAAAAGCAGAGAACCATATGATTTCACTGATATGTGGTATATAAACCAAAAACAACAAAAGAACAAGACAAACAAATGAGAAACAAAAACTTATAGACACAGACAATAGTTTTGGTTCCAGAGGGTAAGGGGGGAGAGGGGTGGGAGATGAGGGTAAGGGGGATCAAATATATGGTGATGGAAGGAGAACTGACTCTGGGTGGTGAACACACAATGGAATTTATAGATGATGTATTACAGAATTGTACACCTGAAACCTATGTAATTTTACTAACAATTGTCACCCCAATAAATTTTTAAAAAATTATGAACCATAGTTCTATATCTATAAATTAAGTGTAGTAATTATTGCAGTACTCACCGAAAACAGGCCACTGAAACAAATACGACACATCATATTATTATTCATAACATTATTAAACTTTTAGAAGTCACTATTCAACTCTCAATTTTTGGGTAGAGAAGTTAAAAATGAAAACAATATATCACCAAATCTTATTTTACTCATTAAAAGTTTTTGCCAAAATGCTCTCTTTCACAATATTTTAGGGTATTCATTTAACAGTGATATCTAAAGTTTCTTATCCATGAATGAATTGGACTATATGTCTTCCAAATGTCCCTTCACTTTTTAAGGTTTTGTGATTCTATCTTTTCCCTTCACTCTCAGGACACATTTTATTAGAATCATTAACAAGTATGAGCATAGTCTAATTTCTGTTCTATACCAGAGCTAATGAGGAGTAAAATAATCAAATGGGAGCAGCGATCTGTTAAGAGGGAAAGTAAGTGGGCAAAATTTTGAAAAAGATTGAAAAATCAACTGAAGAAGTAACCAAGAGTTAACTTTCTGTTCATCTTAATACATTAATCCATTAGATATATTTCACATGCTTATTGGATTGCCTAAAATAAACAAAACTTTTGAAAATGATTACAGTGAAATCTAAAATATTTAAGGATGAGACAGGAAGCAATAGTCACTTCCTGATTCAGATGTTACATGAAAGGATCACTGGTCTGAAAAAAGATAGTTGAAGAACTTCACATTACCGGCTATGAATCTGAACTGTCTAGAGAGAAACAGTTTCTAAGAGTCCGTTTCTTGGCAACCTGGTGCTGTGGCATAAGGAATTCTCTACTTTGTAGTTTTCCAGCAGGTTAGGCTGAAGCGTTGCTAGAACAAATCATAACAACAGAGCCTGATTCAGCATTTGTGATGTTCCATTCCCAGCAAGCCAGCTCATCCCTTGATTCAAAGGCTGATACTAGGTTACAAACACCTGGTATTGCAAGGGTTTTGTCCATAAACTGTAAATTACCTATGTATTCAACCCAAATACCTATGGTAAATAATCTGTAAAGGAAACATGGTACTGCAGAGATGGCTAAAGTTATCAGGCAGGAAGCAAGAGAGGCCAAAGAGAAAATTTCACATCAGAAACCTGTTCCCTTTTCCCACTGAGGCTAAAGTCACCACGAATCATTTTAATTAATCTGCCATAAAATGTCACAGCCTAAATGAGTTCAAAGGATTTCAATTCAATCCATATTGCATCACAAATACCACCATGAACTGGAGTCAGTGCTGTAGCCTTAAATCTGAGAGGCATGCAGATAAGAAGACAGGTGTATGCATAAAAGAATAACGTACGGTAGAAACCAATTACAGCAAAGTCATTTTTCTTCCGTAAGAAAAAATTTTATTATAAAAAGAAAAATTACTACAACGAAGGGGACTGTGATTTCTCTAATGATGGAAGTATCTATGTACTTTTTGATGAAATGAATTTCACAAAAGGTGAATTATAAATAAATTGTCCAGCTTGCTGTGAATATTATAGTTCTCCTAAGAATTACACCACCTGCACTGAAAGACATATTCACCACTTCATGTCCTAAACAATCCGATGTAATTAATGGGGCAGTTATAATATGATGTTTTCATATCTAAGATTAAATATGCAGATGGTTACAAAAATCTAGGGTACATCTGGTTCCAAATAAGAGCCTGACAAAGCTTTTCTTGCTTGATTTGTTACTTAAATATTTGACAGGGTACAGAGATCTAATATGTAATTTTGCAGGTGAACATCACCACCCAGCTAATCCTACTGTGGATATCTTTATATTCCAGATCCGCAGCACTTTTTCTACCCTCAGCAGATCACGTTTGGTGGCAGCTGAACACTTCAACACAGCAAAGATGTATTATTAGCAAAAATCTGGCTTATTATTCAATTATCAATGGCTGGTTGAACTCTCAAAGTAGACTAAGTATGGCTTTGATAAGTATGCAGAAGTTCTCAAACTGTTTTAAAATAGTAATATCACAAAATGAAGCTCTTCGGGATGTTTTTTGTATTTGCTAAGATATATCTGTCTTTTTCTCATTGACTATAACGAAGACCATATTGTGCCAAAATGGACTTTAGGCTGTTGATATTTCAGGAGTGCTCATTTATTATATTTAAAATACAAAACAGATGAGGGGAACACCTGGATTTGTTTCTTTTAATCTATAAAAAAATGTGTTAGACAATACATTTATACCTAGCATTGAGTCAACAATATCGTTTATTATCATTACTATGAACTCAACATTATCTGTATGACCGTGGGAAGTTCTTTAACTTCTCTGCCTTTCAGTTATGGTGATAGTGATAATGATATTTCGTAATACTTTCTAATGATTAAATATGCCAGGGAGCCTAATACAGTTCCAGACATAAGAGAGATTTGGGTTTCTTTCTGTTTTGAGTAAACATTTTCTTCTTTTGTCCTTTGCCTTGTTTTGGCATTTCTTCTTTTGTCATCCTCTGCTCCTTATTTCATATCTTCCTTCCTAAAAAACAAGGTTTTTAGACTTGTAGACAGGCCAAAAAAAAAAAAAAAAAGAAAATTAACAGAAATTTAGGCCCCTTCCACTTCTCCTAATACACCAGTCTTCTTTCATTCCTACATTATAAGCATTACCATGTTGTACCATATTTGTTTGTCCTTGCTTGTCTATTTTTCCACTTGACTATAAATTCTGTCAAGAACAAGAACATGTATTTTCATGTTTATATGCGCAGATCCTAATACATTTAGAATATGTAATAAACTGCCAATCAGTAATTGTTGAACAAATCCACACAATATTGGGAATATAAAATGTGATTCTTAACCGGAAGGACCTCACAGCCTTACTCTGATTTGATCTTCATCTCCAGACTTCATTTAATTTGAGAATCTGTTACTGGAAAAAAAGACTGGAGATAAGAAATAGTTTTATTTCCAAGCAAGAAAGTCCTCTATATGCCCTCTCAGTCAACTGGCCAATTTTTCTTTAGCTCATCTCTTCCTTTAGGTTACCTTATCATGTGCAGCTAAGAGCAACCAGATGACAATTTCAACGTTTGCCTGGAAATTATCTTGATCAAGGCCAAAGTACATTAGAAACAGTGTCTATCTTCCAAATTACCACAGGCCACATTGTTAGCAAATGTTTTGCTCCTGCATAACAAGGGTCCAATAATTATTTCCAACTTCCACATGCCATGTGGCTGCAAAATCAATACAACATATTTTGGGATTTTGTTATGGCTCTATTCTGCTTCTAGGTATATCAGTTTCTGTATCTGTTAGATATTTCTGCATACAAAACACTTCAAAACTTAGTGACTTAAAACAACAACCATTTATGACTTCCACAAGTCTGGGCATTTCTGTCAACCAGGTCCATGCTTAGCTGAACTCATCTGGAATCGCTCACATATCTGCCGTCAGCGGGTGGATTGGCTAGAAACTGGCTGATCTAGGATGAACCCATCAAGGACAGCTCAGGTCTCCTCCACTCCATACCTTTCATATAATTTGAGAGGCTAGCTTGGGTGTGTTCTCATGATGGCAGCTGGATTATAGAGGGAGAGCAGAAATATACACAGCCTCTTGAGGCCTACTCTCAGAACTCACTTCTGCTATATTCTATTGCTCAAAGCAAATCAAAAAGCCAATCCATATACAAGAGATGAGGGGGTTGGTGTCAAAGATTCTGGGAAAATGGCAGAGTAGGAAGCACCAGGAATCTGACTAGACCATTGCACTGGCAGAATCTGTCGAACTATTTTAGAATTTTGATGTCTTTTAAAAGGCTTGCAATTTCCAGAGAAAGGCTTAGAGGGTAAATTGTGGTTTATTTTTCTCAATCTCAGCTCTTAGTAGAAACTGGATATCCACATGGACACTAGTAGCTATCCACTCCCCATGCCCAGCCATGTGGTAAGTATCTCTACACATGTTCCTGAAGCATCTTGCACACAGCTTGTGGGAGCTGGGGTGGGAAATCTAAAAAGGAAATTACAGAAGCAATTGCATTTACAAGAGTACCAAAAATAAAATACTTAGGAATTAACTTAACCAAGGAGCTGAAAGACTTAAACAATGAAAACTACAAAATATGGAGAAAGAATTTAAGAAATAAAATGGAAACACATCCATCCCAGGTTCATCAATTAAGATTTAATATTGTTAAAATATCAGTATTACCCACAGGGATCTACAGACTCAGGGCAATTCCTACCAAAAGCCCAATGGTATGTTTCGCAGAAATAGAAAAACCCATCTTAAAATTTATATGGAATCTCAAGGGGCCTCAAATAGCCCAAACAATCTTGAGAAAGAACAAAATAAGAGGACTTAAACTTCCTGATTTCAAAACGTACTATAAAGCTACATAATCAAAACAATGTGGTACTGGCATAAAGACAGATATATAGACAAACAGAGCAAACTAGAGAGACCAGGAAAAAACACTGACATATATGGTCAAATAATTTTTGACAAGAGTGCCAAAGCCATTCAATGGAGATAGCATAGTCTTTTCAAAAAATGGTGCTGGGAAAATTGGAGATCTACACGCAAAAGAATGAAGATGGACCCTTATCTACTAATATCTTATATAAAAATTAACTCAAAATAGATAAAGAAGCTCAATGTCAGACTTGACACTATAAAATTCTTAGAAGAAAACAAAGGACAAATCTTCACAACACTGGATTTGGCAATGGTTTTTTGGGTATGACTCCATAGGAAAGATAACAAAAGAAAAAAATAGACAAATTGAATATCACATATATATTTTTTAAATTGTACATCAAAGATACTATCCACAGAGTAAAAATGCAACCCACAGAATGAGGGAAAATATTTGCAAAACATGTGTCTGATAAGGGATTAATATCTAGAATACATACAGAATTCCTAAAACTCAACAAAGGGAAAACAACCTAATTCAAAAATGGGCAAAGGACTTCCATAGGCATTTCTCCAAAGAAGATACACGAATGGCCAAGAAGCACAGGAAAAGATGCTCAACATCACTAGTCATTAGGGAAATGCAAAGCAAAACTACACTGAGATATCACCTCATACCCGTTAGGATGGCTATTATCACACAACAGAAAGTAACGTGTCAGGGAGGATGTGGAGAAACTGGAACCCTTGTTCACCATACATGGGAATGTGAAACGGTGCAGCCACTGTGGAAAACAGTATGACAATTCCTCAAAAAATTAAAACTGGCATTACTGTGTAACCCAGCAATTCTACTTCTGGTTATATACCCAAAAGAATTGAAAGCTGGGTCTCAAAGAGATATCTGTGCAGCCATGTTCACAGCAGCATTATTCACAGAAGCTAAAACATGGAAGCCACCCACATGTCCACCAACAAATGAATGGATAAGCAAACTGTGGGGTACACATATGATGGAATGTTATTCCACCTTAAAGAGGAAGGAAATTCTACAATATGCTACCACAATGGATGGACTTGGAGGACATTATGCTAAGTGAAATAAACCAGTCACAAAACGACCAAAACTGCATGATTCAAAGTATATGAGGTACTTTGTCAACATCATAAAGATGGAAAGTATAATGGTGGATGCCAGGGGCTGAGGAGAGGGGAGAATGGGGAGCTATTGTTTAATAGGTATAGAGTTTGCCTCACAAGATGAAAAGAGTTATGGGGATGAATGGTGGCGATTGTCACACATCAATAGGAAGGAATGTATTTAGTATCACTGAATTATACCCTCAAACATGGTCAAGATGGTAAATTTTACGACAGTATTTTTTTTAAAAATTTAAAAGGAGATGGGGAAGGATTCCACATGTTGTTAGAAGAATCTGGAAAGTCACATTGCAAAGGATGTGGCCATAAATGGAGGATGGGGGTGGGCGGACTTGGTGCTACTTTGCAATCTTTTTGTTAGATGTGGAGCATCTCAGGGCAGAAAGGAGAGAAAAGTCACAGCACTCCCTCCTAGCCTAAGGACACAACACACAGACAATTCCTTAACTCTCAATCCCTCCCCCAGTCTTCTGCTTACATAATGGGGGGCTAGGAGAGGGCAGAGATAGGGAAGGGGATGTTTATGGGATACTATGTTGGCAATGATTGGGAACAGCAATATAGATTCAGAGCTCATGGAAAGCGGCCCCAATTGGGGTGTTTTGTTTCAAACAATGTATGTCATTAGCATTCCGTGGACTCTGTGGGCTGTAGTTGCCAATTCTGAGGCAAAAGGAATACTCTCACTCCACATGCTACTACTACAGTATTACGATACCATTTAATCTGACTAGATAGACTTGTCATTTATCTAATAGACTTTTGGAAGGGTTAAGGACCAGAACTCAAGGGCACACAGCTGAGAAGTGGCAGAGTTCCCAACCAAAGCCAAGCCTTCTGATTTCAAGACAGTGGCTCTATAATTTCTACACTTCACTGGAAGGGTTTGGGATTGACAACCGGGTTGGGAGGCGGAACTAGCGGGAGTTTTCTGAAAGCTGCATTTGCATAGCACTTAACGAAAGACTGAAAATACCTCAACTGTCCACCTAAAAGTGGAGGAGTTGATGGAAATTATGAAGAGACCTAACCACCACATCCTCCCTCCAAGTCAGCAGTTGGAGACACCTTTACAACAAACCCAGTGCTTTTCCCAGTATACAGCCTTTCCTCTTGTAGCGGGTGATATTGTGTCCTTCAAAAAGATGTGTCTTAATCCCTGGTACCTATAAATGTGACCTTATTTGGATATAGGATCTTGACAGATGTAATGAAGAAGGGGTCATACTGGATAGGAGTGGGCACTAATCCAAAATCCAGCATCCTCATAAGAAGAGGAAAATGTTGACTTCAAGGGACACACAAGGACATGTGACAACAGAGGAAGAGATAGGAGTGATGCATCTTCAAGCCTAGAAATGTCAAGGATAACCTGCAACCACCAGAAGATAGGGGGGTGCCAGAAATGATCATCCTCTAGACCTTCAGAGAGAGCAGTTGACACCTTGATTTCAGACGGCTATTTATTCCAGAACTGTGAGAAAATAAATTTCTGTTGTTTTAAGTCATCCAATTTGTCATAATTTGTTATAGCATCCCTAGGGTGCATCTTTCAACTTCTTCCAAATTTTCACAAACTTCCTTCATGATAAATACTCTAGTGCACACCTTGTATAACCTACTGAAGAGAAAAAGAATCACAGACGAGTCAGCATTTTATATTTCTAAGAATAAAGAAGCGAGGAATCAGAAGGCACAAAAAGACTTTGCTTTAGAATATTGTTTACTTCTCTCCAATTCTCACAAGGTCAGCCCCCCACCCCCACCTAAAACAGCCACTTGAAGTTAATCTCAAAGCTTCCAGTACAATTTTATTTGACCTTTACTTAAAGACCACCTCTACCAGGCAACTGACTTTGTTCCATCCCCTTGGGCTGCAGCAGACAGAAGCAGGTTGCATAGTGTTCCTTTCATTGTTCTGCTTGGGAATCTAAAACCTGTTCATCCTAAAAGAAACCAACCTGAAAGTGCCAAGCAAGGTAATGAGGAAACATATTTCATACACTTTGGAGAAAAAATATGCAGGGAAGAAAAACGAAGAGAATCGTCTGTTTATCTGAAAACTATGTTTTTGTCATGCTAAGTTTTGTGTTTACAGAGCCAATTCATCATATCCACCAACAAAGTAGAAGTAAAGCATGTTTCTTCTGCACGTTGTTTGACACAGAATGTGAGTCTTTTATTGGCATTAGGCTGTTTAAACTCGCACAGTGGTGTCCGGAGTATATTAGCAGCATAGCATGCAAAGAATAGATAGTTCAGCAATTTGTGTACCAGAGAGAAGCAATCCAAAGTAATTCTGGAGTGAGGTAAGAGAAAAAAGTGTAAGGCAGTTACTTTATATCCAACAAATATAGCTGTAAAACCCAAGATGATAGTGATAAAACCCAAGACACCTGGCACCCAGTTTGCGAAATACTGATTTATATGGCAGAGGTGCAGGCAGTGACCTGCAGCTGATCCAACCACATGCACACAGCTGATACCTCCTCAGGTCATCTGTTGGACTCATTCTTCCTATTTTTTCTCCATCTCTTTTAGCTTGTGAAGGGACACACACACACACACACACACACACACACACAAATACACACATGTGCATATTTATTGAGATGAAAAACAGGGTGTATTGTGGTTAAAAGTGTTGGCTCTGGAACTTATCTCTCATATATACTATTGTGACAAACATTACAGATGATAATGCAGCAAACTACAACCCCAGGCACAGAATGAAAGGTCTATAAATGTCAGATACCGTTGTCATCATCATCACCGTCGTCACCTTCATCACCACCACTATTATAATTATATACATGCATATGCTTGTCATCAACGTATATTTATACAATTAGAAGCATCTGTAGGTCTGCATATAAACTTAAGGGTCTACGAGCTTAAGATAGGTTAGGACTTTGGGGAAATTACATGACTGTTTCCTTTAAAACACCAAATGAGGATGTAGAGCAACAGTAACTCTCATTCGTTGACAGTGAGATTGCAAAATGGTTTCCTATAAAACTAAACACATTCTTACCATATGATCCAGAACTTGTGCTCCTTGGTATTTACCAAAAGGAGTTGAAAACTCATGTTGATGCAAAAACCTGCACCAGGAGGTGTATGGCAGCTTTATTTGCAATTGCCAAAACTTGAAAGCAACTAAAATAACCTTCAGTAGGTGAATGGATAGATACAGAGGGTGCCAAAAAAAACTGTTTACACATTTTAAGAAAGGAAAAAACTGTATTAAAATTGTAACAATATATACCGATAACAAAAGATGAATACAAGTCATGTGTATACATTTTTTTTGGTACCCCCTGGTATATTCTGGTGCATCCATACCATGGAATATTACTCAGTGTAAAAAAAGAAATGAGGTATTGGGACATGAACAGACATGAAGGAAGCTTTAATGTGTATTACTAAGGGAAAGAAGCCAATCTGAAAAGGCTGCATATCATAGGATTCCAACTACTCATATAGGACATTCTGGAAAAGGCCTGGAGGTGGGGCGGCAGTATAAAGGGGCAGAGCATAGAGGATGTCTACAGCAGTAAAACTGCTCTGCATGATATTATAATGATGAACAGATGTCATTATATATTTGTTCCAACCCTTAGAATGTAGGACACCAAGAGGGAACCCTAGAATAAGCCGTGGACTTTGGGTGATTATGCTATGCCAATATTGGTTTATCGATTATAATAAATATACTACTCTGGGGGGGATGTCAGTAACGGGGAGACTCTGCATGTGTGGGGGCAGGGAGCATACGGGAAATCCGTACTTCCCATTCAATTTTGCTATAAACCTAAAACTGCTATAAAAAACCATGTTATATTTATATTTACATTTATTTTTATATATAGCTCAGAAAAATGTCTCAGAGCCCAAAATTAATCAAATGGCCAGTTAATTAGTAGAGAAAGTCTGCTCAATATTGACAAATTGTGTCAGCTAGTTAACCTATGTAAAACAGAGTTGTCTCATCTACCCATTTATGGACCTTTTGATCCACACCATGACAGATGGCGTAATACGATTAAAGGAAAAAGTCACTAAAGCCAAAGGTATTGAGGGAGATTAACCAACAGGTCAATTTGTCTGGATTAACAGGTGGTATCACAGAGTGCACTAGAACTGAGACCAACCCCGGCTTCCGCCCACTGATCTGCAGTAGGTATGCAGAACTCTTAGGGCTGGTTGATTTTCATATCAACTATAAGAAAAGGTTTGCATAGTATTAAGTGAGTAACTGTATGTTATGTATGTTAAAATGCTTCGTAAGACTCAAAAATGGAAAAATAATAAAATTTATTATTAAAATCATTGTCAGAGATCACCTTAATATGAGGTTAAAAATAAATAAAGCTAGAAATGCCAGTCCAGAACGTTGGACTCTTCATTCCAGCCCACAGAAAGCCACTGAGAAATTTTAAGAAGTGAGATGCTCAAAGCGGTGTTACAATAGGTTGCTGTTGCAGCTATGTATTGCCTTATTTTTATTGGGTCACATTTTTCTTCTTGCAAGTCAGATGAGAGCACAAATAAAGCCCTTTTGTTCCTTAGAATTTACTACACAAAATATACGTTAAAATGGTTTAATGTATATTTAACATTTAACATTTATAAACATGATTTCCTAGCTACCAGTAAGCCATATAGTGCCACAAATGAAGATCCTTACAAGAAGACGGTTTTAAAAGCCTATGAGATGAATTTTTTTCATGTAATATTTGGCTTTGTTTTTAAAGAATCATTGTACCCCCTCTGTGGAGGTTAAGTACACTCACTGTATTGGCCGTCTGTGGTAATTTCTACCTGTGTAGTACATCTTATTATAGCTCAAAATATTTTCTGCCCCTACCTGTGTATTGATTGGAAGTTCTAATTAAGTTCATCTCTGTGATTTTCTTTGACCAATGGAATATGAATGCGTGTGACATGTGTCACTTCCAAACAGAAGCTATAACAGCCTACACAGAGTTCCAACATATGCTCTTTTCTGACTGCCAGGGGAGAATGAAATAATAAAAGTTTCCATACTCCTAGGGGAAAAAAAAATGCCCTGAAGCCATGGAAACAGGTAAACACTATAATTCTTTAAATCTATTTAATCAATCAATGACAATTCTATAGCCATAGTAATAATCACAACTGCTTGGGAACAACAGCCAATCAGTGACAGCATTTTGCTTCTAAATGTCATCCAGTAGGGAGTGGACTTATAAAAGAAACAGTCTCTGAATGTCAATTAGCCAACAACAGTCACACTGTAGTAGCCATGCTTCCACAGCTGATGTCAGCACACTCCCATCCTGAAAGTGGCCCAATTCCCAAATTCCACTCTTTCCTGAAAGCTCTAGAAACGTTTCTTGCTTTGCTGGAAGAGTGTATGCCTGATCCACATAGCTTTCCCTCACTTAAATAAGCAATAAATTCAATGTTCAGATTTTTATTTCAGATAAAGAGTGATGGTCTTAACCTTTGACACATGAAATAGTAATTTTTAAAAATGACCAGATAGGGGTTACTCTGTCAGTTCCGGTGCCTCAATGAAGAGAATATGGTATAGAGCTGTGGTTGACACACAATGGACATACTTGTATGGTGTTTCCCTGAAAATTAGACCTAGCCGGACAATCAGCTCTAAGGCGTCTTTTGGAGCAACAATTAATATAAGACCTGGTATGGTATTATATTATATTATTATATTATATTATATTATATTATATTATATTATATTATATTATATTATATTATACCCAGTCCTATATTATAGTAAAATAAGACCAGGTTTATATTAATTGTTGCTCCAAAAGGTGAATTAGAGCTGATTGTCCAGCTAGGTCTTATTTTCGGGGAAATATGGTAGATCATGAGTGAGAACTGTTATCTGTGCAAACCACTGAGATATTCAGGTAGTTTGTAAACAGAGTAACTTAGACTAAGCTCAATTACCCAGCCTGTAAGTGTAAGTTACGGCTATAAGAAATAACACAGAGGAAGCAGGCAGTTATGACTTACCTCTCACCACCCCACCCATGAAAGATAAGTTTTCCTCTTAATGGAATCGAAGTTCTCTTCCCTCATCTAATATAATCATTCTAGTTTCCATGTTTTAGCACAACATTTATTTTGAAATGGTTATTTCATTAGAAAATTATTTTTCTGTCAAATATATGATGCTAAAAATTTCTCCTGTGCAAGACTTTGCCAAAACAATAACAACATGAGTGAAAAATATAAGTCAATATAAAATTTGTCAACAAACGAAATAATATACTTCATAATGCTTTATTCAGGTATACATTTTCAATTCTTAAGCTATTTTCCCCATAGGACTCTGGCTAGGTCTGTATTCAATTTTAAAATGAAAACAAATAATGAAATTAAATTTGTCTTTAAAACATGTTCAACTTTACTAGATAGAACATATTTATTACAAAGGGAAATATTATGTCCATATTTGTATCTCATTTGATACATGATTATTTTCAAATTTTGGTACTATCTCATGGAATTTATTTTGAAGGACAGTTAATTATAACAATTCAGCTATGGTAGAAACCCACTGAGACATCTAACAAATATGTGATGAAAACACATTACATGTAAAGTACAGGATTAAGTGCTGTTAGTGTTTCAAAATAAATAAGATACAGCACTTACTTTCAGGTCTAAATATAGAAAATAAAAAATTTAATGTATTATCATAATAAAATGTGAGCCTGATTAATGTCGCCAGAGAGATACAGATAAAATGTTATGCAAGAACTGAAGGATGAGAAATCACCATTGAGGAAAATCAGAGAAGGGTCATGGAGCAGGTGAACTTAAATAGGGCTTCGAAATACAGGTAGGAAATACTCCCTTGAGCCTGGCTCTAATCCATATACACCAGGCAGAATCCTTCATCTCTTCAGGGTTGCCCGGATCTAGCCAGGCAGAGCTCTTCTCCCCATCACATGACTCAACATTTCCCCTCTGTGTATCATCAATACCCTCTGAGACTTCAGGAGGGAAAGAGGCAGGTTATATGTTGGGATTTGCTCTCACGTTTCTCCCACTCAGGCAGCATAATTTAACCCAACTACTTCTTCTAAAAAATCTGAGAGGAGATTTCAAAGCCTACAGGTCACCCTGAAACTGTTGGCCAATAAGGCCCAGCCTTGTCAATACTTTGAGTCAGAATAGAAAAGTAGACTACCTTTCTATATTTTATTTTTTCTATATGGGTCAGAGCTTTAATCCAAAGCACTGAACTCCAGCCTGGGATTAATACTGGTGAAAATTGTTAGTTAACTAGATTTGATGGAGCAGCTGACTGATAAGACTTGATTATAAGACTCCTAAGTCACTGGGAAAAATTCATTAGTCAACATTTTCCCCAACACTGCCTTCCTAGTAACTGTCAAAGTACAGTTCCACAGCCCTTTCTACACTTGTTTTTCTCACATGAGAAATTCCGAGATGAAGGGATTAAAAGAAGAGCAAAACCTTTACTCCATAGCTCCCCTACAAAAATGGGCAGCAACATGATTTGGGGAAATTTCCTGAATTCATTATGAAATCTAGAGCAGAGCAAATGCCACCTGGACCTATTATTTATTTTGCACAGCAAAGTAAGATCTTTAAAAACCACTCTTATTCAATTTTATTAAGCAATATTAAAAGCAATAGAGCTTCTAGGAACCCCGGAATATAGTACACATATCATTTACATGCAGTTGTGCATAAATCAGATGAACAGAATTAGAACTTCATGGCACTTTCAGAAAATACCCACTTAAGAATAACTCTATAAAATAATGCTTATCAAATTCCCCAGAATAAAAATTGGGCCTAAATATGAGATTTTTATACAGACATTCTTCAACCCTTTGACTTAGTGAGTTAATTTCGTTGACATCATTATTACTTAAAATAAATGGAATAATGGCCATTTTCTGGGAAAAAGAGTAAGTTAACTGACAGAACCCATGAACATAAATGAAGCTAAAGTCTCAATGTTTAAAAAAAAAAAAATTGAAGTTTCCTGGCTAAAGAACTCATTGTAATCAGCAGACACTTTCTAAAAAGAAACAAAAACAGCCTCTCAACTCCCCACATCAGCTTTACTAATGGGCCAAAGTAGAGGTGAAAATACTGGGCAATGATTCGAAAGACCTTGGCTGCAGTCTCAGATCAACTAGATACACAAGTTTACCAGTTGACATGAGGTCACTTTGTGTTCCTCAGATTTTTCACCTGAAAATGGGAAACAAATCTCATCCTAGGATTATTCAAACATCAAATTCAAGAATATATGTAGAAGTTCTCTGTAAACTGTAAAATCACAATTACCACACTCACATATAAAGTCTGTATGAACTCGCGTTCTTGAACACATGGCTCAATAATTGACCACATGGATATTTACTTCTAGACCATCTTGGCATTGACTTTCCTGGTACTGCTAGAAATGTCCCTACCTGCTCTTTTTCCCAATCTTCCTGCCTGTAAAACTGAGTTGATCTCCACTAGCCACAAATATCTGTGAAGCACATAAATGTTTCAAAAGTTTCTCTGAGAGACTCGGAGCAAAAAGCAGACTGCAAATTCAAAGTGCTAGTAAGATTTTCATGACACTAAAGTATTACCACATCTCTCTGGAATTTGTAGGGCTTTTGTATCCTTAGGACACAGCAGAATAAATTGGATATGGGTTACTGGGTCCTTGAGAGCAGTTCCAAACAGCCATGTATGCACACAGGCTGTGGCCAAGGCTGGATACAGAGCCTCGGAATTTCATTACAAGACTGCTGGATGAGGCTGTTTTTCTACATACATAATAAATGATTATCTCAGGCTTCCCGACTGTTTTGAAACTAGACGTGACACTTAAACTTGGGGTAAGCAATTACTAAAACACTGACGATTGGCAACGACAGAAAGAATTCAGAATGTTCCTGTCTTCGGCAGCTGGGTACATTTAACAATGGGGAGAAGAGAAACTAATCTGTGTTTCAATGAGTTCCCAGTGACTCCAGCCAGGGTCCATGGATTAATCAAATTCTGGCTTTTAGGGGGAAGGATTTACTTAAAATCAAATTGATCTGTTGTTCTCATATTATCACTGGTAAATCTATATTTACTCTGCTTTAGGGCTTCTGAAGAGTAATAAATTGTCACCACTCCTGCAGTCTGCCTGAGTCTCCAGTCACACTTGAAATGAGTTTAATATTTAGAGCCCCTTTCAAAGTACTGTTGCTTGCAGACACTCAGTCGTAAACTTTCCAACAACAACAAAAACACCACGGTAGAGGCAAGGTTTCATGAAGGCAGAGTCAGGTTGTAAATTTTCTCCTTGACTTTTAGGGACTGAGGAAGACGGTTTCACCAAACAAAAGCAAAATTCAAATGAAAAGAGGGTGAGAGGAGAGGGAGGGAGGGAGGGAGGGAGGGGGAGGGAGAGGGGGAGGGGGGGAGAGAGAGAGAGAGAGAGAGAGAGAGAGAGAGAGAGAGAGAGAGGCAGAGGCGGGCTGGGAGGTCATCGAATTGCTTTCTGAAGTAATAATATTCTGATCCACTACTGTTCCCACTTAGAGCAGCATCTTTCCTAGGCTCTGCCTTTCCTTTCTTTTCAAAGACACTGACAACAGCCTCCCCTGCTCAGAATACACTCTCCAAAGGTGGCTTAGACAAGCATGCACATGAGTCAGTCACCCTATCATCTCCAGGTATTGTTTGTCCCTCATGGGACAAAGGCTTTGATAAACCTCAGGACTCTGGTGTTTAAATACAGATTCCTGCATTTAAAGAGCATTAGCGAGGCTCTTCCTACCAGGCGAGCTGGACTGCTAATTTTGACACATCAAATGAGCCTTTTGGACTGCAAGGGGTTAACCCAGTCTGATCGCCAAGCCAGGGGAAAGGAGTTGACTCCCAGATGCCACTGCTAGCAAAATTAATCCTGGAGCTTAGCATCTGGATTCTTCACCTGCTAGGCAGGCCCCAGCAGGTCTTTCTCATCACTGGGCCAGATTAAAAGCGAATGATGAGCAGAAGCCGTTCCACACCATCGGTGACAAGGAGGGAAAAATGTCCTCCACTGAGAACGAGCCTCCTGATGGCCTCCAGGTACTAATGTCCTGGAAACAGTGATCAGAAGTGCCGTGTTTTGTCCAGACCACCTGAGCTGTCTGCTGCTGGAGAAAGATGCCGGAACATCAGGAGCCACAGGGTAGAGCAGTCTGAACTAGTCCGCGCTACCTTCAGGGTACCACCTGTCAGGTTCTCACCTGAAGAGAAAGGATTTTGCAGTGTCTTCTTGGGTTTGGGGCTGCTGGCAACATTTATCAGGAATGCTACCCCACCCCCTGCTTTTTCCCCTGCCTTGTTTGTTTTGCTCTTCACAGAAAATCCAATTTTCCCAAATCTTGCCTTAAGAAATATATTTAAACTCCAAAACTCCTCTTGTCTTCATCGGTGTTTGTTTTTTTATATTTAAAAAATCTAGTATGTTTAACGTGAACTTTAGAAATACAATTACATTATCGGGAAATGGGCCAGAGCTGGGAAAACAGTGCATTCCACGTAGCTAGGTGAATTCGATGGGAGAGCAGAGGGCTGCAGAAGCAGAAGGGAGGGCCAGGAGAACAGACCTGATTTGCAGGGCGAGAACCTCAAAGAAATAATGAGGTCTCAGGGGAGGTGGAACTCTGATGTAGAGAACTGAATCCTTTTCCAAAGCTTTCATAAGATGTATTTTTCTTCCTATTGCCCAATAAAGGTCTGTGTGGGGTAGAGGGGATGGAAGAAGGAGGGGAATGGAGGCATTTGATGAAAACTGGGAGGGAATGCTTCAGTGCTTTGCTTAGGTTTCAGATCAGATTTCCTTCAAAAGTACCACGAGCCATTTAAACAGTACAAGTGTCTGCGAATTAAAGAATAAACCAGGACGGAGACATGTATTTCCAAGAGCCATTATTGGGGATAATATTGTTTCTATTTAATAGCCACAGCTAAAAGCGGGTGGTAAAATAGCACTTTATAAATTAGATCTTTGAATATGAAGCCGTATTTTCTAAGTTTAGGAGCTAATATTTTTACAAATGGAATATGTAAACTCTAGTATAAATTTCTTGAGTTTGTATGTATCCTCTGAAGGAGAAATCTGGTAAGCCCAATTTCAAGTTTTAGATTTGTGTTCTCATAGTAAGATAAGATGATTATTTCCAAAAGGGAATGTGAAAATGCTTATGAGTGATTGGATCTAAGCATGGTTAGTTGACTTCCACAGAAGTGACCTTTTAAAAATCAACCATTCTATGAAGAATTGACACCCTCAAGTTCTTCCCTCTTGCCATTGCTACATGTGAGTCTCTTGTCATTTTGGAAACGATATATCCCAGTATGCCTAGGACAGCTCCAGCTTATTCTTGTTAACTTGGTGAAATTAACTCCGCTACCTTCTATTCTCATAAGTGTCCTGGTTTGGATGATTCATTAGACTGTCTTCCTAAGTAGAGAGGACTGCAACGTTCTGTGCACGTAGATTGAGGCCATGGGGTCAGGACCAGGGAATGGCCAGAACAGCAGCTCTAGGGTGAGGCATGGGCCTCAGCATAGGACCCACAGGGGACCCACACTGAGCTGAAGTGGGTCTACTACGCCAGGGCCTCCTAACTCCCAGGGTACCCCTTCACAGCTAAGTTACACAGAACGAAGAATGATCAGGGCCCACTCTGGGGGCCTGAACATAAAGAGGAGAAGCACACCCCAAAGTCAGCGCTTCCACGACAACAGAGACCAGTGAAAACCACCAGGGAGGAAGGGATCTACCTACAGGCAGACTTTAAGGTCCCATGGCTCTTGCACACTTCTTTGGCTGCTGGCCTTATATCATCTGACATTTGTTTTATTAAAGAAATCAGTAATTTTTTTTCATACTTCTACCAAAAAGGAAACACATGCTCTTGACAGAAATAATGTTTAGGCATTCTATAAAAGTTATTTTTCTTCCCTTTGTGTTCAAGAATGCCTAGGCTTTGAAAACAGCACTAGAAGAAGGAACCAAGAGTAAAACATTTACAATAAACAAAACTTGCCATTTAACATTGATGAGATAAGCAATAAATGAAATAAGTATAAAACTGTGTCATAAGTATATACTAATTTAAATAATGATGGTTCCATAAATGATAAGAAAAATATCAAGAATAATTTAAGGGCATTAACATTACTCAAAATAAATAGATGCATTTGAGAAAACCTCTATTTAAACATTTCTTTCTGTATTTTATAGAACTTACCGAAAAATCAAGGGGAAGAAAATTAAGTCCAGTCATTTAAAAGCAGGTTCATAAGCCCTAAATGCACTCAGTAATGAACAAATACGTCTAATGCCTACCATGCACGATGCACTATTCTTTAAGTGCTAATCAAACATATAACATCGGGGATGTTTAAACCTTATAGAAAATATAAAACATATGTACATTCATAAGCAACTAACATTTCAAAGATATAATGTACAAAGCTTATTCACATTGTTTATTTGATCTTCTGGATAGCATATTTTGCAGGTGAACCAAATTCAGAGGTTAAATGAGTCCTTCAAGATCAAACAACTGAGTAAGTTTCAAAGGTGAGGTTCAAACCTATAGTTCCTAGCTCAAGTTTCTCTGGCAATAGTTCTGTCTTATATAGGATCAGCTGCCTACAGGAAAGTATATGGTACAAGATTTCAATATGGCAGGAGGCAGAAGAATAAAGGCAGTAAGGATCCTAGTCACAGGCCATGTTTAGTTAGATGAAATTCTTGAGTTTCTATTTCCTCCTTTGTAAAATAGATTAAATAGTTATAATACTCCATGACTTTTCTTCCTCATCATACCCTACAATGAAATACTCTTAAAAACTCAAGTTTTATTCCCATTAGAAACTAGACATAATTAATGACTTGAACCATTACTATAACAACAAGGAATTTTTCGAAGGAAGAAAACGCTAGGGTGGGAGCAAGAGGTACCGTGTTTCCCCGAAAAGAAGACCTTACCAGAAAATAAGGCCTAGTATGATTTTTCAGGAGGTCATCTCCTGAACATAAACCCTAATGCATCTTTTGGAGCAAAGCTTCATATAAGACTCAGTCTTATTTTCGGGGAAGCACGGTGTATAGGAGATGTCTATACTGGTATAGCCATACAATATTGAAATATATTAAAATTATATTGAAATTATTTCAATATATTGAAATAATTCTCAGCTGCTTGATTAATTGCTCTAGTCCCTTCAGTGTCCCAGCCCGTCCCCTGGGGTCTTCCAGGGCTCCCCATGAGTCAGACACTAAAGGATTAGCATTGGCAGTCTGATGCTTCGGTGCTAAGTCTAGTACCAGCCTTGCTAGTACTTGACCTCTGTCTGCCTCATTGGAGACTTTGCTGACCAATAAGGGAAGACTACAACTATGTGTTTGCAGCTTACTTTCTGGCATAGCCAGAGTCATGTCGCCAACATCTGCATCTCAGGCCCATGATCAATGCCCATGTGAAAATAGTGACATTCTTTCTACGGACCACAAGATAATAATTCCCAGAAATATTAAATGATGTGGCCAGTATGGGAAGTATATCACAATGTAATGCTTGACCTCCAGGGGCATTACTGCAGCTGTAGAGAAGGTCTAAGCTTATGAGAGAGACCTGGGACCAGTGGGAAGGTTGTTGATTATTTATTCACTGTCTTTGGCAAAAGAACTACAGATTGCTTCAGTTAGCCGAAAATTGATTCCCCAACTCACCGCAATGTAGTAAAGTTGGACCAGGAAACAGATCCCTCCATGGCCAGCTGCACAATATTATAGAAAGGAAATCTAAACAACAACACTTGCCTCCAGGTTGAAGAGAAGCTCCAACAGCTGTCAAATGGACAGTGAGGCTGACCCAAGAGAAGCCACCAATACTGTTTGCAGGCAAATACCACAGTAGGACCCACTCTGCTCATTCAGGGAAAGAAAAACATCTAAACCAAACAAAAACAAGCTTGGTACTTATGAAAATAGTCCACACTTTAAAAAAGGGGTAAGACATAAGTACTAAAGCTGCAAAAGAAAAGCATACTTTTGAAAACAGATCTATTGTAGAAAATAATAAAGGAGTAGATTCTTTTTTGCAGAAACCTGATTTTTATTCCCAATGAAATTGAAGAAAATGTGGACTCTAGGAAATAATGTAATGTTAACAGTTAGATAGGAAAGAACTGGCTGGGTGTGGGAGCTAGATTTTGGAAAGACTGTAATGATATAAAGTTGTAATAAAATTAAACTACTCATTTAATGTGTCTTTATTAAGAGCAAGGCGATCTGGGGATAAAAAGATGAGCAAGATATTAGCAGCAATATTATAGAAAATTAAATAGGTCCAACAGGCAACAAACTTAAGAAGCACTTAAAGAATGCAGAATGTGTCGGTTCACAAATTGGCCCCCATACACAGAGGGCAAGGAGATACCAAAAACAGAGGCAGGCCACTCCAGATTAGTAGGTGGCACTTCTAATAAGCAAGGAAACTTATCTTGGGTGACCACAAGAGAGTAGATCTCCGCACCCACCCACTAGAATCTTAAAAGTTCATATAGAGGTCTTACCTGGATTCCATCACGCATTCAGCCCAGATGGTCGAAACACCACATTGCTCTCTCAAGGTTGCGTCCTTGAAAATGGCTCCCACTGTGGGAACAGAGAGGACAGCGTGCGACCAAGGATGGGGTGAGGGTGAGGGGCCTCCTGTGACCCAGATCCAGCTCGTGAGTTAACCAGGGGTCACGTCCTCTCGATGACCACCTCCAACAAAAAGACAAGAAAAGAAAAGTTATATGACTAAAATGGAGAACAGAAAATAAAGATATAAGAAATGAGATATAAGAAAGATATAAGATATAAGAAAGATATAAGAAAATAAAGATATAAGAAATTAATTTCCTGAAACACACACACACACACAATCATGACATAATAAAGAATACAAAAGAGTAAAGCTTTTCTAATAAAGTAAAATGTTCTCATGTTTTCACAAAAGATTAAAACATTGCTAATCTTTCCCTAAGTTATGTAAGGGAACCTAGGAAACATCTCAAGAAAGACCTGAGGTGTTAGATCAAAAGGCCTTACTTTACCTTTTTATTTTTTCATCGTATTCTGGTGAAGTTGTGAATTTCAAGAAAAGGCAAAAACAGCAAATCACACATCCCTAAGGTTGCGGGCAGGACACACAGGAGTGACCTCTCTCAGAAGAAAACCTCTGAAACTGGCCCTGGGCTTCTCTACAGCATTAAAGACCATGTTAAAAAAGGCAAAAACAAAACAAAGCAACTTAAAGATGTTTTGAAAATGAAAAAGATTGCCACCAAACCCTGTGCTCAGCCAAATTATGATTCAAGTAATAAGACAGGAGAAAATTATTCTTTCGTAAAGCGCAAGCTCACAAAGGTATCTCCCAGAGTTCCTCCTGCCAATATTAACTGTTCAAAAGATGAATCAAAAAGAGAGCCAGGGATGGCCAGTTAGCTCAGTTGGTTAGAGAGTGATGCTGGTAGCACCAAGGTTGCCGGTTCAATCCCCGCATGGGCCACTGTGAGTTGTGTCCCCCTTAAAAAAAAAAAGAGGGGCCTGGACTGGTGGCTCAGGCAGATGGAGCGCCATGCTCCTAACGCCGAAGGTTGCAGGTTCGATTCCCACATGGGCCAGTAGGCTCTCAACCACAAGGCTGCCAGTTCGATTCCTTGACTCCCTCAAGGGATGGTGGGCTGCGCCCCCTGCAACTAACAATGGCAACTGGACCTGGAGCTGAGCTGCGCCCTCCACAACTAAGACTGAAACGACAATAACTTGACTTGGAAAAAAGTCCTGGAAGTACACACTGCTCCCCCAGTAAAGTCCTGTTCCCCATCCCCAATAAAATCTGAAAAAAAAAGAGAGAGAGAGCCAAGAAATGAGCCTGTGGCATAAAAGAATGCATGGAACACAGTTAAATGTGATAATTATTGTAAAACAAAAAGAAAACATGAAAAAATGATATACATGGAAGGAGAACTGACTCTGGGTGGTAAGCACACAATGTGATATATGGATGATGTTTTACAGAATTGTACACTTGAAACCTATGTAATTTTACTAACCAATGTCACCCCAATAAATTTTAATTTAAAAAAATGATAATTTGTACGAATAAAGATTGATTATCGCCTCGCCCAAAAAAAAAAAAACGATGTAGAAAGAATAGCTACTTAATGTTAACGTATAAAATTTCATCATATCTATTGATTTGGAAATCCAAAATCATATGAAAAAACCTGCAAAGCAGAAGGGGTGAATAAAAGTAGGCACTTGGTTAGCAGGAGGGTGGCAACTGTTTCTGGTTCATTCATGACACTGATAATCAGTAAACTGTATGTTCAAATAGGCCATTCTTAAATTTTAAAGGTGACTTCTAAAATACTGTTTTCAGGAATTTTTTTCTTCCAGATAAGCAAAAAAAGTTAAAATGAACACGTCATCTGATAAAAAAAGAAAAAAAAATAACTGTAAAAGAATCAAAACATACAAACTACAAAATACAGAAATCTCCAAAGATAACAACAAAATCAATCATTTATAATAACAAACACATTTGCTAAAAATAACTCTTAGACCTAGGTACAAAACAAAAGCTAGTGATAATAGGCCTCCCTAAAACAAACCTACAAAGAAATATGAAAAATAAATATTTGGACAAAATGTAGCAATTAAGCCCAAGAAAAAAGAAACAGCCAAATTATATTAATAAGAGAAAAGTAGCCTTCAACAAAAATTAAAATATGCATAATCTTATTTTTGTATGACATCACAATCTATAATAATGATACTAGAGACATAAACAATTATACTTTAAAATGTAAAATACATGAAGCAGAAACTGTTAAAAATACAATGAGACACAAATAGAAACACAGTAGGAGGTAGAGATTTTAATACAATCGTCTTAGGCTTTAATAAGTAAATAAGATTTAAAATGATATGAAAAATCCTAAAAATGCTGAAAATGTGTATTTAAACATTCCGGTATGCCTGGGACAGCCTCATTTTTCACCTATTCACCCAGCATAATTAGCAATAATTTCATCATTCACTTACAGAAGTACCCGTGTTTAGTGGATAAATTATTACAGTCATTCTTCATGGGTATCATAAAGTGCCCCAAGACCATACAGGGGTAAAGGGTAAGGGGTAAGGGACAGGCTAAGCAGGAGAGGTTGTAACCCTTTTCCCTGACTCAGTTGGATCAATGTTACACATTGGGTCTCTTCTGAAGAACAAGTTCTAATCCTTAAAAATGGAAATGCAAGTGGAAAATCATTGAATGGTTTTAACATGCAGCAGCATGGTCAAATGGACAGGTGACTGATGGCGCTAAATCATTCACCAGCTGTGTAGGCTATGAAGTGGGAGCGTGGGTAAGCTGGACTAGGAAGCTGTTCAGCGGTCTAACGGAGAATTGATGGAGACCCTAATGTAATGAGAGGATGGGAAATATTTGAAAAATTTCAGAAGTGTCATGACTTGGTACTTAGTTTTATGGAGGCAGGGTGAAAAAGGTGGGTAAGGTATGGATGACTCCCATGTGAATATACATCACTAAAGAAGAGACCCTAGGATACATAACTTGAATACTCTCTATTTCAACAGCTTAGGAAAATCTTCTGCAAAGGGCAAAGAGGGTTTAGTGAGAAAGGCCAAATCTCTTACCTACATACACGATAATAACAGCATTTTATTCCATTTATAAAAATGTTCCGTTTCATTAAACTTTACTGAGCATTTTTAGATTGTCAAAGTATACTCAAAAAATAAAATAATAATGCGGAGATCCCGAATCACAGTGGAGTCAAATGTACTAGTCTTTTCTATGTAAGTGTTTAATCATAATTCTACACCAGATGAATCAAGTTTTACTTAGGAAAAGACAAAATATAAATTACAAGTTTTAAAAATATCACAAACAAACCCAGAAAATATAAGATAATATGTTTATTAATTACCTGCTTTACATCTCCCTATGATACTTTCCCTTATAATTGGCTATGTACTCTTTGATCACCTCTTCATAAGATTTTATATCATTTTCAATAGCAGGGTTGTTCAGGTTTAGCAATCTTGGCACTATTGACATTTTGAGCTGGGTATTTCTTTGTTGGGAGCAGGTGGGGGGAAAGGGGCCACGGGCTACCCTATGTATTCATTGGAGGAATTTTCTTTCATCTCTGACCTCTACTCACTAGATGCCAGTAACATCCCCTCAGCTGTGACCATCAAAAATGTCTTTGGACATTGCCAAATATGTGCTGGGAAGAAAAATATCACACCCAGTAGAGAATCAATATTCTGTAGAAAGATAGTATCTTAGTCCACTCAGGCTGCCATAACAAAATATATAAACTGGGTGCCTTAAATAACAGAAAATTAAATGTTCCCAATTCTGGAGGCTGGAAAGTCCAGCATCAAGGTTCTGGCAGGATTTGATTTCTGGTGAGAGACCTCAGTCTAGCTTTCAGACAGGAGTCTTGTCGCTGAATCCTCACATGACAGGGGAGCTTTCTGGTGTCTCTTCTTATGAGGACACTATCAACCCATTCTTATGACCTCATTTTATCCTAATTAACTTCTGGTAGGTCCTATTTCCAACTGTAGTCACACTGAGGGTTAGGGCTACAACAGACAAATGTAGGGGGAACACAATTCAATCCATAGTAGATAAATAATTAAGCCTTTTTTCTAGTATGGTTATCAAAACAGTAGTAGTAGTAGTAGTAGTAGTAGTAGTAGTGGTAGTATTTTGGTATAAGCTTCACAACTTTTATTGATAATATGTAAATTTTTAGGATTGTCATTTTTGAGAAAATATCAAATTTCTTTCATAAACGGCCTATAAGATTATCAAACATTTCAAGTTTTCTGGAATGATTCGACGTAATTGCTCTTTGAATGAATGACACTGTTTACCAGTTTGTCACAGGTGTACTCATTGTAGTGGCATATGATGAGTTTTATGTTACTGCTGTCAATGTCAGATTTTCAAGTCACATCAGCAAGAAATTAATGGGATATTCACAGGCAAGGCTGTTTAGACAGGGGAGAGGGCATAAGCAAAGGTCTGTCCCAGTAAGACAAAGAGTTTGCTTGGGTAGTGTATGACATATGGATAGGACCGCAGTGAATGAGAACATTAGAAAGATGCTCTGGAGTCTGGAGGTGAGGTGGGAAATACTGTGAAATGCTCACAAGTGATTGAGAAGAGCTGACCAAGTTTGAGTTAAAGAATCAAAGGCTGGCTAAGGAACCACTAGGCATACGAAAGGCAGCGTAGTACAGTGTGAAACTCATCAGCATCAGAGTCAGCCGAACCTCAGTTTACACAAAGGTCTGATACTAGCTAGCCTATAAAGCCTTTCACTCTGTCAGTTCATGTCCTCTGAGAGTCAGACACCAAAGTAGACTTAGATGTGTGAGAGATTTATTGAGGGACATATCCAGGGAAGACAGCAAGAGGGGGAACAGAAATGTACAGAACTTTTCAAACATGATGAAGGTCTGACACCTGTGAAAGGAAAGAGAAGGAAGGACAATTGGGTGGGAGAACCCTCAGACTGCCATGCAGCTCTGAGAAATTCTCAGCTGCTTGGCAAAGACTTCCGTCCGTCATTGGGCTGGAATGTCCTGCTCCAGAACCCTGGCCAAGCTCAGTCATTATCTGAGAGCAGTCTAGGGACAGCAAGGTCTTGGACTAGGTTGTGTTCGACCTCAAGGTGTGGCAGCTGGAGGAAGTATGGCAACACGTTCTCCTGAAGGGAGATCTGAGCTGGGCACCTGCTAGGCTGCTTCACTAGCCACAGCTTCCTCATAGAAGTAATTGCTAAGCACATAAATCCATCTCAAGATACCCAAACTAAATGTATCTCACTAACATTCTCCTTAGCCTTATCCAAAAACAATGCCCTGGCCCACTCCAACGCCACTGGATGTGATTGGGAACATGACAGAGTGGAAGTCAGAGGAAAAAGACAGTGGTTTTCATTGGTTGCAGTTAAAATGTCTTACTTTTGCAAATTTACAAAATCATAAGCTTATGAGAATATATTGCTGGAGCCCCTGTGGAGCTACCGGAAGGGGCCCATACAAATGAAGACCCTAGAACTTAAGATTCTTTAGCTTTACATAAATCCACTTGTCTCTAGAGGTGGCAATGATTTCTTTTTACTAGACAGGCACTGCCATTGAGACTAGTCCAACTCCTCGATCCCCAAAGCTCTCAGTTAACTAAAACCAGCATAGAATGATTGGATCTTCAAAAACAGAAAAGCTGTTCCCTTCCTCGTATGCATAATCACCAAATTCAATGGGACCAGGGAGCTCTCATTTTTTGACTTGGGCCAGAGTCAATATCTAAGGGTCTAATCCAAGGGGGAAGGGCAGGTTGAGGAAGTTCAAGGTGGGGGCCATTCTCAATGTGATGTGTATGAAAACTCCAGATAAGGGAAGTCCATACAAGACAATGTAAAACAACAACAACAAAAGATCCAAAGCAGGTTAAAGGGCTGGCAGAATCTAAAAGAGGGACTCAGAGCCCTAGACAACTGTTAGGGCTAGCCTCTAGATTTAGGGGAGGTGGCAGAGGCTTGAGGAGAACACCTGGAAGCCAGGCCTCATGTCAGCAGACCAACTTCATTGGTGCAGAGTGAGGATGGGTGAGCCAGGCAGTGAATTCACTATTCCCAGATGTCCCTGGTGAGGAAGGAGCTGCTGACACATGACCACGGGTTCCCCCTCTGCCTCAGGAATGAGCACAAGAAGATGGGCCTTTACTAACCCATACGTAGGCAGGGCAGGGCAAGGAAGACTGGTCATGAATGGAAAATGGCATCCATGCTGGGCACGAGCCTCAGGGCACGAGCTGGGCACGAGTCTACAAGGCATCCCAGCCTCAGAGCTCTAAATGTTCTAATCACCATCTCCAAGCTGTCAAGATACTAATAAAAGGAAAGCCTAGCCAAGATGAGACCCTGAGATGCATAGAAAAGGAGACACCAGAGGAGGATAAAAAGAGCTACAGTGTGTGTGTGTGTGTGTGTGTGTGTGTGTGTGTGTGAACACGAGCACGTGCACTTCACTGGTACAAAAGGAGATGCAAGCAAGTCGGGAAATAATCTTGGAGGGGAGATATAAACAACCAGAGAAACGGCTGAGGTCCTCAGGAGGGCCACAGAAAATTAACCCTTTGCAACTGGAGCATTTGTATAAAATCCAGGCTGAAGCAGCAACCCTGGCACATCTTCAAGTTTAAAAACCTCTTCCTGAAAAACAGAGTTAAATTGTGTCCCAGCTTTCTGGCTATTGGTTTCATGTTTCCCCGAAAAAATAATTTAGAACCTATGAGTGGGCAGGAGGAATTAGGGATTCTCTCCAGCTGATAAATTATTTATCCCTTATTCCACTCTATCTTTACCTTCATTGGGATGCTTCCAAATTGACAAAGAAACCTATTTACTGTTAATTGATTACCACTCTAAATTCATTGGGGCTGCAGCAGTAACAAGCATCTCAGTAGTTCAGCCGAGATTAGCTGCATCACATCACAGGAGAGGAGGCAAGATGTGGCTGCGGCAGGTTCTCCTCCCTGACGGTGGGCTTTCAAGCTCAAGTGCACATGCTTCAAAACTCAATACGACACTCTTAGTTTGTCTGAAAGACAAGCTGAAGTGCAGAGCTTCATCTTTGTGGCACAAACAATGGTCAATGGGAATTAAGTCAGGAAAAAAAGAATCCTTACTTGTTCCATAATGTGTCAAAACTTACTAGAAATAGATAAAAAAAAAAAGTCTTGATAACATATCTGTTCAAATAGCACGGGGAAAGTTTTTCATTTTTATGCAGTTCTAGCTCCCCAAATAGAATCAGCATTAAATTTTAAAGGAAGTAAAATAAATGCAGCAGAATCTAGTGTTACATGGGAATAAGGGAAAATGCTGCACACAAAAAAATGAGCTCTATGGAGATGTATGTTATTCCACAATATTTTTGCCAGAAATGAGTTCATAGTATCCAGTCAATAGTAAAGGTTCACTATAGACATTGCTATCCCCTCAAATTGGGAAGAGTTCTTGTCAAAACGACAGTTAATTATTACAAAGCCTGATGTGAGCAGTTATGAGAGCAATCAGAAAAAAAATAGTTAAAATACACTTAAGAACTTTGACCCAATCTACAAGAATGACAGGCTGTATCACAACTATTGACATCAATTTATTCATTTAACAAATAAGAACTGAATTACTACTTTAAGTGAAGCTACTCAAAGTGTGAGCAAATCCGAGAGCAGGCTCCTAGCCTCATGGATGGTACGTGCAAAGCGGGATGGGAAGGGTTGTAAGCAAACAATACATACACAGCATTAAGTGGGGATGAATGCTGTGGAGGAAAGAGAGCTGCAGTCTGGGGAGATGCTACCACTTTATGATGAGTGGTCAAGAAAGACTTCCCGACACAGTGATATTTTAGCAGAAATGGCAAGGGAGTGTGGAAAGAAGCTGTTGCCTAGCTGGGAGAAGAGAGTTCTATGCAAAAAGAATTGCAAGAGCAAAAGACCTGAGATGGCGGTTTGTGGGCACATTTGAGGAACTGAAAGGTGGCCAGCGTGGCTAGAGCCAAACGGATGTGAAAGGAAAGTCAGCCAAAATGTCAGAGTGTGGATCGTGCAGGGTGAGGGCAGCCACTGCATAGACTTTGTATCTTACGTTGTAAATGGCTCCGAAGAGAATGGGAACAAGGGGATGAGAAGGGATGGGGAGGAGACAAGAGGACGACTTAGGAGGTGACTGAACTAAACTAGTCCAGGCAAAATATGCTGTGGGGATGTTGTAGTGGAGGGTGTGACAGCTGAACGCCGGGACTGACATACATCTGGAATGTCAATTTCCAAAGAGCGAGAGGAGTCAAGGACAAACGAGGTTTACGTCCCGGAGTTGCCATCAGTTAAGAAGGGGGAGACAGTAGGGGAAGGTGGGCAGATGTCCGGCAGGGAAATAAAGAGTTCTATTTTGATCATATCAAAATTGAGATGAGAATTTGATATCAAATGGGAGTCGTGTGTTTGTGTGTGCGTGTGTGTGTGTGTGTGTGTGTGTGTGTTTCACTGAGAAAAAATTATTGTTGCTGCTAATAAGGATTCAATCATGGATTTAAAAAAAAAAAATCTGAAAAGGAGTTGCCTTAGGCACCATGGAAATACCTAAAGACTATTGAACTGAAATAGCTAAAATGCCACCAGTTGAATGATCTCAGGGCATCAAAGAACCTTCCAGAGACTCAGAAATCTCTCATCTCTACAATAAAGAAGCATGGCTAAATTCCATCAGTGAATGACTCCACTTTTCCAAACTCAAAGAGAATCCTTCCAAACTATTCCCTTCTCAAACCATAGGACACAGTTCCTTCCAAAATGATAGAGCTCTCTTGTCTGCCCCAGGGAGAAAAAAAAACATTTTTTTTGTAGATGATGCCAATTTTCTCCCTAGGGAATCAGGACTTGTTTTTAAGGCATCGAGTTAAAGTTCAGAAAGGCCTGCCTTTTTCAGAGGCTGCACAACGTAGAGAAATAAACGTGCAGGCCTGAAACCGAGCACGTTCCACTCCTGGCAGCTCTGGCTGGAGCTCCAGAACCTTGCTCAGATCTCCAAAACTGCTGACGTGTCCTCTACTGATAAAAGACACCAAATAATACTGTTCTCATAGAGTTGCTGTGAAAATATAAGAATTAAAGACTATAACACCATGTCATACGGTATATAACATAGTATAAATTAGACCTTCCCGTGAGATTTAGAGGATGCCATGCTTCTCACTCCCATCCACCTCACAGCTTGAGGGGAGCTGGACAAGAGCCAAGCCCTTTCGCATCAGGATGTGATCAGTCAGGTAGCTGAATGAGTGAGAGCTCTAAATGATATGAATTAACTTACACAGCAGGGAGGCCAAGAGAACTCCATTTTTAGCATCTACTATATGCAAGGGATTCTGTCAACATTGCTTGAATTAATCTCCATAACAAATATACAAGGTAAATATTTTCATCCTATTTTATAAATAAGGAATCTGAGGGTCTGAAATGTTAAGTAATTCAAGCAACACACACACACACACACACACACACACACACACACACACACACGATCATGCAACCAGTACTTGTTTCTCAGTCACGCTTGTTTCTGAAACCTCTTTGCACTCCATCACTTTGTCTCCCTTGATGCTGCTTCCCACCCTGCCTCGGTTGCCTAGCACTGTTTTGACACATGATGGTGAAACCAGGTCTCTAGACTAAAAATAGCCTGTGACCATGACCTGTCGAGACTTTTGCCTGTCTGTGCCTCTGTCTTCTCTGAGTCCCACCTGCACTGTGCTCTGTCTGTACCTGAGTTTTTATGATCAAAACCCCCCTTTAAATCAATGTTATTCTGGACCTGTCATCTAGGCATGTCTCCAGCCAGCAGCCTGGTGTACAAATCTAGCCAGCAATCTCCTTTGACCATGGTGACTCGACTTTGTAGAAACCTAAAGTCGTCTTCAAGTTTTCCCTCTAAGTCTCTCCTTACATCCAATCCACCCCCAAGTTCTGTTATTTCCATATCCAAAATATCTCTTCAATCTTCCCACTTCTATTTCTGTAACCATCCTCTCCCTCCAGGCTGCCAATCACTTCTCACCAGGATTTCTATAATAGCCCCCTTATTTTTTTCCTGTTTTCTCTCTTCCCCAACCCCAATCCATTCTCCACATGACAAAGTAAGATTTTTGAAGCCAAAACTACTAATGTGCCCCCTTTCCCGTAAAATGACTTCTGCTGCTCCCCACTGCACTTTGGATATAATCCTTAACTCTTTTTTAGGTAGCCTGCCTTCCCCCAAAGCCTGCATGGCCTGGCTCTCTCTCTCACCTTCACGCTCCTCGCATCAGCCAGAATGGCCTCCTTTCACTTCCAGGAAAGACAAAGTTCCTTTCTCTCTGAGATGTCATGCCACTTCCCCTCCTGCTCAAGTGCCCTGCTCCTTCTGATCTTCTAGTTTCTGTATAAATGTTTACCCCTCTATCTCTACACTCATTTCCATTACTTTATAATGGTTCACCGTTTGCGATTGTTCATAGTTGGCTGCCAAGGGAAAGGAGAAGAGCCTTGCAGGCACAGGTAAGACTGAATGCGTGCATGTGCAAGGGTTCCAATCTGAGGTGGGGAACAGAAGTGTGTGTTCGAGAAAATGAAGGAAAAAACTTTTTTTAAACACAGCCTTTGCGAGTCCCTGCAAGACTGCAGACCCCATGGAAGCAGGGCCATATCTGCTTTATTCACCAGTTCACCTAGCCTGATACACACAGTCCCTGATACATAGGAGTCGCCCAGTACACACACAGGGCACAACTTATCCCCTTGGAAATCAAGTGTAACAGTCACTCTGAACATTACTGATGAGTACTTATTCAGTTTAATCTCTTTTTCTCAACAGCACAGAAAATACGTGGCATTTTCTACAGAAACTTGTATCTAACCACCTCGCATACACATGGTTGATTTCTAGTCACCGATGCTTATCTGTGCATAATTTCATTATCTTGGTTCAGACTTATCTTTCATTTAATGAATCCCTGACCCATGTTCTCACCACTGTGTCCCTCCCCCAGCTTTGTTCTCCATTGGCTATGGGTTGATTCAAAGTGCATGTGTCTCGTCTTGACTGACATGTCACTCACAAAAATAAGTATTGTAGCAGTTCTTTGTCTGACCTGCTGCCTTGACAAAGGCCTTGTGAAAATGTACTGATGGTGTGATTGAAAACATAGGACCTAATGAGCCTGACTTTTTATTTAATGAAATTTATTTCTAAAAGTCTACATTTATTCAATGTAAAATAATTTGTACAATGATATTTGCATCCATTTTCAAAAAGCCACAGTAAGGACATATCATAAAGTGGCAAACAGTACATTTAAAAATTATGCTAACTTAAGAATAAATCCATTAAATAACAGTCATTATTCCACATGTATCTTAAGTGCTATATAGAAGATATTATTGTCCAAGTTATACAAAAGAGAAAACTTAGGCTCACAGAGTAAGAAAATATTTCAATGGCATAGAGATATGAAGTAGCAGAATGACGACTCCCAACAGAGGGGGTCAGTTTCATAAATGAAGATCTTGGATTTCCAGAGAATTGTGTTTATGGGACCAGAAAATAAGTAATGATATCTAGTTTTTAAACTTATCAGATCTGTCCTCTATTGCTCCACTAATGCTGCAGAAAAACAACTCCAAGATCTCAGTGGCTTAATTGCACTGAGCATTTGTTGTTTCCATGGGTCTCATTTAGATTTTTCTGGGCTTGACTGGACTCCAGCAATCGGTCAAATTCAGGTCTGTTCTACATTTCTTCATCATTCTGAGGCAAGAGCTACCTGGGGCAGATGGCAGAAGCACAAAAGACTAAACCAAATGACAACACATTTAAAGTTTCTGCTTACTGTCACATTTCATTGGCCAAAGCAAGCCTCATGGCCAGGTCCAAAGTCAAGTAGGCAAGGAATTACAAGTCACCTAGTAGACTACATGAGATACTATGAAGTTACATAGTAAAAGGCATGAATGTATAAACCGGTAATATGAAGACAGTGAAGAATTGGCAACAATAATAGAATCTACTACAGCATTCATACTTCCGGTCTTTGAGTTCAAGGAGCAATCTTGGATCCAGTTAAAGATGAGATAAAATGAATACATTAGATCAACCTTTTCAAAACTAACTTACTGACAAAAATACTTATTCTGAGATGTGTGTATATATAGAAACTTAAGGATAAGCATACACAACTGTTTTCAGAATATTATTAAACAGCATATATCAAAAACAGAAGTTGTCAGTTCCCAAACTCCCATATCGAAAGAAAAATTGATTAACAACAAGAATCATTTTTAAACCTGTCATATCAATAGCCATTAGCTACTAAAATTTATCATAAGGTGTTAGTTTTGGTCTCACTAGTAGAAAGATATTAAAGATCAATGCAAACATAATAACATTCTATTTAATATAATAGGTTGCAAGAAAATGAAATTCATGAGTACAGGAAAGGCTAGGAAATATCTTGATAAAGTTATTTTATTGCAGTGTCACTGAAAAAAACAAGAAAGCTACAACTTATAAAAAATGATCAAAGATCTTGGGCAAAATTTTTCCGTGCTGGAAATGGAGTGAGAAAGAAAGAAACACATATACAAAATCACTCAATATCTTAGGCCAAAGAAGGTAAAAGCAAAACTTACAGCAGCAAAATATGAATGTGACTAACACAATTGAATGACATTTCATACCTATCATACAACAAAGAATAAAACAAGCAGATAGCAAATGAAAACGTCCATTATTGTCATTAGGTGAACATCATTCCTGACATCTTATGCATATCCTATCTGTATAAGAGGAAGGAAGGAAGGAAGGAAGGAAGGAAGGAAGGAAGGAAGGAAGGAAGGAAGGAAGGAAGGAAGGAAGGAAGGAAGGAAGGAAGGAAGGAAGGAAGGAAGGAAGGAAGGAAAAGAGAATAATTTTACAAAAGTGGAACCATACCAATGTTTCTTTAACAAACAAATATTAAATTTCCTCTGAATTGCTTTTCCTTTGGGGGAAAAAATACAACTAAAGGGAATGTGGAACTTCTTAAACTTTTTCTTTACTATTGAGATACTAATATTTTCAATATTAAGAAATTAGTTCTAATTTTTAAGAGGTTGGAATCATTATGCTGTTTAACAACATGTGTTAACTTGAGAAGTACATACCCTGTTATAAAAGATAAAGAAATTAGTCTACTTCCAATTCTTTCTATCTCCTGATTTATTTTTCTTAATTGTATCCAGTTACTTCTTCATGGTTTAGAATATTTACATTTTCCTGCCATCTCTCCCAGTGGCTCAAGCCAGCCATAACGACCCTTCCCTCCAAGATCATTCCTGACCTAGGTTCCTGTTACTTACTTCTCCCTCTTCCTGGCATACTGTGCCCCCAAATATTTGCTAGGCTGGCATCTTTGTCAGTCAGGTCTCAGTTCAAATGTCACTCTCTCTGAGAGGTTTCCTTGATCACTGATCCTCAAGACACTCAACATATCACCTTGTTTCATTTTCTGTAGAGCATTTATCATAATCAGAAATTCCCTGTTCAGCATTTGTTTTTCTGTCTTCTCACACTGTCATCAAATTCCATGATGGCAGAGATGCTTTGTTTCCCACTGCTATTCAGGACTGTGGCACTTTGGAGGAAATCTCTACTTTTCTCTCGATTATAGAGTTGTCTCAGATCCCAGCAAACCTTCTTGTCTCAAGCTAGGCATCAAGGACTTTGGAGTTATGCATAATATTTTGCAGTTGGGGGGCTGTTTCTCTATCTGTATTGCACTGGTGACAATTTTTAAAGAGTTTACCTCTATTTTTCTTATTGCTATTCCTGGCTTTGAAGCATGTTCAGAGAGGAAATTTAACTAAAATCCTCGACATCAATATCATCAATTTGCATTCTGCATACCCAGTAAATATCTTAATTTGTTTGTGTAAGACTAAACCTAAAAGGAAGAGATGATGGCAGAAGATAAGCACTGTGAACCACCATTGCCATTGTAAGTTGAAGATGCTTTTGGAGTCTAATGAAGGACATATCCCTTTCCGACCCCCGTAAAAAATAAACAGGCAGACCTCTATAGGCAGACTTGTAAACAGAGATCCTAAAGCCCAATCATAGACTCCTTTGAGAACAATGGACCGCACATAAAGAACTCTGAGTGAATGCGAATTTTAAGTCAGATTTCTCCACATTGACACTTGAAATCTCTCTCTCAACATATATACATAACACATTTTTCAACAATCTGAATTATTCAACCCAAAGTAAATTCATCCACACCCCATCGGGAATTCTCCATCTACTGATATCTGTGACAATATGTTAATATTGACAAATTGTTAAGAACCGTGTCTGACACATACTGAGCACTATATGAGTGTTTGACAAATACATTAAACAAGTAAAACTGTTTTGAAATAACCTTGACCTTCTTCTTAGCTACTCAAGATATAGTGATATTACATGGCATAATTACTAGTGAAACAAAATATATGCCCTGCTAACTATATTCCAAATACATAATACTACCATAAAAAAAAAAAGCATGAACTAAGCTGACACAGAGTGGTGGGGCATTTTATCCCTGTGATGTCAAAGACGGGCACAACTGAAGCAGTAACTACCTAGAGGATTGAAATTTCTTCCCAGGACCCCGAGAACATACTAAGTTCTGCCTTTCCCAGTTCAGGGTTTCTGATTTCTTGGCTTTTCTTCCAAGCAGTCATGGTGATATGGAGTACCAAGGAGGTTAGGTGGTACTGATCTGTAACTTGAACTCCATTTGGGCAGTCTTTCTTATTCTTGAGTGCTCTCACACTTGGGTTAAAGTATTGTAAATCCTTCCACAGATAAGCCATTTCTTTCCTAGTCTCATCTCTCCTTCCACAAAGTCTGGATGACCTGCACAGATGTGTTCCTCTGACCCACACTTCTTCCTCAACATCTCTCCACTTCTAAGAAACTTTAAAAATTTTACCCCCTACAAACACAAAAAAGCCTACTGTTGAGTTTCACCTTTAAAAAAAAGTTTGGTTCATTTTTTTTTCTTTCTTTTTTACATTGTATAGTAACTGCTATTAGAATCTAGTATTCTTGAAGAAAACTGATACTCTTATAATTCTCATATCATATAAAATGTCAAAACTTTTCATTTCTTTTTTATTAGTTTCAGGTGTACAAAACAACAAAGTGATCAGAGATTTTGCAATTTCTTCTTAATCTACGCAATGACAGACATTCCCCTAAACTAACCCCATGTCGGGATACAGAAGCAGAGCTTTTGAGCACTGTTGATATCTTGACTGTTTTTCTCTGTTCTGTTGTTTCCCACAAGCAATGAAGCCCTGAAGTTTCTTCCAAGATGGACTAATGCATCCCAGGTGATGGATACGAGGTCTGGCAACTAAATTCACAAACTTGTTACAATGATGTTGCTAAACATTTTTTATATCAGAGGGATTATTCATTATGAATTTGTACCAACTGGACAAACAGTTAGCCAAGTTTGCTATTTGTAAGTGCTGAAAAGGCTGCATGAAAAAGTTAGACAACCTGAACTTTTTGCCAACAATTCATGGGTCTTGCATCATGACAATGCACCAGCTCACAGGGCACTGTCTGTGAGGGAGTTTTTAGCCAGCAAACAAATAACTGTATCAGAACGCCCTACCTTCTCACCTGATCTGGTGCCCAGTGACTTCTTTCTTTACCCTAAGATAAAGGAAATGTGGAAAGGAAGACATTTTGATGACATTCAGGACACCAAGGGTAATACGATGACAGCTCTGATGGCCATTCCAGAAAAAGAGTTCCAAAATTGCTTTGAAGTGTGGACAAGGCACTAGCATAAGTCCGTAGCTTCCCAAGGGGAGTACTTTGAAGTTCACTGTAGTGATATTCAGCAATGAGATATGCAGCACTTTTTTTAGGATGAGTTCGCGAACTTAATTATCTGACCTCGTAGCTCAGATGGTGACCATACCACCCAAACCAAAGGAGCTTTTCTATACATCCCTCAATCCCAAAGCGCTTATGTCTCCATGTGCCTGTACTGCCCTCTGGCTGACAGTCATTCAGGGTTACTGCACTAACATTCAACAGAAACTTGAATAGAATTTTTAATTACAAAATGCACTAGAACTGGACTGTGCCTTGGCCCAATGGCCGGGGAGCCCAGCTTTATGCAATAACGTTTGAGCTCAATAATCTAGTATGCAAAATTCAGGTAATATTCTGCAATACTGTCAACCTCTGTACTAGAGGTGTTCCCACAATTAGTAGAACACAAAAATTATGCAGAAGAAGCCACCATATTTAGTTACACAAAACTCAGCAATGACCACACACACCACTCACCATAGGTAAGTGCACTTTCTATATTCACAAAGACCCTACTAAAACATTGCAAAACAATACAGCTAAGGCACAGCCTGCATTTCCAAATGATATGTCCTACTCTTTTTATTCCTTTAAGTAAACTGTTTGCTACCATATTTATTCAATCATCACAGAAAACTAATGCAAGTATAGGTGTACTCAGCCATGAAAAATAAATGTCCAGGGATGGACGGATGGCTCAGTTGGTTAGAGTAGGAGCTCTCAACAACAAGGTTGCCAGTTCAATTCTTGCATGGGATGGTGGGCTGTGCCCCCTGCAACTAAAGATTGAAAATGGTAGCTAGACTTGGAGCTGAGCTGTGCCTCCACAACTAGATTGCAGGACAACGACTTGGAGCTGATGGGCCCTGGAGAAGCACACTGTTTCCCAATATTCCCCAATAACATTTATAAATAAACAAATATCCAACAGCCAATGTGGCTTATGTATTAAGATGTGGATTATAGCAAAGCAGGTTATTTCTGTGGGGTCTTCATCCCCATAAATTCCCAAGCATATAGGGTGTTACACAATAGATTGCTCTGTCAGGGCTTCTGCCTCTAAATTCCAGGTGCGCTCGATTTTGCATCTGTTACTTCACAGAGGCATCAGACGTGAACAGGAAACCATATGGCTTCCCTTATTGGACCTACTTTCCCTTACAACTATGCACAAATTACCAGTGCAGACTCTGTGCCTTCTGAACATGCCAAGAGTGAGTGGTGTTGGGTTGGGTGCACAGACATAACTCAACATGAGTTTACAGCAGCCCTGAACGTACTGTCTCTTGCTTCCCGGCTGACCCTGATCTATGGTATCTGGATAACAAATGTGCACATTTAGAATATTCTGTTCAGTTACAGCTCTGTGCTGGGAATCAAACAAGTTACAAATAGCCCCAAGTCCAAATACAGTAGTGACATGCAGTAATGGTGTCATTATCAGGCAATAATTCTATGCCTATCATTGACTCCCACTGGGAATAAAAATGATAGCCTGTAGCAAAGTGGCCACTAACAGACATTAGCAAGGGGATAGCAAATTATACTGAGTATCATGATTGTGTCTTCAATTAGCTTTGTGTGTAAATGTGAGTCTGTGTGTGTGTGTGTGTGTGTGTGTGTGTGTAAGTATCTGTGTGAAATTCCTAATGATACAGCTTGAATGCATGTGTCTGGTATATGCCACCAGTTCACTGGCAAAGAAAAATTAAGTGAAACAAAACATGAATGTTCATTTTTCAGAATCATTTTCTGGCATCGCCAGCTGACAAGTTATCATGAAGTGTGTTTTCTCTGCACAGCACTTCTTTTTATAACACAGCTATGGATCTCCAAATATTCCCTCAGGATGAGATGCTTCTTGAGAAAGGAACTCGCTGAAAGCCAAAAATACTGAAGTGTTTCTATAGTCCCTCAAGCAATGAAAAAGTGTCCAGAGAAGAAGATCTACTAGAAATCTCCAAGCAAGGAGAGAGCAGACATTGTTTGACCCTGCATATTCATGGAACCTTAAGGAAGACTTTTGTTGAGCTTATTGTTATATCCCTTTTTTCAAGGATTACTTGAAAACACTGCTGGAAGCAGTCTCAGATTATGAAAATTTTCTTACTCCAGGAAAACAAAAAATTCATGCTGCCCCACTGGCACTTTTATAAATTCCTTGTTTATTTTGCAAATAGCAAAATGTTGATAGAGCAAAATTGTAAAAGACAGCCACAAATTAACATTATTTCAAAACATTCAAAACCAGTCTAATTTTATAATGATTAGAAAAAGATTACAAGTATTTAATTCAAAAAGAAACAAGGGATCTAAAAGTTCAAAATTGGAACCAAAGCTATCACTATGGAAAAAGTTTGTGTGTTGTTAATCTAAGCTTCCAAGTCCTTTGGCTGGCATTGCAAGTTCAGTGCTAAGAAGAGTAACAAATAACAGCACCAAAGTTTGCTGGGATCACTTGGCTTTCACTATTTCTCTTTACTTCCTAGTGTGTGGTGAGGTTGGCTATATTTCAATGTTATTTATTTACTTGTTATCAATTTAGGCAATGAATTTTACAGTCAAGGGCATCACGTGCTTTCTTTCTTTTGGCCAACTGTATTCATTTAGTTTTTTTTTTCTTAGTGGCAGATAAATTCAGCTCATGTAGCAGCAATTATCCAAAGGGAACATTAATAAGATCCATAAGACATAAGGAGCTTGCTTAAGCCTCCTGGGCTAGTCTTAAAATCTAACGTTGAAACTGTTTTTTTGTTTGTTTGTTTGTTTGCTTGTTTTTAATTTATGCAAGACAAAAATCTCACTGGGCGTCATCTTGTTAATCTTGAATGCAAAGTCACAATTTACATTCCACAAATATACCTTTAATAAGCGCAGATCCTACTTTTATCAGAGGGACTTAATGTTCTTGGTTTGTTCTTTTTCTTTTTAATAGCCACTTATGCCTAAAGATCAAAGTTTTGACAGAGATTCATGACTCTCATCCAGGTAAAGCTGTAAGGGGACATGGTCCTAGGACCCTGGAAATTCACTATAGGGAAGCACATAGAATACTGCTTTGTGACAAGCTGAGGTTGTCTCAATATTAATCGATTCTATTTGACTGCCCCACCTCCTGCCAATTTATTAATTATCATTAATTAAGCAGAACAGACTGAACAGAAGAGTACACAATAGACTACCAAAGTGATGACCAAAATAATGAGTTAGACCAAGGTTCAAAGGAAGGAATTTGCTGCCATATCCGCAATAATAGGTATCCATCAACGTTAGAACTCAATAAGTGAATATTTACCTCGTGTCTTAATATTGCCTCATTCCAAAATTGTGAAATTTATCATTTATTTACCTGAGCAAATTTTCTCTCCATTCACTTGGCTGTTTAAGAATTCCTTCTAGCAAAGACCTGGAGAATCTAAAACATTATGCAGCTTTCAACATAATTGGATCTCCTGTTACTAAATTAGAAGAGACATTATCTTACATAGGCATTTGACTTCCATGAAATTGATATAATACGTCTTTGGCATTCTCAATGGATACATCCTCAGGACTCTATAATCCTCAAAATTATGAACTCGAATAATTGAGATACAGAGGCTGGGCAGCCAGCTAGGTTTCCTCACCAGTAAATTGAATTCATCCCATTTCCAGCCTAGCAGCCATATGACTCAAATTCATATTGGTGTTTTCAAGGGGAATATTATTTAACGTCTTTAGGAAGTAGGTATGTTTTTCCTCATTCTAATTACAAACATTTGGATCCTTCAAAGAATGTCAGAACCATAAATGCTAAATTTGCTAATGGCAACAATTGCAAAAGCCCCAAACTTAACATTCTTTGTGTTTGGTAGGAGCAAAGAGATTTTATTGTTAAAGCAATAATAACTTAAACCTGATGTTATCTTTAATGGATTTCCTTTAAAGCTTTACGGATTTCCACTGAATACCAAAGTGTAACCCTTGATGTTTAACCTATGAATGTATGTAGATTTTTGTGGTATTTTTCATAAAATGGTTTGGAATCTTTTAAAATAATTTGCAAAGTAAGAAGTGGATAAGGTTCAATTTTAAGTTGCATGATCTAGAATGTAGTAGTGAATCAGGTCACACCTAATTTTACCTAGAGAGATGAAGTTAAAGGAAATAAAGAGAAAACAGTCAAATAGATAATCACTAAGAAATACAAAGGATGCAAGAACTTCAGCATAATCATGTGCTAATAAAATGATCAGATAATAAGAACAGGTTTATTAAAGATAAAAGATAAAGGAAAGGACACCAAAATTAATGCATTTAAAATGTTAACCGCCTAATGATTGAATAATTGGGCTGTTGTTAGGATCCCACCCTTCAAAAGCGGTGATTTAGTCTTCAATAAGAAATGAAGACTTACGAGCTGATGCTATACTAATTGCTCCATATTTTCCAAAGTTCTGAGAACAATAGTAGTTCTCATGTGGAAACTGCTAGTTGCACCCAATAGCTGTTTTCTTCTTCTTCCTTAATATTAACTTCTGCCAGATTTTTTCTGGATACCTACCCACCCAGACTACTTCAACTTTCTAGCCTCCCTTGCAGCTAGGTGTGACTACAGTCCTAAGTTTACACAATGTGATATCAAGAGCAGTCAAATGGCAGTTTCCAAATACTTTTTTTTTGAGTCAGCAAATGTCCACCTTATTTTCATTTGTTTCTTCAGGAATGCGGATGTGATGACAGAAGCTGGACTAACCATTCTAGACTATCAGGTGACCATAAGAATGGAAGACACAAATGGTAGAACAAATCAGAAGAAACATGCATCCTGGCACCATACCAGCCCTGAAACACTAGACTTTTGTGAAAATAAATATACCTCCATCTTGTCTAAGCCATTGTTTATTTTTTGTTTTATTCTGTTTTGTTTATTTTACCTTTAAGAGCTGAACCTAATCTTTTCTGAGGTGTGCTGATAACCATGACCCTTGAAATTGTTGATAATTAGTGATTTGGATAGTGGTCTCAAGCAACTACATGGCTCTTGTTTAGGAAAAGTAGCCAGGTTTACAAAATTGTGGGGTTTTTTTCCATCAATTATTTCTTCTGTCTACAGAAAATATGTCTACCAGCCTGCACTTTTCAGCTATCTCTTCCAGTGACTAATTCTGGTAAGAACCTGACTTGCACTGGCCACATTTATCTTTGGGGTGGCGTTAACACAGAAAGGGACTCTGTTCATTGATGTCCTGGTCTCTTGGCTCTGTCTACCTGAAAACAATGGATATTTACTGTCAACCTCTAGGTTACCAAGAAAGAATAAGGTAAGTCAGGCATCTCCATCCTGCTCCTGTAACTGGATAGATTAATAATATAAGACGGTGAGGATGGAAGAGGGAGATCCAGTTCTGCCTCAAGGCCAAGCCCAATTCTGCAATTGTGTTAAACATGAATAAACAATAATAAAGTTACATTAATCCAGAGTCTGCCCTTCTGTGACCGTTACCCATTTAGACAGAAGCTTTAGAAGAGGAGAGAGTGATGAGGCTGCCCAGGTATGATATTCTGATCCTCTCCATAGTGTAGCAGTGTAGAGTCAAATCAGAAATGTAAGTGACCCCTAATTCTGAAGTTCTATATATTTGCCCTTTATTATTCTATAAAAATTCCACAGAAAGCTTTTTTCCTTCTTCTCTTTGGGTCTGTGGTTTAAAATAGATAGATAGATAGATAGATAGATAGATAGATAGATAGATAGATAGATAGATAGATAATCTCCAATAAAACAACACAAAAGCATCCCCACTCTATACATTAGTTATCTAATGTATAGAGTGAGAACAAGCACCACAAACATAGTACCATTTTCAACCCACTGAGCAATGTCTTCAGTGATGCTGATATGAAGAGAATGCCCAGGGAAACAAGAGTAAAACTCCAGGTGTTTGGCAGTTTTTTAAAACATCGATGCCACACCTTAGATAATCCTAACAAATGTGCCAAGAAACAAGCTTTACACAGCCAAGAGCAGTTAGATGTCATCATGTTCCACTAGATGAGGGCTAAGGAGGTCTACACCATTGCAGCCATGTCACGTTAACCTATCCTGCAGCCTGACACAAGAGGAAAAAAATCACTATACTAGTGCTGTCTTTGTTTCAAATTTTGATATTTTGTTCATTATGGATATTTGTACTAATTTTGATTTAAATATTGCTTTGACATATCATCTATCTTGATTGCCAAGTTTATTAGCTCTTCCTTAAATTTGGTACTTTTGGGTCTCACCCTCATCTTGGCCTTGGATTTCAGAGTTCAGCACTGATTCTTTGTGTGACTTCTGATAAATCCATCTCTATTTCTGGCCCTTAGCACATCTAAAAGGTAATACCAGCTGATGCTTCTTTGCTTCACATATTATTTGAAAAGCCTGTGCCATACATGATTCCTGGAAAAGTGGCATTAAATAACCTCAAAGCAGCCTCGGTGTCCTCAGAAGTACAGATCCCCTACCTTTTTCAGGAAGACACATAAGAGTGGGTTGGAGCCACAAATCCTGTGACTAGTAAATGGTGAACCCTTTTGGTGGGATTTTTCTTCTTTATAAAAACAAGGTGTGCAGAACTATGAAAACCTACAGATATTTAATAAGAACCAGCATCTGTGCATGGCCAGCTTCCCATCACACAGCACCACCCTGGTGCCAGCCTAGGACTTCTTCCATGCACTGATGTGCACTGATGCTTAGAGCAGAGCCATAGCAAAAGCCGCCATGGACACTTTTCTTTGCCCCTAGCAATTGCTCAGTGTTCTGTTTTATTTTATTTGGCTTTATTATTCGACTTTGGGTGGCCACCCTAAATGACCAGCCTGCAGCAACAGTAAATGCGGTTCCCTTCCACAAGACCCAGGAGACCAATCTATCGATCCTCAGACTCTCTGCCTTTTGGGGGACACAAAGTGGGGTGAGTACCATCCAAGGAGCCACACACAAACACAGGTTGACACCCTCATAGGATGGATGCCATCTGGAGTGGAGAGATTCTTGCCAAAGAACAATGGGTATCTTGGGAGATAAAAGTGTTACCTAAAGGTACGATTTTGTCAGGTAATGACCTCATGATTGTCATCATATCTCGTAATTGCTGCCTGGTGGAGATTACAGGGTAGGGCGCACGCAGTTCATTTAGCGGAAAGGTCCACGTTAGGCCATGAGGGAGGTAAGGTGTCTGGCAGGACTGACATGCCATGAAAGATTTCAGAAACCTGGTTTCTCCAGCCTGACAATGAGCATAGTTAGAAAGGAACATAATTGTAGCGTTTAAGATTAGGAAAGGTACAGAGGAAACAAAGTTATCCATTACAAGCTTAAAATGCCATCACACAATATGAGAATAAGTACTCACATGAATGGCGCAGCAAGAAAATTTAAAAACCAATAAAATGAAATTCTTCTGCACACAGTGGAATTCAGGGCAGCAGGAGATCAGAGAGTCAAATGCAGTAGCTGTATTTTAAAAGGAGGTTGACTAATTTCACGACCACTATAAAAGAGGAGAAAGGCTTAAATTGCTCTAGGAGGTTAGAAGTGAGGAACAACTTCCGGACTACAAAGGCAGTAAGACCTGGGCATGGGCAGAATCAGAGTATTTTGATTTGCCACGTTTTCTGAGCTTTACCAGGAAGTGTTACTCCTATTAGCCAAACCGGGGATCTGCTCAACCTCTAAACTCATGACCTTTCGTTTGGTAACATTACCAAGGCATTTGTCATGAATTCTCTGGTGATTCCCATCTTTGAAAGTCATGCCCACCAAAGTAATTGGGCAAATGCTGTTTATTCTGCACACAGACTCCTGAAACCGATCACTCCTTCAGTCCCTCCTCCACTGCAAATCACATTATAGCCCCAAGGAGTTACTGAGAGCAGACTCCAAACTGCACACAGCAATTCCATTAAACTTTAGATCTGTTGCCTTAACCTCTTATGCACCACAGACCACAATAATCCATCAGACAGTGCTGGTTTAACCACATTCTACCTCTCTCTACTAGCCAACAGTATGCCGCTAGATAAATTAGGATTTTCATTCTGTTAACTGTTGACTGCTTTGCACTCCCTACTCGATCCTTTCTTGGTGGTTGTGCCCTAAAATAACCCCTTGCATGTGTGTAGCATTTCAGAAGCTATGGTACTTTTCTATATCCATATTGTTTAATAATCACAAAAGCTCACCGTGGAAGTCAGGGTAAAGCAGATATTAACATCTCCTTTTGAAAAATGAGAAATCAAGTCTCATTTCTGCTCATATGCTTCCATCTTCTGACTCCTGGTCCTTTTCCATACACAAGATGATTTACTATAGCTAAGCAAGCTGGTTATTTTATTTACAAATTCCCCTCCTTTCTCGACCACTTTACTTAAATGTTTGCCACATCCATAATGGTCTGCCTTTTCTTTCTTATACTCTTACCTCCTAGAATGCTATTTACTCCATAAAAACAACCTTCGTTCACTTAAAATAATCTCATACCCCAAGCAATGGTCCCAAACACATACATTTCTCTAGGACTCTTTCCCTAGTCTTCTGAAAAAGCATGTTTACATCCCTAAAATACCAAGGAATAGATAGATACAGTGAGTAAAATCCACAATGTTACTCATTATATATGCCTCACAGATTCTAGAACATCTTCCATATGAGTGTTCATATTTTCATTCATTTGTTCAATAGCTATCTGAGCACCTTCTTTGTGCCAAGATACTGAGGATATGTAGCAGAGAATACAACAGACTGATATTCCTGCCCTTGCTGAGTGTAGATTCTAGTGGGGAGACAGACGGTAAACAAAGCAATGAAGACATTTATAGAATTGTTAGATAGTCTAAAAAATATAAATTAGGTTAAGCGGGAAAGAAGTATCAGGATGGAGGCAAGGAGATGAAATTTAGATAAAGTAGTTAGGCAAGGCTTCACTGAGAAAATGACTTGAGTGAAAATCTGAACAAAGCAAAAGAGCTAGTCATGTGGATATCTGAGGAAGAGCATTCCTGATAAACAAACAGCATGTGCAAAGGCCCTGAGGTGGAGCCATGCTTATGTTTTTCAAGCAACAACAAAGAAGCTTATGTGGTCAGAGTGGAATGCATGAGGACAATAACGGTAGGAAGTAAAGTCAGAGAAAACATCGTAGGAGATGGGGAGCCACGTGGGCAGAGAAGAAGAACTAACTTTCCCCTTCCAACATCTCTATCTGCCTACTTTAAAATAGGCCAAAAGGACCAAGAGCAGAAGAAGGAAGATCAGTTGAGTCCTTGCCTTAATCCAGACAAGTGACTGAGGAGTTGTAATGGGGGTGGTTAAGAATTGGATAAAATTAGAATATATGTTGGAAGATAGAATCAGTAGCATTTTTGACAAATCATATGCAGAGTGCCAGAGAATGAGAGGTAGGGATAACACCAGTATTTTGCATAGAAAATGTAAGTAGGTAAGTTTTCTGTTAATAAAGATACAGAAGACAGCTGTCAGAGTCGATTTGGTGGAGGGGGAGTATCAGCAGATCCATTTGGGAAATGTTAAGTGTGTGATGTCTGTTGGACATCCCCATGGAATATCAAGTAAGCATCGTGTATATGGAATACTTGGATGCTTTTGAATATTAAGTTCAGGGAAAAGGTCTAGGCAGAAGATATAAATATAGACATCATAAGCACGTAGGTGATATTTAAAACCATGAAACAGAAACTGGGGAGTGAGGGAGGATAGAAAAGAGGAAAAGTTTAAGGAGTGAGCCCTGGCACATTCCAACATTTAGACATGGGAAAGACAAAAATGTGTATAGAAAAGTAAAGGGAAAGCTAAGTAAACATGGTGTCTTGGAAGTCGAAGGAAGGAAGTATTTCAAAGAGAGTGAGTATCTACATCATACTTCTGATAGGTCAAGTAAGATGAGATCTGAGAAAGAATCTTTAGATTTATCAATAAAGAAATCATCCATGACCCTGATAAGACCAGTTTCAGTGGTGTAGGCAGGGCTGAAAGATGATTTGTGTGAGTTAGAAAGAGAAAGAAGAGTAACTGAAAACAGGACGTCAGCAAGCATACATAACTCTTTCAAGGAGAAATGGAAGAACATCTAAAGGAGAAAGTGTAGTCGTGAGGGAGCATTTTTTTTTTTAATATTGGAAAAATATTAATATGCTTATAAATTAATTGGAGTAATCCAACATAGTGGGAGATGGGTGAGCTACAAAAGACGGGAGAATCGCTGACATGTTGTCTTGGCAGGATGGGGTCTAATCATGCATGACCCCAGCCAGGAATCTCAAGTTCATGTACAGTCAAAGAAGAGAAGGTAGGAGATATGGGTTAAGATGAAGATACGTGAAGAGAACATGTGGAATTTTCTTCTGATTGCTTGTATTTTACCACAGAAGTAGAAAGCAGGTTTGTCAGGTGAGATTTAGGAAGGGGTGGGGGAAGATTCAAAGAATGGCAAAAAGGAAGACGTGCATGTACAGCACTAATGTAGGAAAGTGGGCGAATGTGTAGACTGGTAGGATGGCTGGTAGAATTAAAGTCTGCCTTGAAAGTAATGATCATGTGTTTAAAGTGAAACCAATCATCTTGATTGTGCATTTTGTCCTATTTATTTCAGCTGCTGGGTTCAATCACAGAAGTACTCAGAAAGCTTATTTTAACCAAGGTTGTGATTTAGCCAAGTGAGTATAATAAAGGGAGAGGAGACAGGGGAGTTGAGCGTATTTGCAAGTGAAAGAATATAATAATTGACCATAGATTTTAAGCTTGAGAAGGGATTAGGAGGGGAGGTTAGGAACAGGGAAAAAGAAGTAGGAAGGGGTGGGGGAGGGGAATTGTCATTGACAGGTTCTTGCAACTGTGGTAATTGAGGGAGTGAGCTGGGAAGATAGGGGTGCAAGGTAATCAGTTAATGGGATGTTTGAAACTGAGGGAATGGATGTGTATATGGGTAACAAGAAAAATCAAGATTCTAGCAATAGAAGTGGTTGGCTGAGGTCGAGTGAAGGCCGAGAGACTGAGAATGCAGAGCACTGAAACAATCAGATACAAGGATTGTGAAATCACTGAGATGTGACAGAAGTGGTTTTGGAGTGAGGAGCAATAAGCTAAAATCTTCAAGGAATGAGGGTGTCGTGCAGGGGATCCTGCCGACTACGCCACGTGTCGTGCGGGGTGTCAGGCGGGGTCTCCGCTCCTGCTCCCCACATAAGAACGCAGGACATGGTGAGGCCAAAAAGGAACACCCACGGAGCCATAGGTAGGGGAGTCACACCACTATACTCTCGCTGGCGGCTGGGTTGGAGACACAGGAACCAGGAGCCACACAATTCTCAACCCTCACTGTGCCGCTTGCAGGCTCAGCCACCATGTCCTTGCTAGCCCCCATTTTTTTCTGCTAGCCTAGCCACGGCAGTTATATTCATGGCCAATGGCTAACTGGTTACAGCTGACGGCCAACTAGCCACAGCTGCTGGCCATTTGATTGCAGTTGATGGCCATTTACTACCTGAGCCAGCACCTTTCTATGTGAGGCCGAGAGCCTGGAAACTGCTTTTTGGGGCTCTGTCCCCACACTCCACCCCTACAGGTTCTCGCCTCACAATCTACGCGACAAGCGTCTTCCGCGAGGAGCCCTGTGCGAGGAGCCTGGAGGTGAATGCTATTTCCTGGACACAGCCAAGCTCTCTGGTCACAGCCAGGGTTTCTCAGGGCACCACCAGTACTTCTGGGCACAGCCAGACTTCCTGGACTTCTTAGGGTACCACTAGTCTACCTGGGCACACGAGGACCTCTCAGGGCACTGCCACTCTCTCTGGACACAGCCAGACCTCCTGGACTCAGCCAGGGCTCTCAGGGCATTGCCACTCTCTCTGGGCCTCTCAGGGTACCGCGCTGGAACAACAGCAGCTCACAGTCAAGGTGCTTACATATTCTCGATGGCAGCCGGTCAAGACACAATAGCAAACATCCGCCAGTTCACTACATGGTGGTATGTTCCCAAACAGTCAAGCTGTCCATTAAATTAGGGATGGAAGGCAATTCCCCATAGTCCGTAGTCATTGCCAGGGCTGTCCTGGGGGTGAGGGATGACCTTGACCTCACCCTCAGCTCCCACGGAGGACTCAGCAAGCCATTCCTCCTGGGACTACAAGTCCTGCATCCGGGCTGCCTCAGCAAGCACTTCCCAGCCCACGGGGCCGCAACAACCTTCGCTTTCTCCGGCCTCTGCTGGTTGGGGAACCGTCCACGTCTTCCCACCCCTCCACGGTGTTCCAGCTCTCAGGCAGCTGCTCCTCCTGGTCTTCCTGCAACTGAGTGTTCATATGCACAAACTGCTTCACCGCCCTTCGGGGAGCTTTGGCCGGCACCATACCCTGCTCGCTGCGCCATGTGTAGTGCAGGGGATCCTGCCGACTACGCCATGTGTCGTGCGGGGTGTCAGGCGGGGTCTCCGCTCCTGCTCCCCACATAAAAACGCAGGATATGGTGAGGCCAAAAAGGAACACCCACGGAGCCATAGGTAGGGGAGTCATATCTCTATACTCTCGCTGGCGGCTGGGTTGGAGAAACAGGAACCAGGAGCAACACAATTCTCAACCCTCACTGCACTGCTTGCAGGCTCAGCCACCATCTTCTTGCTAGCCCCCCTTTTTCTGCTAGCCTAGCCACGGCGGTTATATTAGTGCCCAATGGCTAACTGGTTACAGCTGACGGCCAACTAGCCACAGCTGCTGGCCATTTGATTGCAGTTGATGGCCATTTACTACCTGAGCCAGCACCTTTCTATGTGAGGCCGAGAGCCTGGAAACTGCTTTTTGGGGCTCTGTCCCCACAGAGGGGCCCTACCCAGAAGGATGGATAGGGCAGCAGATGGTGGCAACAAAAGGTGCCGTGGACGATACTGTAGTCTGATGACAAGGGAGTAAAAACTGAGTGTTTTTAGGGAAGAGGAGGGTAGAAGAAAGGTACGGAAGTGGTCAAAAGGAGCAAGGAAACTGCCCAACCCATCATTCATTCCTTTCTACAAGGAACGTGGGAAAGAAAACTGCCACATCCGAGGGACCTCCGGAGGGAGTGACGCCGTGAGGGGAAAGCCAGGCTTTAGTGAGACAAGAAAAGTGAAAGGAACTTCCACAGAAGAGGTTGAGGACAGAGATGATTTTGCTTGCTGATCCTTGGTTCCAGAAATGTTCCAGTGGTTCAGAAGATGAGAAATGAGGTCTGGGGAGGAGAGTCTGGAATGATTCAGGATTCCTGGGCTTCTTTTGGTAACTGACCTGAACAAGAGTAAAGGGTACAGTAAGATGAGTTCTCGTGGCTCCAAGCCACATAACGGCCATGAACTCTCTCCTGTATGAGTGCGTTCTTACTCAGGCAAGTGGACTTTTGTTCAGGAGCTTACAGAATTCCCAACACCTAATGATGAAAAGATGGAAATGGCTGAGGGACAATTATATTCCATAGGCACAGCTATGTTCCTAAATCCTGCTGCTGTGGGCCTGTGGAGAAGTGGCTATCCCTAGTGTTCTGGCTCCTTCTCAACTTATGTCAACCTGCCCTCCAGGCTGCAGAGGCTGCAAAGGTAATAGCGATGGCCCACCCTGGTCTCCTGCTGCCTCTGCAGTGGAAGCCAAGGTCATCCAAAGAAAGTGAAACAGTGAAGGAAGCATAGGGAGAGTTTTACAGGAAACCCGAATTATATACATCAGGTCTGTTGAAACCACATGAAATGTTCATCAAAAGTAATTTTGGAAGGGGGAAGTATTGCAAGGCCAATAGCAAAAGATGCAGGCGAATTCAGAGTCCTACCTTGATCTCCCCAGTCTCCTTTGGTTATTAAAATGTTCTCTGAGTATTAACATATCAAGCGCAACCTGAGGAAACTGAGGACAGTAGTCAACTCCAGAATGTCTCCCAAATCAGATTGCTAGACAGACTACAGGATGGCCAATTAAATCTGGATTTTTAGATACGCTATAAATTTCTACAATAATCCTGTGCCATGCAATATTTTCATTTACTGTATTTTCCTTGCTCCATTTGGGAATCCTAACCCTAAAGGAATTTTAGAAAATGATTAGAGATGTACAGATGACTAACCTTAGTCAGTTTAGAGTAACAAATCCTGTATGAATATACCTCACAAAATAGTGAAAGTTTTTAAAGCCTCCTTCTCCCAAGTTACCCATTCTGGGTTTCCCATGTCATAAATTGAATTTATAAAGATCCATATAATGCTGAAATAAGCGGATAGTCACCGAGGTTGTCCCCTCTTTGCTTTGCCCCATACCTTCCATTGTTCCCTATGTTCCCACAGTTACAAGGTGGCATAGGGAATGGAGAGAGAAGCAGTACCAGAGGTTAGATATGGCAACCATTACAAGATGGTGTCAGACTGGTGGTTGCTAGGGGTGGAGAATGGAGGTGGGGGAACTGGATGAAGGTGGTCAGAAGGTACAAACTTGTGAGTGAGTTCTGGGGATATAATGTACAACGTGATGGCTACAGTTAACAATACTGTATTGTATATTTGAAAGTTGCTGGAGAATAGCAACTTTCATCACAAGGGAAAAAATTGTAATTGCGTGAGCTGATAGATGTTAACTAAACTCTTTGTGGTCATCGTTTCGCTATGTATACCAAATCCTTCTATTGTTCACCTTAAACTTATCCAGTGTTATATGTCAATCATATCTCAATAAAACTGGAAAAATCAAAAATAAAAGGTGATGTTGACAAGATTCCATGGGACAAATAGGAGACACCCACAGGCATGATCCCTAAGACAATATTCCACCCTTTCGTAGGTCTTTCATAGCACTGGCCTTCCCTGCTGGGTCCCTTGCAGAGCCACGCATAAGTATTCTACACCTTTTCATCCTATTAGGTATTTAAGAAAAAGGAAAGATGAAAGATGGAAAAAGTTTTCCCTCGTGAAATGTTTCAAAATTCCCAATTTAAATCTAAAGGATTTAGAAGAGCATATTAAGCATGCCACTTGTATTCTCTTTATTAGAGCAGAGGTTGGTGCTCCCTGGTGATTGAAGGTCAGCAGTTACCAGAGCACACCTGTGTCACACGGCCTAATGACATGAGTCCTATGGGTGGCTGAAACATGAAAGAAACGCAGTATATTAAAATCTACTATCAATCCCGTAGGGAAGAGCGAGCTGGGCACATCAGAATAGACTTCAAATAATCACTGTATATGAACCTGCAGTTGGATCCACATCCCTATCTCAAAAGCTTACACATGCTGCACTCTTTCTCATATTTAAATCTAGATAAGTAAATTTCCAGTATCCTTCAAGGATACAGCTATTGATTTCATATTTATACAGCTCCTCCCATCATAGGATCTTAGGCTATTTTAATAGTACAATTCAGTATTTAAAATCATAAAAAAACAATAATTTAAGCAACCTCATTCTACTGGGCAACTAGTCAGGAACACATTTATTTTCCTGGACATTTGGAAGTTCCTGCATTATCATCAAGGAGAAAAAGCAGCCAGATCCTCTGATCCCCAAAGGATAATAAAAAATAATTAAGGCCAGCCTGCAGGACAAATGAGTAACATTTCCAAACAAATTCCTCTTCTGGGAACCGCTACGAAACCATTTCGTATGTTCTAGGAAATAGGAAATTCGTTTGGAAAAGGGATGAAAAAATTTGACAACACTTATATAGGAAAAGCCACCAAGATTCTTGCACAGATTAGGCTACTTGGATAAACTTGGGTTTTCAGATTAACGTGGCTACTCCCCAAAATGAGACTATAGGAAATCAACTTGGAAATGTGTTTTGCATATGAATGAATGATTGCACCCAGCTTCCTCTGTGAGCCCGGCTCTTAGAATATTTGATACTCTTCTTACACTTCAAATAATCACTTTATAAAACAATGCAGCCAGGAGGGTTGTTGGTGTCACTGGTACCTCATGTCTGATGCACGGAGTGTTTGTTCCTAGAATCCCCAGTGACCCTTTCTCTCACTGGATAAATCTGATCCCCTTTTATTTTTCTCACCTGTACACCATTTACCAAATTCCTTCTCAAGCCAGCTTTCTCAGGCACTTACCCATCCCTCTCGCCAATATTTAAATGTAGCACCATAAGTAAAGGGGCTTTGGCACCAAGTACCAGTTCCTGAATCAGGGAATAGCCACTGAGAATTTATTTTAAATTGTTGAGGAAAGGGGCGAAGAACTCCACACGGGAAAAAGAGCAAGAGTATCTCCTCTGTCTTGTAACCGATATGCAGTCCTGTGTATACAAAGACTAGCTGTAAAACTTGGAAGGCTCAACAGATGCTGACGACGATTTTTAAGCAGTTCAAACAACTGGGACAACTATGTCTCATGAAATGACCCTGTGCATGTCCAATGCCTCGCAGCATGGTTTATTTTGGTTCCCTCGCATATTGAAATCTTGGTGCTGCGTAATTTCTCCCATTTTAAAATACAAGTCTCCTTTTGAAAGTTTGCTTTCTTGGCTTTCTTGTTTTTAAAAATCATCCACACATCAGTCATGTCATTCACTCAAATCAGGTCACAAGACCAAAGCAGCAGCATGTTGGGAAGACACGCTGGACACTGGACATTATTAGACACTATGGGATCACTTAAGTAGCTCCACAAAGAAATTGCATTTTCGTGTCATGGTGGTCTAAGATGGATTTAGGATAAGACAAGGCAAGGAATAAGGAAGTCTGTTAAATGTCATGAAGCCTACTAAATCAATTAGTTGCTAAGATATAAGAAGATTCTCTCTACCCTCTTCCTCACCCCCAGGGGTACAAAGGCCATGGTGTCACCAAGGACAGGGCGCTGGAGTGCTCTGGCAGCATTCAGCTGCGGCAAGAGCTCCTAAGTGGAAAACTACTCTGATTGTGGCAATACCATTTCAGATGGCAAGCATCACCGGCAATACCGAACCTCTGTGCTGCAACTCAGAGAAAGGCCCAAGTGTTTATCCCATTCTAAAGACATAATTAGCTGAAGTTTTTCACCTCCACATCAGAAAAGCCTAAATCAGACAAGTGCCCCGATGAGCGTTTCTGGCCAAGAAAAGGAGGACGAAATCCTACACTCGGCTGGTGTCTTTCTCTTTCCATTAACTGACTTTTTCAATAGGCAGCAATTAATCACCCTCCTCTGCCAACAAAGAAAATTAGAGCTTTGTACTCTAATTTGATGAGTATTTAGAGTCAGGACTTAGCAACATGGCCAGCATCTTCCACATTAAAGCAAGAGCTGACGCAGTGAAGTGACCAAGCAATTTTCTATCTCCATAAGAATAGGTCATTTTAGCACAAATGATTTTGTGAAAACAAGAACATTATTTAATCATCTTTGGAGGATTAGAAAGTATAAACAAATATATCGTTAGTGATTTTGTAAGACAAGTGCAAAGGACATACAGCCAAGAGCGTGTCATCCATTCGTTTTACTGTGAGAGGCAAGAATTAATCCAAGCTTATTGCACTGCACTGGACCTATTTGATGCTTTGCTTTGGAATTTAACTTATAAGTGAGAGTGTATTCACTCGTTAAATATTTGTCCCTGGATGTTGGCTGTGATTTCTGAAAACTTCCAAAATTTATGTGGAAATTTACTCTTCAAGTCTGATGAATGAGAGCCCCCAAAGTGACCACACTGAAAAACCACACTCCTTAATGAATAGCATGTTTATCGTGTCCATTAGTTAAGCAACGTTCATCGGCTGAGACATTACCACGTGTTGGTTCCCAAGATACAGACATTCCAATAAGCATACAACGCACCCTCCCCTTTAAGGAGTTGGAAGTCTATTGGGGAGAGAGAAATAGATACTTGGACAAGCACAGAACACCTTCAATGATTTATAAACAGTGCTCTGAGAGCACCTCCATAGGAATAATTCCAACTGAAGTGAGTCATGAGTGGGTTGGTGGTGAAAGTTGAATTTGATCTGGGAGTTGAGAGATGAGTTTGACTTCAACAGGGGAAATCAGTGAGAACTAGGAAGGTAAGGACTTCTTAAACAAATGTGATAATGAAGCCACAGTACACGAGGAAATGCACAGTGTATTTACGGTACTACAGGTGTCCTGTTGTGAGTCAAAATTTATTTGCAAAATATGAGAGTAGGAAAGTAGAAATGTGGCCATCAAGCTCTGTACAACTGGTAGGACCTGTGAAAACGTCTAATTCTACTCCCCTGTTTTAGAGATGAAGAAACAAAAATTAGGTAGAGTATCTTATAAGGTCACAAGGATAACTAGATCCAGCTGGAACTGAACCCAAATCTCCTGGCATCCAAACCAGCCTCCTTTACACCACTCCATGGGTAGGTTGGCATCACATTGTGAAAGGTGGCTCTTGTAAGCAATAATGAGTTTGAAGATTTTGGGCATCATAGTGATATGATCAGATCTGCATGCACTAAAGAAAACTCTGAAAGCAGTGAGAGCAAACTGGAGAGAAAAAGACGGATTAAAAAGCCTCTGCAGCCATTTGAGTTGGAAATAATGGGAGCCTGAACCAGAACTGTGATGACTGAAATAGAAATGAAGTGATGGACTCAAGTGTCATTTCAAGGATGAAATTGCTGCAACTTGGTGATGAGAGAGAAGAAAGAATTATAGATGATTTTAGAGCCTGTGTGAAAGCGGATGTTACCCCATCACCTGAGGAAGGGAAAGGGGGATAAAGAAAAGACTCAGAGAAACAAAATAGTTAACTCTGTGTTCTTCTATCTTGGTGAAGAGCACTCAATCACTCCTTAGAAGCTGGGACCCAAGCCTCGGCTCCAAGATTCTGGGCCTTAGAAAATACATGCAAAGATCAGTGGGCCGGCCTGGTAGCTCAGACAGTTAGAGCTCCATGCTCCTAACTCCGAAGGCTGCCGGTTCGATTCCCACATGGGCCAGTGGGCTCTCAACCACAAGGCTGACAGTTCAATTCCTCGACTCCCGCAAGGGATGCTGGGCTCCGCCCCCTGCAACTAAGATTGAACACGGCACCTTGAGCTGAGCTGCCACTGAGCTCCCAGATGGCTCAGTTGGTTGGAGTGCGTCCTCTCAACCACAAGTTTGCCGGTTCGACTCCCGCAAGGGATGGTGGGCTGCGCCCCCTGCAACTAGCAACGGCAACTGGACCTGGAGCTGAGCTGCGCCCTCCACAACTAAGACTGAAAGGACAACAACTTGACTTGGAAAAAAGTCATGGAAGTACACACTGTTCCCCAATAAAGTCCTGTTCCCCTTCCCCCCCCCAAAAATTTAAAAAATAGAAAAATGAAAAACAAAGATCAGTGACAAATGGGGCCAAAACACCAACTTTAATACTGGCTGGTGAGAAGGAACAACAAAAAGTAAGCTTTGGGGCACTGTACAAAGATGTACCAAAAGAACTTTTCTTTTTCAGCCCAAGTCAAGTTAGAAACACAGTAATATGTCTGCTGGGCAGACCCTGAGTCACCTTCCCACTCAGCATGAAGAGCAGCTTTACAACCCAGATGGAGACAGGATGCAGAGGAGAGCCCCTCCCCCTAAGAACAGACAAAGGAGGGGGAGGTCTTCCACCTGTTTATTTTGAGATTTTGAGATAGCCCCACCCCCTAATAAATCATTGTCCAATGAGTATCAAATCCTGATCTAGCTAAACAACCAATTCTCCTCCTTAAAGGAAATGAGAGGGAGACAGAGAGAGAGAGAGAGAGAGGAGAGGAGAGAGATGCTTCCTTTCCAGCATGCCCCTGCAAACGCCAAACTTCCATCACAATAAAAAGAACAGAAGTCTTCCTTGCTCTATGTCTGTCCTAAGTCAGAAACCTGGGAGTCACCTTCTCCTGCAACATTCTCCTAATGGTCAAGCAATCCTCAAGTCCTATCAGTGATCAATTCTGTCCCCAGAATGCAACACAACCCTGTCTCCACTTGCCCATCCCCACTGACATTTTCTTCACATGTAGGTCAGTGCAGTAGAAACTCCCAAATGATGTCCTAATCTCTGTCTTTACAACCTTCCATTTCATTCTTTACAAGGCTGAGAGATACTAAGATGCAATGTAATGAAACTCTCTTCTCAGTTAAAACCACCACATGCTCCCCGTCATCTTCAGGATAACATCCAAATACCTGTCAGTATTGAATTTATTGCAATTATTTGTTTTCATGTCCGTCTATCCTACTAAACTTGGGGTTCTTTTATTGCAGGGACTTTTTCTAATTTATTTGCATAATGTTGATGCTTAGCAATAAATCTAAGTGCTCAAAAATATATTTTGTCCTGTAATAAACCCTTGCACAATGGACCCTGCCTATTCTCCAACTTTGTATCCTGTCTGTCACAGTCCTACCAAGCCCTACCAAACTCTCATGCAAGTTCCAATTCCAGGTATACCAAACTATTTGCAGGTCTTCGCTCTTTCTCCTCCCATGTGCATACTGTCTTTGTCCCCCTTCTGTCTGTTTCTCTTTCCCACTTAGATATTTTCCTGTATACTACCTACATTTCAAAATATTAGCCCATGCCTCTCTTCCTCCAAATAGTCTTTCCTAATGTTAATCCTTTCTTCTTACTCCATCACGGCCCAAACTGAGTAGAAGCCCCTTCCCATAGTCTGCATGTATATCTCTAACACTGCATTTATCAAATGGCTTTCTAATAGTAATTTATTTTCTTTCTTCCCATGTAGCTGCTAAGTTCCTTAATGGGAGGCATGAGTCTTCATGTCTGGAGGTAGGATTCAGTCAATTGGAGTGGGTGGAGAGGAAGGGAGGGAGGGAGGGAGGGAGGGAGGGAGGGAGGGAGAGACAGAGAGAGAGAGGGAGAGAGAGAGAGAGAGAGGGAGAGAGAGAGAGAGAGAGAGAGAGAGGGAGGGAGAGAGAGAGAGAGAGAGAGAAAGGAAGGAAGGAAGGAAGGAAGGAAGGAAGGAAGGAAGGAAGGAAGGAAGGAAGGAAGGAAGGAAAGAAAGAGAGGGAGAGAAAGGGAGAGGGAGAGAAAGGGAGAGGGAGGGAAGCAGGGAGGAAGGGAGAGAAAAAGAAAAGAGAGGGAGAGAAAAGAAGCTCAGTATATTACGTATTCAGTTTGTCAACAAAACATTAATTGAGAAATGTCCAATGAATCCACAGGGTAGGGTGGACAGAAGGTTGAACTTCTCTTCCTCAGTCTTCCTGCTAATTCCTTTGTTTTACTAGACCTTCAGAAACAATTCAATAACTAGAGAATTCATTCTAAATTGTATTTTAAGTTGTTAGGAGACAGAGTAAAAACAAATCCTTTAGGAAAAGCCTTGTTTTATTAAATATTTAACTTTTTCTTACTTTGGCTTAAGGTCTATGGAGTTACGCAAGTCAGAAAAGGTCTACTATTAAATTAAAAGATAGAACTATAAAAAGTCAGTATCAAACTTGACTACATTTATGAAGTGTTTGACAAGTCCCTGTACCACCGAAAGAGTGTCCCTCTGATCACTGTGTGGCTGCTGCCTTTCCCCAGGTGGCAGCATTTCATGGCCATGGTCACAGTGATGAAATACAACATTCCAAAAATACAACTCTATCCTTTTTTTCTTGTGATGAATGTCAAAGGCCCTTCCAAAAATCCTTACAGGGACAAACAAGAATACATGAAGGACTTTTCAAAATTAAACCATTATCGTTAGATATGTTCAAAGCTGGAGGAAGAGCTTTGGTGACAACAGATAATTATTTATTAAGACCAATTTAAAGTACTATGTAAGTAAGTTGTAAGAAAACAAGCATTATCCTGCAACGTTCTGCTTTTAGCACTTTTGCTTCTTTGGAGAAGAAAGCAGAACAAAGAAAATTAAGGTTCCTGTCAGTGATAGCAAAACACATTGTAGCTGACTTCCACTCAGCATCTGTTCTGTCTTTTCCTTGTCTGTTCTCATTGTCGTGACAAACCTACTGGACCAGTGCTCTTCATTCAGTCAATAAATCTTTACTGTATGCCTACATAGGAACACAATAGCGAACAAAACACACACCTTGCCTTGAAGCTTAGCAGGTGGATTTTTTTAAATCAATGATAAAATCAAGGTGTGATAAGGGCTAAATGGAGGAAGCAGGTGAAAAGAAAAATAATCTAATCTGGGGGGAGGGCTTTAGTGAGGATTGCCAGGTGCAGGTCATCGCTAACCTGAGTTGTTCTAGCAAAGGAGGGTGGCAGAGCCATGGGGAAGGAATCAGAGGCCAGAGAGAGGCTTTTCCTGTCAGAGGGAACAGCATCAGCAAAGGCAAGGAAAAGCAGATTTGGAAGGGGTTTCCAAACATTTCGGTATCTTGTAATATAGACTGATGGAAGAAGAGATAGGAGATGAGCCTGAAAAAATAAACAGCAAGATTATGGAACATCTGATGGGACAAACTATAAAGTTTGGATTTTATCCTGAGGACTGTGAGTTGCACTGAAGAGTTTTAATTACATCGGTTGGGTTTTAGAAAGACCATAGGCTATTACTACAGAAAAAAGACTGGAGACAGTTTGAAAATTGTTCTGATAACGTAGGTAAGAGATGATGATGGCGTATCCCAAGAGAGTGGTACTGATGTGAAAAGATGTAGATACGTTGGAATGATATTAAGGAGGAAAAAGCTGTAACAGGATCTGATATGTAGGTATGGGAAATTAAAAAGGAAGATTGCTCTCCAGGTTCTTTATACCATGTTTGTTTCTGTGTGTGTGTGTGTGTGTGTGTGTGTGTGTGTGTGTGTGTGTGTTTAAACATAGTCTATGGAAACTAAGCAGTTAAACATCCTATGAAGTAACCCAAAGCAGCTGTATGGGCTACACCCAGTTATTTATATCAATAGTCTAAGAATACTGGTAGGGAGAAATGAAACTTCCTGTCCAATTAACAGGCATTTTTTCATTGCTGTAGTAAAGTGGAATGTTCAACATTATACCCATGAAGTTGAATGAAAAATACCTGAAAAGTTGAACCAATGATGAAGTTATTCCCCACATAAATTACTAGCAGCTTATAAACCAATCATAAATGTCTCCGTGAATCTGATGTGTTTCTAAATTTAATGTTCCTGTTTCTGCTCAAAACAATAGAAGTTTCCATTATTATTGTTCCATATGAGTTTATATCCCACGATTCTTTCTTTGAACGTACAATTCAAACCTCAAATCTAATCATAAGCCTTTGGAGAATTTTATCCTCCAAAATCTGAGAATAGGTTAAAATTCTTTTCACAACTGCACGAAATTTATATAGAAAATATAGTTCCCTATTAAAATATTTCTTAGCCAAGATGAATGTAAGCAAATTTCAGAATATTACAAGTATCATCTAGTCTGCTTTTTACTATGTCAACCATGATGCCAAAAAAAAAAAGAAAGAAAGAAAGAAAAGAAAAACAATAGCAAACATAGCAAACAGAGAGGAATAACAGTGAAAATCTAAACACACCATCCCGATAAGTCTTCCTTAAGAGAATGAAAGCAACACAGCCTTCTGAGAAGATATGAATGTCGTGGGGTGCTAAAATTATAAGGATATAACAAGAAAGGAGAAGAGGAAGAGGGTTGTTCATAAAGAAAAGTCTTTCCCAAACCCCACATAACAAACTAACCCACAGAATACTCGAGGGAACCTTATTCTTTTGTGGCTCTTTCTCTGAATGGTCAAAAGTATAAATCCAGTAAATGCATGCTGATAGATTTGAGTCTGGGAAAAACAATATCCTAACATTTTAACCCTTGGCTATAGCAATATGGCCAAACCAAACCAAAAAAAAAAAAAAATCCAACCATTACAACAGAACTGCACAAGAGTATTTTAAGTTCCTCTGACTAGTGATCATTGTCACTACATCCCTAAAGAAATAAATTTTTGATGAAACTTTTTTAAAAAAAGTATTTTTAGAGAGGGTAGAAATTAGACAATTACCTACATTGATCTAGAACTATACATTTTATGAATAATGCCCCCTGAGAAAGTAACATTACGAGGTATGATCAACACATACAGATAGGATAAATGTTTAAATAAAAAAATTCATTACAGTAAAAGACACATTGCCATTAGTCCCCCTTAAAATACTCCCCCTCACTTTGAACACACTTATCCCATCATTCTTGCCACTTTGTGAAGCAGTTCTGGAAGTCCTCTTTCGTGAGTGTCTTTAGTTGAGCTCTCATGGCTGCTTCGATGTCCTGAATCGATTTTGCCTTTTGGGAAGAGCCAGAAGTCGCTTGGTGCCAGATCCAGTGAATAAGGTGGATGAAGAAACACGGTAATGTTTTTGTTTGAAAGAAATTGCTGAACCAGAAGCAATATGTGACAGGGAGCGTTGTCATGATGGAGGATGATTTAAGGCACACTTTAAAACACACCTTCTCTCTGGGGCAGCCGGATGGCTCAGTTGGTTAGAGAGAGAGCTCTGAACAACAGGGTTGCTGGTTCGATTCCCACATGGGCCAGTGAGCTGTGCCCCCTGCAACTAAAGATTGAAAACGGCGACTGGACTTGGAGCTGAGCTGCGCCCTCTACAACTAGATTGAAGGACAATGACTTGAAGCTGATGGGCCCTGGAGAAATACACTGTTCCCTAATATTCCCCAATAAAATTTATAAAAACACACATACAAAATACACCTTCTCTCAACCATAGCTCACACCTAACTGACTGCATCGAACAAGCTGAAACTTGTCACAGGTTGTGGCTAAGGTTCGACACGCTGCTTCCCGTTGGATGGCAATCGGCAGCAGCATTCACTGTAGTAGTTTTTGATCACACTTGTATGTGGAAAAAGCATCTTTGCAGATGTGATTAAGTGAAAGATCTTGAGATGGGAAGATGATCCGGGATTATCCCGGTGGGTCCTAAATGCTGTCACAGTGCCCTTACGTTGAATGGCTGGGGTAGAGTTAATACATTAGAGGAGAAGGTCATGTGACTACAGAGGCAGACAATGCAGTAATGTGGACACATACCAAGGAACCTCCAAGTTACCAGAAGATGGAAGGGGCAAGGAGTGGATTCTCCCATAGAGCCTACAGGTAAATGGCCTTCCCACCTCTTGATTTCAGCCCAGTAATACTGGTTTTGGACTTCTGGCCTCCAGAATTATGAGAGAATAAATTTCTGTTGTTTTAAGACACCAAGTTTGTGGTACTTATTACAACAGCCACAGGAAGCTAATACAGACACCTTGGGTGTAGCAGGGGATAGAGAAATTTCTCATCACTTACTTTGCAATTCAGCAGTTTTCCCAATCAATGTGCTCATGGCCTTCGGCGTGTAACCTCATCAAGAGGCAGAGCGTTAGTTGCTTTACCTGCAGACAGCTGAGCACAGGCAGTCTCTTGGGTACCCTAACATCAAAGGAAATTCAACCTTCTGTGGAACCAGAGCAGCTGAGCCCCACTCCATAGCAGAGGTAGGCAGGGGGTAACAGACTACTTCCCTGACAATGCCTTTTCTCCTGCCAGTTGCAACTGGAACCATCCTGGTAGCACGTCCATTTGTATGACTCACTGGTAGAGACATGACAGAGGACAAGTTTGGAGAAATGGGAAGGCTGCTGGGGAAGGTAGTTTTCTCAGGCCCAGCATTCAGAAGCTATGTGACTTTGGGCAAGCTGCTGACCTACTTCACAAGAGTGGCACAGGGCATCTTTGCAATTAATTTGTAAATGCCCTTTGGCCCACAGAAAACTCCATTCAGCCTGTGAGATTTGTATCTCCCAGAGCTACTGATTTGCATCCCACGAAGCTCTGCCAATGAAATAAGCCTCGGCCTGCAGTAAGTACACATGCAGAGTTTTCTGATGAACACACATTCCCTGCAAGGTCCAATAAAAATGAAAAGGAATGAAGAGGGAGATGATTACATTTGTTTCGGTCCCATTGACTAAATCCTATTTGACGTATTCTGATCCTCTTTGGCAAAAAGGTGTATTGGCAAGCATTTATTTCCTTGGACACCGTGAGGCTGTCGCAAATTGTGTTCAGATGCTTCTAGACCCTCAGAAAAAGGGCATTGTCTAAATGCAGGGAACTATTAGGTGAGAGAGACAGAGCCTTTATCTCCTGGTCTTAATAAAGAACTAAGCATAAGACCTATCAGGCTTCTAGTTCAGACACCAAATTGACCCCTCTGGGAGCTGGGAAAGTCTCAATCTCCTTCTTGCCTTATATAGCAGTGGTAATAAAAGAGCGTGTGCTGAGGATTAACTAAAGTTCACACACTGCCTTGAAGAGAAAAGTCTTGATTTAAGTGTGCTGAAAATTTATATTAGGGGAAAGACTGGAGAATGGCAAAAAGAATGGAAAGTTACAGAAAGTTATAATGAGAAATATAAATTGAAGCAGGTCTAAGGGAAAGATGAGAGATCAGATGCAACAAGGTAGGAAGCAGGAAAGTCTGCCAAAAAAAAAAAAAAAGAAGAAGAAGAAGAAAAGAAAAACGACTTCCTCCATCTGTGTTGGCTTGTATGCTCTTCACACCTTAAAGGGAAGCATATCCTTTAGGCAACAAAAGAATAATAATTCCAAGAGTAGAAAAGAGGGAAAAGAGCAATAAGATACCAGAAACGAGGGAAGGAAAAGAGGACAAAGAACAGAGCTTAAGAGAGGAGATGGGACATGGTAAGACCATGGAGAATGAAATTCCTAGAATCTGTAACAGGAGCTAGGAGAAGAGCCCTTGAGTCCCAGTTCATTTTAAGGGCAAGAATTGTTGCCTTGGTTTTATGAAATCAGACCCAGCCCTTACTATCACCTTCCTGCTACAAAAAGGACTTGGCCAAACCAAAGGAGATATGGCTTAGCCTCTTGGCATATGGCAAAAAGAAACATTTTACTCACATTCAGAATTCCTAATATAAAATACACTGACCACCAAAGCTATATTTGCATACAAACACACAAAAGCAATTTGGCAGAGTTTAGTTACAAAGTTGAACACAATTAAATTGGTTTCCAGACTCCTGTAATCAAGCAAATGCTTAGGTTTTTTTGTTTATCTGTTTGTTTTTTAGTCTAAATCACCCAAGCTTTACATAGACGTAGCTGACAATGGGGTCTGCAAGACGTAAACATTTTAAAATTTACCTAAATTGTTAGAGACAAAGGTGTTATACCTCATTTTGGTTTTGTACGTAGACAATTCCAAAAGCCACCTCGTGGTTTTATTAAAACTTTGGCCCAAATCCATCAGATAATAGCAGCATCTCTCTTTGTGATGTGAGGTGTAATAGGGAGTGGGGAGAAAAGTAACAAAATTGGATCACTCTAATTTCTCCAGCTCATGTAGGAGCAGATGTCAGGTTACCTGTCCACTCTGCAGTGTTCTGTTTCTTTGTACACCGTTCTTTTGGCCTATTCCAAATTTATGATTAAACCATATTGTTTGCGTAGCATTTTAAGATATAAACATCTCATCTTTCCAGCAGCATCCTTCATTTATTGGACAAAAGCATTGGATAAACCCAATTAAGAAGCAGAAGGCAGACCAGTTATTTCAATAAAGAGGATTCATACAGTAATTATTAATTAGGTATTACAAAACTGGAAATAAAGAGGTATCATAAGGAAAGCAACAGCAGAAATCAACTACCTCCCTTGTGCCTGGAAAACAAGGGGAGATGTTGGGAATATCACACTTAGAGGTGCATCATCCAGCCTGGTAGCCACCAGTCACGTTTGGCTTTGGAGCACTTGACATGTCACTAATCTGAACTGACATGTACCACAAGTGTAAAACACACACCAGATTTCAAAAAATACACAGAAAATTTTATGGAAAAAAAAAAGTAGGTAAAATGTATCAAAAATAATTTTTATACTGATTACATGTTAAAATTGTAATATTTTGGATACACTGCATTAAATAACATATTTATTTCATCTATTTCTTTGTTACTTTTATAATGTGACTACCAGAAAACTTAAAACTTTTATATGACTTGCATTTTTTTTTTATTGGACAGTCTGGCTTATAGGCTTGGAAGACGGGGAGCTGGGACTCGGTCTCCAGAAGGGTGCCGCAGGATAATGTTGGTGTGTCTGAGAGTGATGAGTCTGGTTCTGGCAGGATGAATATCTGCAAATTGGAGCCAATTGCTGCTGAAACAACTGTCCCTGGCAGGGTGAAGAAATATTGCTGCTGTGACGCCAACAAGAACGACAGAAAACTAGAGAAGAGGAAGTCTTTTTCTTCCCCAGCCTTGCAGTTTTCTTCTGTTGCCCCCCATTTGCAAAGCCTAAGAGGGATCCAACTCTAAGGGAGACATGTGACTGGCAGGGTCCCAGCCCCAGCTGAACAGAGCAGAATACCGAAAGATGAATTTGATGTCGAGAGGCAAATAGCTTAATAATCAGCACACACACAAAAATATTCCTTGGCTGTCAGGCATGGTATTAGATACTAGGGACGAAACCCTGAACCAAAGTCCCTGTCTGCATGCAGCTTTCGTTCTTGTGAGACAAGGTAGACAATAAACAAATACATAAACAAGATGATTTCAGAGAGTGGTAAGTGTTACGGAATAAAGAAAATAAAAGCATGGATTAAAAGGTGATAAGATAAGAGTAACAGGTTGGGTACTGGTCTAGACAATGAGATCAGGAAATGCCTTTCTTAGAAGATATTTGAACTAAGGTCTGAATGGAGGGATGGAAAAAGCAGGGAGAGAAGTAAGAGGAAGTTTTCCAAGGCAGAAGGAATAAAATGTGCAAACTCTCTGAAAGAAGAATGATCTTGGATTGTCGGTGAAGCCTAATTGTCAGGAGGAAAGATGGTTAAGAGGTGGTTGGGACTGGATTATGTAGGGTCCCTGTAAACCATGGTAAGTAATACGGATTTCAACTTAATTGCTATGGGAACCACTGTAGGATTTTAAGCAGAAGAGTGGTATGATTTGATTTACATTTGTAAAAGGTCATTCTGGCTTCTGTAGAGGAATGGACTCTAGAGGAGCAAGCATAGGAGGGAGACCAGGAATCTACTGTAATACCAGGGTAAAGGATGATGAGGCCTGGGAATGTGTTTGAAGCAGTGGAGAGGGTGCAAAGTGACTGTATTCAAGATATGGATTAGAGGTTGACTCAACGGTATGTATTAAGATAGGGATGATTCATGTCGTTCATTTGAATAAATTTTCCAAAGAGCCTAACACACTTGAAACACCAAAATTCTTCTAAAATGTTATTATTTTTCATGGAAATAATTCAAAATTATATAAAATATTCCTTGATCTTATCCTATAGAAAATCCCAACCAAGTTTACAAACTGTTATTTTGACTCAGGGTCCTGTTCTCCATTTTTGTCAGCCATCTGACAAGTTCTCTGTCAATTTCTTGAGTTCCTCAATTCCAATTACTTTCACTCCGTATGTTAAAGCTCTGCTTGTTTTAAGGCAAATCTTCATTAAGATGAAAGCTGATTTTTCCAGATAATCTAATCCACACATTGAGGATGCCATTTAGGTAGAGGTGGCCCCTGCCTGGCTCAGGTCAGCATCTGCTGCCCCAGCCTGTCCACAGAGCCTGTGGTTACCAAGGTTCTCATCTAACCAAAATTATCCTTGCTCTGAGACATCAGCCATGTTTAGCTGCTATGACCAACCAAGGTAAAAATCAACATGATCCGTCCTTACTAATGCCAAATAACCAGTCATTCAGCAAACTTTATCTCCATAACATTTTGAGACCCAATTTCTAGTCTTTCTCTACTTTTCAATATTCCAAGCCAATTCATAAACATGCTGGGGCTTGAAGGGGCCGATAAATGACCTTCCTTCTTTCCTCTCCTAAGATCTGAATGGGAGTCTGAGCTGGAAATCAAATTATCATTTACTGATGGGTCTAAATTACACAATGTGGCTTGACTTTAAGGCCAAATGGCTTTTAAAATGTCCTACTGAACTGAACCCATGAAAGTAAAAACCCACCATCTTCAGTGGAATGGTGAAGGAAAATCAGAGTAGAGTAGGATGAAAACGCATAGAAGGTGAAGACGTAGTGATAGAAAATAAGACTCAGTAATTCACAGAGTTGGGCTCTGAAAGAGAAATGGAGAAGTGGAGTGATAGCTGCCGGGATGTCAGATCAATGGAAGATTATATTTTAAGACAGAAAGGAGTGGGACTGTTGATACATGCATAGAAATAATCAAGGCAAGAGGGAAAGACTGAGGATGTAAGAAAGTAAATGTATATCAGAAAAGGTGATGGAGAGTCAGTGCATGGGGGTCAGAGCCCCAGTGGAGAGACTGGCCTCAACAGTAAAGGTGTGAGAACGTAACAGATGGGGGCAAATAAACTTAATGTCTCTAGATTTAGTTGTGGGCCGATGGAGTTTTCATTCTATGTTTTCTATTTTCTGAATGAAAAATGAAACCGAGGTATTAAGTTAAGAATGAGAGGGTGGGAGGTGTGAAAAGAGAGAAATTAAAATCTTATGGGGAAGCAAATTTACCGAGGAAAGAATTTCTGAATAGTGCTGAAGGTCCATTTGCGGTGGGTGACGATTTAAAGTGAAACCAGCCAACCCAGCCATGGAACTTGCTTCTTCCAGCAATATTCAGATGCTCAGAGATCTCTAAGGAGAAGCTGGGTATGTGGTCTCAAGTAAACATGAATTACCACAAGGTCAACATGAAGGAGAAATGGAGGACCAAAGGAACCGCAGGAATTTGCAAGAGCATCATTATATTAATTGATTGGCAATAATCATCCAACGCCTAACATATGTCAAGAACTAGTCAAAACTACCCAGCTGAAGGATATGAAGATGTAGGCACAGGCTATCAAGGGGTTGCCCCAGAACTGGGTGCAGAGTTTTTTCTTTAACCAATTTTTCCCTTTTCTTTTAATTTTTCTTGAAAAACAACAATAAAAAATAAAAAAACAGAAACAACAACAAAAAATGGTAACATATATTTGGTACTTACCATATGTCAGGTATTATACTAGGTACTTTTTGAAAAACTATCTTATTACTCCTTATATCAGAACTATGTGGAAATCACTATAATGAGGGGGAAACGTATGAAGATGTTAAGACCCAGTGCAGATCCCTACACTGCTTTCTAAACTACTGGCTTTAGAGCCCTGTGTTTCCATAGGTTAAATCTTCATCATTTGGGGCAGCGGTGGGGGAGAAACTGAATATTTTCCGTTAAAACATTTTAAATTTCTGACTTTCGCTTTAACACAAAAGCAACTGGTCCTTTATTTGGAGATCCTTTTGAAAGAAGTAAGAACTTACGACTCTATTATAAAACTGAGTGAAATAACTATTCCAAATGATCTAACTTTACAAATTGAACAGCCTTGCCTATACAAGTAAAATGTCTCTTGTGAGTGATGTATACTTGTATACCGAGGAAAATATTTGTGATTTATTTAACATTTTTCTTAAGAGAAACAATCTGAATTTCTAAATTTGGGCCTGGAAAATAAACAGAAGTTTTCCTCCTTCTCTTCCTTCCTTGCTTGCTTCCAATGACTACCAGGTACTATTGTTTGTTTGTTTTTTCTTATGAGAACAAGACTTAAAGCGGCACCCATCCTATTCATCAAAAATCACAAAGTTAGCAAAAAGTGAGGGAACTCGGACTTTAAAACAAGGGTGGAGTAGGGGGTGAAGATCACTCACATTCTTAATGCAAAAAATTTGACAGGGAAGTGAGCACTGTTCCATGACTCCCTTGTTATCTAGGAAAACACACAATTCCTAAAGTTGAATCATACAAAATTTCCTTTGGCGAGTTATAGTTTTTGAGACTATGTTTTATTTGAATATGTTCAGCTATCACTATCTGGAAAGACAAATTCAGGTCAGACAAACGTAAAACAATGAACCGTGCTTCCCAAACAGCAAAAGTGATTGGTCGTGCATGACATTTAGCCAGGTTTGGTAATAGGTATCATTTGTTGAGAATTGACTACATCCTAAACCACAGGTTCTTAACCTTGGTCACACAGTAGAATCACTGGAGATATTCTGTTAAACTTTTTATTTTGAATTAATTTTAGACGCATGGAAAACTTGCAAAAACAGTACAGAGAGTGCTTATATATGCTTCACCTGCTTTTTATAACATTAACCCCTTACATAGTACAATTATCAGAACCTGAAAATTAACATTGGTGCAATACTATGAACTAAATCGCAGATCCTTTTAGAATTGTACCAGTTATTCCACTCATGTCCTTTTTTGGATTCAGGATTGCACTGAATGGGTATTTCTTCTGAGTCTTATCCAATCTATGATATTTCCTCAGCTTTTTCTTGACTTTCTTTTTGAAGAGCACTAATCATTTATTTTATAGAATGTCATTCAATTTGAGTTTGTCTGATGTTTTCTCGTGATCAGAATGATGTGATGCATTTCTGTAATAATCCCATAGAAGTGATTCGCTCCTCTCAGAGCATTAGAACAAGAGGCTCATAGTACGAACATGTTATTCCTGGTGCTTTGATAACTTGGTTAAAGTCCTATCTTCTGGAAAGTTATTATCTTTCCCTTAATAGTTAATAAATGTCTTGATACTCTGAAACTACGCAAATCCCATTTCTCCTCAAATATTACCCACTAATTTTAGTACCATCAATAGATCTTGTCTAAAACAATTATCACTGTTGTGTTTGTCTAATAATGACTTGCTATTTCTATTTTCTAGTTCCTTCTACATTTATTAATTGGAATTCCACCTGAGTTCTTAAAAATGCTAATTTTAAAACCACACCATAGACCAATTAAATGAAAATTTACTAAGAATATTATCCCTCATTTGCACAAGATGACTAATAAGCAGATATTATCTGCATTGAAATATGAAGAAATTGACATTTACAATGATAACAATAACTTATGTTTTCACAACTAGTACGTGGTGAAGGCAAGACAGAAACTCTGAGCTACGTATGTTCAAAATCCATCCTCTTTTCACTGTCCCATCTTCCCTCCTTTTAAGTTCAGCTCATTGTTTCTGATGTCAAATGTTGCCCTATTTAAAGCCAACTCTTTATTCTAACACAAATTGTCTGTAATTTTTGCCTAGATCAGAGCAGGGTTAGCCATTTTTTTCTCAGAACCTTTTGACATCTACCTTCCACAGAGATGCCACTATTATTTATCTTCACGTCTTAGCACAGAGGCTCAAGCAACAACTACAAGCTTAAAAACAAACAAAACAACAATATCAAAAATACTGTAACCAGATTGCCTAACACGTGACAAGAGATGATTACTTTTTAAGGGAATTTTCGGGAAAAGGAGAAAGAGAGGTAATTTTGGAGGATATGGCCCTTTAAAAGGGGCCATATCAGATGTTGTGGGCACACACAAAACTTTTGGAACTGCCAGTGGGGTGAATAAGGACTCTGATGGAGAAAGGGAAATGGAGTGTGAACCATCACCTTGACTAATTTCTAAGGTGGCGGCAACCATCAAATAGAGAGCTAGACAAAAGGCTGCGGTGGGAAGAGCAGCTGCCAGTCTGTAATGGCGAGCCCCTAAAACATCACGTGAAATGTAAAGAGAAAAAGTTCCCCAGAAAGCCCCTCAGGAAGGATACTGTACGTGCATATCATCAGGATAAGGACTTCTGTCCCATATTCACATATAGCACTGCCTAGTTATAGTAACTGTTCCATAGAGTTGTTATAGAGTACTGGATAAATGAACTTACTCATAGATTCAAAACACCAGAATAAGAAGCTCAGCTACTAAAAAAAAAGGGGGGGGGTACGTCTCATGACTTACAGTTCTTCTCTCTTGCTGAGAGGGGTAAACAAATTAGAGGGCAGCGCTGATTTTTTTCACATCTATAGAAGAAAGCCGGGGCTCACCAACCAGCTGCTCTCCTTATCTCCTTCTTCCTCATTAAGGGTTCAGCATCTCCTCTAACTACTTATTGAATGAATAAAGAACAAATTTTTAAAGGATGCCAAATTATAAACCTGCTCAGGAAATCTAAAAATCTGTTTCACCTTGGCTCTATGTCACTGAAAATTATATAACAGCCACTAAGAAAAGCAGTCATTGCTTACCCAACTATGAAAACATGAAATAAGATGCCTGGGGCACAGATTGAAGTCACTTTTCTCACCTTCATGCTTAATAAGAGGACCTTGGGAAGTGTGCCTAGCTGAAGAACTATATTTCCCAACCTCATTCGTAAACAGAGGAGGACTGACATGTAAGAGACTTCTGGGGAAAAGTGTTTTGCCCCTTGTCCTTTTTATCTCTGCCTGGAATGAAGACATGATGGCTGGAGCTTCAAGAGTCATCTTGTGAGTTTGAGGATGGTGAACAGAAAGATATAAGGAGACTGGATCTCATGATTTTGGGGAGCTGCCCAACCAGGGTCTATCTTTAGTCTTGATTTGTGTGGGAGAAGAACTTCCATGTTGTTTCAGTGACTATAGTGAGGTCGGTAGGGAACACAATTTTAATGTCGTGCCCCATTAGATGAAGTGTGTGTATAGTTGAATCGGTAGAAACCAGCTATGTGTACTTTGGAGAAAGAAGGCAATTAGTAGTCTTAATTGACAGTTTTAGTGATTATTAACAACAGGAAAAAATAAGGTGCACAATTTAAAGAAAGACTTGCCATGAGAGCAGTGTTACCCCCACAGAGATAAATAACTGAGCTCTATTGTGGCAAGTGTTTTCATCCACAATTGGCACATTTCAGTAGGGAAAAGAATCATAAATCACCTAGTCCAATTACCCATCTATGCTCAACTTTTCTCTAGAATAGTTGAATAGAATATCTAGGTAAGAAGTCATCCAGCTTATGCTTGGCTACGTCTAGTGATGAATAACTCTACTTCCCACGCCTGCCCATTTTTATCTTTGGACAGTTCTGAAAGTTAGAATATTGTTTCTTATATTCAGCTGAAAATCTGTTTTCACCTAGCTCCCATCCACTCATTCTAGCTCTCATCTTTAGAGCTATATTCAATAAGTCCAATCCCTTGTGCTAAATGCTGAGCCTTCAATTATTACACTCCTCTTGAGGCAGCCACCCTTCCAGATTTTCAAGCCATGAAATCATGCTGACCATGTTTCTGAACATGTTCAAATCTACTTTCCCAGAATCCAAGGAATATGTATGACTGACTATACCTACCCTTTCCTTTCCTTGTTACCATATACCTTGAAAGGATACGGCCATGTCCTCTCTAGTTATACAACAACTTCTATTTTGGAAAAAAAAAAATTTTTCTCTGTTATTCAAATACAAAGTACTCATTAGTCCCAGATGTTTGCAATAACTCTGAGAGATATATTTTGAAACAAAGCAAGTAAACAACTTGTCAGATGGTCTACTATTAGCTGAATGAAAGTCCCATTATATATCTCCCAATTTTTGAAATTCCTCTTCTTAATAGATATTATACCCATGCAACTTGTATGACCCAAATCAGAAATAAATAATGTAGATCTTACATTAGGCCAAATGACATTTAGTGTATCTTCACAATAATATCACATCTGTCCTTTTACTTTTCATTCATACTCCAGTGATCTCCTGTAAATTTCTAATCTTAGGATTTTGGATTTCTGAGCAGGCATAAACAATATCAGTATAGAATACTAATGTATATTTCTCCACTAAATAAAGTTTACTACTATTCAATTGGATCTATTCTCCCATCACCGTATTTCAAACAGACCCTACCATACTTCAAACTTTGGTGACACCAGTGAGATAATTACCATCTGTGTTATAATATCTAATTCACTTGGGTACCCTCTACAATCAAATATATTGAACCCACAGGATGTAACAATAACCCAAATCAATGTAACCTAAAATAGCTATGTTTAGAATTTTAGAAAATGAAATTAAAATTTAGCCAACTAGCAAGGGCATTATAAATTTAATCTGAAACAAATCTCTGGGTTTGATACCTAAGGGCAGACATTCTGTAAGGAACTTTTGCCACTTTTCTCTGCTTCTACAACTGGTGTTATGTCAAAGAGTCAAAATAAAAATGGTCAGGAACTGCAGTTGCCCTAACCCAGGAGAGCAGAAGTCATTTTTCAGGCGAGATTTTTAAGTGTATAATGCCAGGTTCACAGTTTAGGAGAAACATAGTTTCTCATTCACAATCTGTCTTCCACCCAACCTATTCTATTACCAATATCAGGAAGGTACAGAGATAAAATACAGTTTAAACTTCAAATTCCTCAAACCAGTCTGCCAGGAACGGGAGAGGTCAGATGCTGACATGCTGGAAAAAGGGAAGCTGATGATGACCACAGAGGTGATATCAGTTTTTCACCTAAGAATTGGGATGGCATCAGCAGAAGATGAGAGTTGGGTTATTTGAGGTTAATGCGGCTGATGTTAGAGACAGATGTGCCTAGAGAGGGTTAGGGAAGTAGTAGCCAGGCAAAGCATGCTCGGAGTTGAGCTAAATCTTCTGCAAGTTATGACTCATTTTCTCCTCTAAATGCAATGAGAGATTTTTTTTTTTTTAAATAACATTCACCCTGAAAAAGTCTTTCTCCTGGTGTGAGAAATTTCCTGCTCAAGGCTAAAGAGGAAGAAATGAGTGTTGTCTGTAAGTTTTCTCATGTCCTTCACTGCTTTTCACTTCAGTATGTATCCACTTTTCTTTCTCATTACAAATAAATAAATAAACAAACACACAAATATCAGAATACGCTAGTGGGCTATCATTTGGAACTCTTATTCATATGGCACATATGCATAGAATGAATAATTGCTGAAACTATACAACCATTACATGGAAGATATTTTCATTATTAGCTTTATGGATTGACTTTGACATTTCATGTCCAAGAGTAAGGATAAGTTTCTTCTGTCTCCAAAGACCCCCAAAACTAGGAGATGATAAGACATACATAAATACCTAATATATAATCTGTACTGTGGCATGTGCCTTAAGAGGGATGTAGAGAGTCCCAGAGGTGTAGATACAGAAGGGATTAATCCTGAACTCAAGAACACCACAAGCAAAATGGCTATTATGGTTTGAATCTTTATGTCTCCCCAAAATTCATATGTTTGAATCCTAAAGCCCAATGTGATGGAACCAGAAGGTGGGGTCTTCAGGAGATGTTTGGGTCATGAGAGTGAAGCCCTCACTAATGGGATTAGTGCTTCATTAAAAAGGTTCCAGAGAGATCCCCAGCCCCTTCCACCAAGTGAAGACAGAGCCAGGGGGCACGGGGCTATGAACCAGAAGAGGGCCCTCACTAGAAGGCAACCAGGCTGGCACCTTGACCTTGGACTTTTCAGCTTTCAACACTGTGAGAAATAAATTGCTCTTTCTTACACGTCACCCCGCCTGTGGTGTTTGGTTGTGGCAGCCCGAACGGACTAAGACAATGGCTAATAGTGAAACAACAGGCTTCAAACATGAGCACGGCTGAGTGCCACCCTGCTTTAGCCACATCATTTCACTGTGCATTAGTTCCTTCAACCATTAAATGAGAAAGGAAAAACGACATTCTTGCCCAAAGTACACGTATCCTCCTGAGATGGCTCTGAGATGAACACATCAACAGACAGATCCCAAACCAAGCAAAAACATTGTATTGGTCATGGAAAGCTTCACAGCGCTCAGAACAGAGCACAGGTATCGTCGCTTTCCACAACGGCCACCCCCCAAACTGTACATGCTTCAGGATAGCCCCACAAACTGAGACTGTATTGTCAAACCGGAGTAAGACTAGATGTTCACATGCAGCCAGTCTTCAAAGAAGGTTAATTTGTGTTAGCAAACTGTCAAATAACCTGTCATATCTGATTATTTTCCTTTACACACATCCTTTTTTCCCTCACACAGTATAAAATAAATGAATAACAGAAAAAAAAATGTCTCCAGGATTATGTGATAGCTGATCTTTCAAGGCTACATCCTGGCTAAATAAATAAATGGAAAAAAAAGAAAAGAAAAGAAAAGAAACATTGCTATTCTGAAGGACTTGGGTTTATTTTTTTTTTCTCTTTGAAGACACTGCAAAGCAATAACAATGATATAAATTCAAGGGCAAATGCTTCATTCTTTATAAACTTGAATCAGTAAGTTGATCCTTTTCACCCAGCATGTTTTTAATGCACGGAGAGATAAAAATTGATAAGTTCATGAAAACATTACATTAGTACAACTGAGAGGTGTTAATGCAGTACAAGCACCAAAAAGGTATAAAACACCAAAATGTAGAGAAAGTGATGGAGTCTCTATTGTATATAAATTACATTGTTAAAATGATGATTGATATTATTGCTTCTATTTCAAAGACTCCCTTTATATAACAGGTCTATTGTAAAAACTGATACTAAGAAAATACTTTCTCAAGAGTATACCTGCCCATAAATTATTCTTATACAACTGTAGACATGGGAGAGTTACCTGAAATAATGGCATATCTAAAAATTAGAAGTGGGGAGAAGAATTTAAAGGAAGAAAATGATATTGAAATATTTCACCTTAAAATGTATTTCTTTTAAGTACACTCTGCATAAGGTGCTTCAATACAGTCAGAAAGGGCATGCCAGATTACATTATTTAGATTTATATAGCACTCCATACTTTTCAAACACTATCCATGCATGAATTTCTCGCAGTGTTCTTTTGTGGTTACCTGATTTTACTCATATAATAGATCTCTCTCTCTCTCTCTCCCTCCCTTTCTACCTCCCTCCCTCTTTTCTTTCCTCTTTCCAATAAAGAAATTGAGAAATGAGTCAAGTAACTTGCCTCAGCTCATATTAAATAAAGACAAGTTTCTGAACATCTAATAAAATAATTTTCAAATATGATAAAAAGGATCATGTCTGGCCAACTTAGAGAGAGAGAGAGAGAGAGAGAGAGAGAGAGAGAGAGAGAGAAAGAAAGAAAGAAAGAGAGAGAGAGAGAGAGAGCCTCAGCCAGGACTTAAACTTTCTTTATACTTTTATAGGTTCCAAAGGACAGAGAGAGTTGACGTTATTTCAGGTGATAGGGATCACTTCCAGTTTCCATTCCAAAGAGGCTGGAAGTCACCACTCTCATCCCCACAACAAGAAAAAGCTGAACAAGCTGAAAGTCAACAACTCTTCTTAGATCCATCGTAGAACTGAGGTCATAGGGCAAACAACCATCCTCAAACCTGGAGAGACAGGCAAATGCAGGGAATCACAGCTGACTGGGAGACAAAATTTCAACTAGAGCCAGCATCTGCTAGGAATACTTAAATGGTAACGGGCCGATTTCTGAAGAGTGAGCACGGACTAGCTAGAGACATAAAAAACTGGAGAGCCAGCCTTGGGGGTGGCCCCACAATTTCATGAGTTTTACCTCCAGTAACCCCGCTTCCAAGCACTTGCTGAGAAATCAGAGAAAAATCTCCTCAGGATTTTGGAAAGGGAGATGAAAAGCAACCATTCTGAAATATGCCTAGAGCATTTGATTCTCCTTAACAAATACTTACCGGAGTCTAACTCACTTGGGTTTTCCAAGAGCCTACCAGACCTAGGGAAAGAGAAATACCCAATTCTAGCCCCCTGTAGCCTTGCTGTCTCACCTAAGGGGGAGAGGGGGAATCAATAAAAACTTAGACATAATAATAAGACTGTAGAATGATTCCCCCACTTCCACATGTACGTTTTACCACCATATCAACAGGGCTCCTGGATAACAACAGCAGATCACGGTTAAAAGTGACTGCATGGCTCAGACCTTATGTACAAAGGCGACTTTAGGGAAACCCAAAGATGGTAGAGAAGACAAAATCAAGGACACCATAAGAAATTGTAGCCTCTGACGTCAACAGCTATGGCATAAAGAGAACCTAACACCTAGCCAGATAAATATAAATCCTCATACAAAAAGTCTCATTATCTCACTTCCTTTTACCCAATACATCATGTCTGGCTTCCATCAGAAAATTATAAAGCATATTATAAAGTAGACAAGCAGTCTGAAGAAACAGAGTAAGCATCAGGACCAGACTCAGATACAGCAGATAAATATCAGACCTGGAAATTAACTATATGCTAAGGTCTCCAATGGAAAAAGGGGACAGCATGCAAGAACAGATGGGTAATGTAAGCAAAGAGGTGAAAACTCTAAGAGAGAATCAAGAGGAAATGCTAAAAATCAAAAATACTGTAACAGAAATGAAGAATGCCTTCACGAGCTCATTACTAGACTGGATACAGCCGAAGAAAGATATGTCAGTAGAAACTTTGAAGATATGTCAGTAGAAACTTAAATTGAAAAGCAAGGAGATTTATATTTAACTGAAAAAAAAAAAAGGAACGGAATGTCCAAGAACTGTGGGACAAATACAAAGGTATAACATACACATAATAGGCATACCGGAAGAAGTAGAAAGAAAGAAACGGAAGGAATATTTGAAGTACTAATGACTCAGAATTTTCAAGTTATGGGGATTTGTTGTGAAGATACCAGGGGAAATTGGGGCGTACAGGAAATTATCTTCAGCTATCAAGGAAACAAGTTTCATGGAGGATTTGAATGTCTTTTGCCCCATTCGAGCAGCTCTATTGGTCACAGAATGTAATGCAGCAATCACTGATCTCACAGGTAACTTGTCCACAAAAGTGGGTTAGTCTGCTTTCTGACTACTTTCTTTCTTCTCTACCTCACATCCTTTGCTTACAATGCTTCTACCACCTTGTCTACTGCTTTCTTCCTGTGTATCTCTTAGCTCTGTGATCAATTTATTGTCTGTGTCCCTCTCTGTATGTCCGTATTCTACTCAATAAGAAAGAATATGAATGGGTTAATCACCCTCCAGCATCAGCATCACTACTGGACAGAATCCCTTCATCAAAATACCTGACAGGCTGCTAGCCAACCTACCCATAAGATGACTGTATTTGGCTCAGGTGCCAATTCCTGTACCAATCATCTCTGAGCTAAGCAGACAGATCATGCAATAAAATGGATTAGGAACAGGAAGCTGCTTCCCAGTTCATGTTTGGAAAGGACTACTGGCAAGATAGTCAGTCTCTCAGTATGTTACGAATTTATCTGAAGTATCAGGCATTTTAGTAGCAGGTTGCAAAAAGCAAACTTAAGTTCCCAGAGAAAATAGCAATTTTGATTCAACATACTCTTTTCTCCTGGAGTACCATTTCTGGTTTATACCATGTTACATATCCCCTACCCACCACAATCACCAATGGGGAGACAGGGAATGTGAAAAGTAACACTGCTGGTGACAGTCCTAAGGTAAACTCTGAGAGTCTTCTGAACCAGGGCCAGGCTGCTCCTGTCCCAAAGAATTCTCAGGACAGACCAGGGCAGACAGCGACGAAGATAGTACAGAAATTGATCTAATATCCCCAAAGATCCCATTCCTTGAGTAATTTCACTGTGTCACGTGCCCGAAATATTTTCGACTATTTTCTACTAAACATGTGACTGGAAGAGGCAGAGAGGAAAGAGTGTGTGTGTTGAAATATAGGGGTGTGTTATGTGAATGTGCTTGTGTGATTGTCCCCTCGAGAGTACAGTATGTTTGAAGAAATGTATTTTTCATCTACCTGGTTTCAATTTAGGCTGTTAATTTCCTGAAGCAGATAAAAAATCAACGTAGGAGGAAAGCACAGTATTCTATTAGTGCTACTTTCCACTTGAATTTAAGTTAAATATCAGGGTGCATCCTTTTCACTAGTTTTCAAGGACTCATATTCAACTACTCTATATCCGTATGACACAGCAGCAAGGGAAAGGCACCGGGTACCGGCATCCTTCTTTTTTGTTCTCCACTGTGTTTGACCTTCAAGGGCGCCTTTCTTAGCGAGGAAGGGTATGCTTTACTCTACTCCACGTAGAGGGCTGGGTATGAGTCAAGACTACATGATAGAAAATAAGAACCCAGTTCTTGTTCAACTAACTCTCTCTGGCCTCAGAATTAAAAAGGTGCCCTCATGCATCAGATCTTTTCTATTATCTTTGTCTTCTGTGCATACCGTTTCTTGTCAAGAAACGGAGTGATATCTTCAGTTTTCTTGGTAGAGATCTGAATTTAAGAAAGAGACACAAACAGTGTGGCAGTACAGTGTTCCCATTTTACCAATCTTCTCTGGTCCCTCATACCCTCCATACCCTATACGTTGACTGCTACATGGCTAGAAACAATGCATGTCATCCTAATCTGTTTCTTAGGAGAGTTGTTTAGGGGAGAAGAGGACATATTTTTCTCCATCACAACTTCGACTTACAAAAAAAAAAAAAAAATCTGTCACGATTGTCCCTGTTCAATTTGAAGAAAATACAAAGCTCATTTATTCATTCATCAAATTGTACTGAGTGCCTCAAGACTCAAATGGCCTTTATACGTGTCTGAGGGAACTTAAAATGGTCAGATACTTTTCCCAATTTACCTATGAAGAAATTAAGTCAAAGATAGGTTAGATTACTTATCAAAACTAAGAAATGGAGTATAATTGCAAAACGTGGTCTTTTTTAAAGGCTGGCTTAGTTATTATCAGTGAAAGCATTTCACTTATATTTTCACACAACAGCTACAAATGTTACCATACTTCAGGACCCATGATAGATATAGAGATAGAGATGAAGATAGAGATAAATAGATGACATAGATATAGATGACATAGATATAGATATAGACATATAGACAGATATAGATACATATGTATAACATAAATATCGTGTAACATGTCTCATGTAATATAATGCTACTATTTTTTACCTCACTTACATAAAATTTACTGTGAATTTACATTCAGTTTTCATTGAAAAGATGGTCAAAGTCAACTTTATTCTTCAATAGCAAAAAAAAAAAAAAAAAAAAAAAAAAAAAAAAAAAAAAAAAAAAACTAAAAATCCCTTAAATGAAAAAGAAAATTGGCCAGGCTTGCTTTGTTCCCTCTCCTAAGGGCCTCTGGTCCATGAATAAGCACTAATGAAGGTATGAGAGGAGTGAACCCCCACCTGGAGAGTACAGGAACCAGACACGTAATAGAGAGCTGGCGTACATACTGCATAATAGTATTTCTGGAGAGTAGTGAATTCTGTATTCAAACAGAGGTCAACAAATAAATCCAGAGGGTCTAAGTGTTTGATTTTTTTCTTTTTAAAGATGAGCTGCTCTCATGGTTGGAGGTTTTCATTTCCCAGTTCCAACACAGAGTAGTCACATATGCAAACAGGGACACTCTGCCTGCAGTCTCAATCTAGATTAATTATTTCTGGCTGCCAGGAACCACAAGTGGGCTATGCTGTTTCTATGATCAACCCCAACTCTTCCTCACTGAGAGGCAGAAACACACACACATACAGCAAAAGGCTGGAGCCTCAAACCACAGTTACTTCACCTTGAACAGACTTTCCAAAGGAAACCCCTTCAATTTGCTTCCTATATTAAACATTAAAAACCAAAAAGGAATTTCAAATCTTATTTTTCTTCATTAGTGTATCCCAAACTGCTAATTAGAAAAGATTTCTTTTACTAAATGATTTAGTTCTTATGTCTGTGTTAACACTTGAAAGGCTACAGCTTCAGGAAAAGAGGACAGAGCCTAATTAAAGAATGAATTATTGAATATTCAGCTTTAATGGATGTTGCCCCATGCTATTATTTTGCATGTTTATAGATGTGTTATATAATTCTGTTATCAGAATCACCAAAGAGAGAGACATTGACTATTGAGCCTAAAAAAAGGGGAGGGCTTCTGCCTGATCACATCCAGCCATTTAAGTTCAGGAACCATCTGAAACATGGTTTCCATGACAACAAGTCACTAATTGCAAACATAAAATAAAAAATCAACCTTCCCTGAATTTGGCAGCCACATACATGATGTCTAATTTTTCTTTCTTTCTTTCTTTTTTTTTTAAATAGTGAAATGGCACTTTTCTTTAAGGAATTTCTCAAGTCACTTTCCTAAAACCAAGAAGCCACTCCATTGCGGGGTTAACTCTGGTCTGGCGAAGGGGTCAGCCTAAAGCTGTCCAGATCTGTCAGGCTGTGACTGCCAACACCTACCTTCCGCTAGAGATAAGGGGAGATGGTTGTGATGAGCAGTGGAAGGTTTTTGCATCTGTGAGCTACAGCACAGCTTAAGAGAGCTGCTAAAGCAGAAGAATGAACCAAAGAAATACTAACAAGTATGCTGGATTGGAGCATCCTTTAGATAAGGGGCAGGGGGTGGAAACAAATTGTGGGGGGAAAGTGAGTGAAAACCTAAAATTGGGTACTTTCCATGGGGTCAGTCACCCATGCTTAATCAGGAGCAAAGGTGTCTGGGGTCTCTGCTTGGCAGATTTTTAAAAACAAACAAAAGAGTGAACCCTTTGAGACTTCGAAACCTGTTCAACCGACACAATGGCACCCTTCAAAATTCACCAATTTATGAACTGCAGCATATCATTTGTAAAAATTGCTTCAGCCTGAGTTACCTTTCACCAGCTCTGTAAGTCTACTCACTGGGTCACTAGGAGTGAGCAAGAACATTTTGATAAATTCTGTTTCCATGACGATGAATTAACCAGTGGAAAAGGGGAGGTGTTGAAAGATCTGTATTCTGTAGAATACTCTCAAATGCTTGCCTGTTTTCATTTTTAGCCATTTAGTTCTCGTGGCTCTGTTCCAGGACTCTTTAATTTGCCAGTAGCTGTTTTTACTACACAGATTACAGGAGTAATTCATCAGTGAATGTTTCACTCAGTGGTCCCATCTAATGTAAGGAAACATAAAAATGAATTTTTCCAATTATGTCTTTTTCTTTGTTTAGAAAGAATGTAGTAAGCTTTTTTCCCTTTCTTTCCTCAAAATCTAGCGTTAGTGTTCTTATTCTACCTTACTTATTGACCATTCCCTCACACCGACTACAACTGCAATTTGTAAGATTTTGGGATCTGCTTTTAAATACCAATAAATCCCTAAAAGGCAATGAGTTTTGAATTTACCGGACTGAAACCCCAGAGTGGGGCATAACGAGAAAAAGAACACTAAAACATGGAAACCTGGTATATGTTACAATGAAATAGTGTTCAGGAAAAAATTAAGAAAGCAACAGAGCTTTTCCTTCACTAAATTACTTTAAATTGGCTTATTTATATACAATGGAATCTGCTTATTTTATTTCAGCATTTATGCACTTTCAGAATTTAATGATAATACTACTATTTCCTTGGGGGGAAAAGTGATTCCAATAGTTTTGTTTTCCAAATAATGAAAATAGCAAAAAGAACAGATCTATTTGCACCAGAAAAAATTGGATATGCAACTATTTTTCTGAGGTATGACATAAGAAAAATGTCTCCTCAAAACTATTTCCAATCTAGCCTTAGTTTGTCTCTCAACAAGTAAATCACTTAGTTCATTTTTAAAATTAAGTTCAAATAATGGGATTTTCCCCTTGTCTTTCTTTTTCATGTAAAACAAGGAAAAGTATCAATTAGCAATTTGCAACTGTTTGTTCTGCCATTGTGTATCCACAAACTTAAAAGATACTTACATGCTTTTTCAAATTCATTCATTCTTTGCGTAAAGCAGGAAGATATTTTACTGGGAGTTGTTCTAGACTGCTAACAATGAACAAACTTATCAGATATTATCTTAATCCAAGACTAAATGTGCAAAGGGTCAGGAGATGCACAAGAAGTAAAACTACTTCACATTTATTACGCAAAGCCCTGCCAATCAGAGCTTTTTTAAAATTTCAATAAATAACAATGCAATAACATATTTTTTCTGTTGCGAACTGTTCTTCAGGGTCGTATTTGCTCTGAGAGCTTAATTTCCTCCCAAGAACAAAGAGAACACTCACATTGAAAACAATATGGTAATTTTCTTTCCCTCCCTCTTTAACTCATACATACAAAAATATTAATATTAGTGGATCTCAGAGAATGAAAATCAAAGTAATTGTTTTAATGAGTAAACTCTAGTTCATTTGCAGCAGACATCTATACACTATTAGAAAAGAAAACCATGCCACTCCAAAGCAGTGTGTTGGTAGTCCTGAATTTTCTCATCTTGATTTACAATAGCCGGGACCATAGTGTCAGTTGACTGGATATAGACAAGCGGAAGTCTCATGACTTCTTTCGTTCACCTGCCATTTGTAACTCCTGCTTCTTCTGGGCAACGTGCATGGGTTCTGCTAGCAGTGCCATACTTCCCTCCCTAGACCCGAGGTTCTACTGCAGGTCGCTGGCATTCTGTTCACTCTGATGTTAATAGGGTGCGATCCCTCGGTCAGCTGCTTTCTAGGAAATAGAGATGGTCTGACTCACCCAAGAGACAGCTGCCTTCACACCAATGATCGTAGCTGGCACCAGGCAGTGTGGGTGTCCACTCCTTAGTGCTGATGTCTCCAGTGCGGTAGAGGGAAACAGCAACACTGTCAGATTCAGTCAGCTCATCATTGAAAATTAGTACAAATGAGAGGAATAATGATTCGTTGATCCACCTGAGTCAAGTTTGACATGATTATGACACTATTTACAACTGTATAGGTGTCTTTCAGGCGTAATGGGAGGGACTTTTGACACAGGAAATAATCATGAAACTTCTTGAGATTTTGGGTAAAACTGGTCAATATCAAATCATACTATAAACTCTAATTTTTTGTAATGCATATTAAATGATGTACTCAACAACTATTGCACATTTTGCATATGCCACAAAACATCTATTATTTAAAGTTGTTTTTAACACTGATAGGACATTTTATAAATATTCAGGACAACAACATTTTGAAAGTTCGCATTATATTGTGCATGAACATACTGCATATACAAATACATAATCTTTATCATAAATGTGGTCACATTTAAACAACAATGAAAAGGGATAGTTAATGTATATTCATACAGCGATATAAACACTAATAAGAAAATGTATGTTTATGAATCTAAAGAACAAGTGTCTTCTAATATTTCTAGTCTGTTTCTGAAAAGTTGTGTGAATAGTTTCTTGCATGGGTATGGGTGTGTGTGTGTGTGTGAATAGTTTCTTAATCACATAGCGTTTTTAATTCAGAGACCTCACTACTTAAATAAATTTCACAACGACCATTTTAGTAAAGTCAAATATGTTTGTAACATAAAAAACTATTCTTTCTATATCTGTTTTGCAACTTTGTATTTTTTATACCTATGATTTTAAAATGGTGTGTTTAGCATAACAAGTTTAAAGCACATACGTTCTGTTGTTGTTGGCATTTCCCCCGCACTGTTTCCCTGGATAAAATACTGAGAGGTAAAGTTGCAAGGGCAGCATGTTGGAGCAAAGAGATTTAGTAAAGGGTGCTGGCCCAGGATCCAACACCCCACTTTCCTACCCAGAATTTAATACCACACTGGCCACACATTGCTTCCAATGGCGTAAGTGGTTTACGCCAACATCTAGTTTGACATCTCAGGATCTCTGTCACATGCCAAGGAAATGTTTACTAAAGGATGTTAGGTGAATAAAAGTAATAATGTCTACTTAATTTATGAGTCAGGGCTAACCCCCATCAGTAAGTCACATAAACATTTCAACTGTTTTCAGAGATAATTATATTAAAAAGCCCTTTTAATAGACATTGCTACCAATTCAGTGAGATAGTTGACACAGGTCTTCACTCCACAAACACTTCTGGAGTATTCATTATGTCTTCGCCCCAGAAGAACTGGCTGTGTGTGCACCGAAGACATATAGAGGTAGAGATAGAGAATGTAATCCTTCTAAAGCCATATGGGAGAGTAACTATAGAAAGGCAACGAGAATAGTGATTTTGGAGGATCGGTTGAGGGGGATTTGAGTGAGAGAACAATAAAGTTTAACAAAAGATTTCTGAATGAAATTAGGGCAAGGGCAGTCCCTATAAAGGGGACAGCTGGTCAAAGGCAGAGTGGTGAAAATCCATCTATTAGGTATAGACAACTACAAACAGCTCCTGTTGCCTGAGTGCCCAGTGCAAAACAGGTGGTGAAAACGAAGAGTGACGGAGGGGGTTATCACTGTGTAAGGGATATAAATGATAAATGTCTCTTACCTTGTTTTGTACACCTGAACCTAATAAATAAATAAATACAAAGAGTGACAGAGATAAACGGGCCCACTTCAAAGAGGTCTCATTGTCATTGTCACATAACAACTTGCAGGTTATCTTGTCCTAAGGACCTTTTGAGAGGTAAAGGCAGTAGTTCTGATGAAAGATAATGACAGTGACAGGAAATATTTAAGAAGATGAATTGAAGATATGTTTAAGAGTAGGGTTATCAGAACTTGGTGACTGATTGGGCATCTCATGGAAATGAGAGATTGCAAAATTCTGGATGATACACAAGTTCTACTTTGAGCAACTGGGTGGATGGTGGTACCACCAACTGAGAAAAATGAGTCAATTTAGGGAGAACATGTTGACCAGAAGTGTCCGTGGAACATTTCTGTAGAGATGCCCAGCTAGAAACTGAATAGATGAGTCTGAAGCTCAGGGTACATGCCTGGATTCCTGAATTGAAGACACAGACTAGGCATCCACTGGCAAATGACGGTATGTGAAACCATGAGTCTGGTAAGATTGCTCAAAGAATACAGAAAGTGAGATGAGTTGTGAATTGAGAGCCCAACTCTGGGGCACAATAATTATTTAAGAGATTGCCAAAGGAAAAGTAGCCAAGAAAGGAAACAGCAAGGAGGTGACCAGAGGTAAGAGGAGAATCCATCACATATTAACATTATGGAGCCACAGAAGTGAAAAAACGCAGCAGAGGGCTCCAATGAGATAAAGATGGAAAGACACAAATTAATCTCCCTTTCTGCCTCCGCCAACCTGAATACAAATATACATCGTTAAAAATAGAAAGAATTAAGATTCCTAAGTTGAAGAAACGTCTAGCAAAGGCCACAGTCAGCACACTCACGTATTGTTTAGGAGTTGTCTGTTCTGAGTTTTAAAGCAAAGAAAGGTTTATCCGTTTATTTTATTTGTGTATTCTCTGCCTTGTCCTCAAATCACTACAAATCCTTTAGGTAAAAATCCTGAATTCATGCTTCTCAATTCATGCGTCTCAATTAAGGTTGTCAGAAATGTTAAGCAAAAGTCCGTTAGTCTCATGGACAAGTACAAGTAGTGCAGATTGTATTTGTTGCCAGTTATGGGTGGAAAGTTTTACTTTAATGTCAAGCTGAGAGTGCAATTGATATTTTGTGAGAGGTGAGGAGTCCCACTCATCAGCTGGATCCTAATGGAAAAGTATAGCATTCTTCAGTGCAGACAAGAACAAAAGCTATAAACAGGCAGGAAACAAGGCTGTAAAGCCAGACAGCGTAAACCCACTGTAGGCGCTGGGGTAGGGAACAGCAGAAATGCAACAGAATGTTGATTTGGGGGGCACTGAACATAGGAATAACCTATCAACTGAAGGCATGACTCAGATACCATCAAAGTTTTGTCGTCAGGCAGAGTCAGATTCTAGTAACAACTCAGCCCTTGCCAGCTATGCATCTCCAGGCAAATTTTATACTTACTGTCCCTAAATTCTATTTTTGTTTGTAAAAATTGAATAAGACTATTACCTACCCCATAAGCGTGTTGTGAAAATTTAGAGATAAAATCTATAAAGCATTAGTCTAGTACAATGGTTCTCAACACAAGTTGACTTTGCCACCTAAGGGACAAGTGGCAATGCCTGGAGACATTTTTGGTTATCAGGGCTGGGAGGGGTTGGCTGTTATTGTTGTCTAGTACAGAGAGACCAGGGAGGCTGCTAAACACTACAGTACACAGGACTGCGCACAGAACAAAGAATGGTCTGACCCAAAATGTCAATAATGCCAAGGATGAAAAACCCTGATCTAGTAGTCATGCACACGACAACAGCTTGCATTTCCTGATCCCTTACACCAATGCTGGAGGCGGGTTCAGCGCTTGATATTATCTAACCCTCACCAAAGTGCCATGAGAATGGTGTTAGTATTATCTCCAGTTTACATATTCGGAAACTGACACACAAAAACGTTATGTACACAAAGTCACACAGCTTTGGAGTAGTGGTAGAACCAGGATTCCATAAATGCTAACTATTATAGTTCATAGAGAAGTGAAAAACTTTTCAGGTATTTTCAATTATCCAATTCTTTAGGCATCAGACAAGAAAGATTGCTGTTTCAACTTTCATCCAAATATTGCCATATTGACATACATCTAGACAAAACCGATACATGACATGCTTTGACTTCTATACTCAAGATTTTTCTTTAAATGTGGACAAAATGAAAATGGAGTAATGGGTAACACAGGAGAAAATTTAGCATTTCTCAAGAGCATCTTAAAAAGACAATTGCCAGATCTCCTTTTAGAGAAATCTTTCTCGTGTTAAAAAATCAGTTAAAACCTGACTTTAGTAACTGGCATTAGGTCTTCTCTAATGCCGAAGTCAATAGCTCCTCTTGTAATGGTGTTATGGTTTAAGCATCGCTTCAGGCCTATGAGAAGCTTGAACATGGGATCAAAGAGATAAAAGTCACCTGACTATATCACTTTCACTTTAGAGTCTGAAATTCTTAGCATCTGTACATTTAGCCAATTGTCAGTGATGTGTCATTGATTGTTTTTTTAACAATCTTTTGCATCAATGTGTTTTGGAAGGTGTTTTTCTCCTCTTTAAATCTGCCTTGAGGGAAGCTGAAACTTAAGCTGTTGAGTGTGGATGTGTACGGACCTTAAGTCCTAGAAAGGCAGCAACTGTTGAAATGTGGGCACACATACAGGTATTTTGACAAATATAACAAAATGTTTACGGAAATTTGGGGATCCTGAATCTCCAAGATCATTACATGTTGCATGAAGACAGCATGAAAAAGGAAGCAGTGTGGCACAGAGGCTAAAATTGTCACTTTCACCCTCAGAATGGTAGTCAAATCCTGACTAGTTTCATTTACTAATTATATGATCTTGACCAAGTAACTTCACTACTCTGAGTCTTAGTTAACACTTTCCTATCAAAGAAGGAAAGTCAGGTTGACCTCAGAAGGGTCTCCAAACACAAAAATTTTGTTCTTATTTTTATTTATTTAGTTTCATTTCATTATAAAAAAAAATTTTTATTTTACCTTACCATAGGCCAAACACTGTTTTAGACAGTAAGGCTACTACATACAGTGAACCACCCTCATGCAGCTTGTAATTAAAAAGTTAAACTATCTCAGATAGCAATAATTTTCCCAAGGAAAACAATTCCGGATAAGGTGGCAGCAATGACACAAGAGTGGTAAGGCCTCTGAAGAGGTGCCATGTGGGCAGGGACCTGAGGGCATTAGGCAGTGCTCAGTGTGACTATCTGGGGGAAAACGTTCCAGGCAGAAAGAAGAGCCAATGCAAACATTCCCAGTCTGGAGTACTCTGGTGAATTTGAGAAAAAGCAGGGACATCTGTGCGGCTGGTGCCCAGTGACTTAGGAGGTGAGTTAACAAGGTAAGCAGGGAGTAACTCATATAGGAGATTTATACCATAGTAGGATTTGGGATCTTTTTCTGTGATGAGAAGGCACTGGACATTTTTTAGTAGGGGAGTGTCACGATTTTATTTATGTTTTTGAGGGGATCACTTTGGAGCGTATGTGGAGAATAGAGTTTAGGGAACCCAGGAGTAGATAGATACATGATAATCGAGCACACTCAATTGCCATAGTGCAGGCAGGAGATGGTGGTGGCTGAAAATAGAAGATGACGCTTCGTAGCCGCTAAAAGTGGTTCGATGAAGGCATTAGAAAGTAGACTCAATGTAACTTCTGCTTGATTGAATGTGTGTTGTGAGAAGGAAAATAAGAATGATTCCAAAGTGTTGGGCCTCAGTAACTGTTGAATGGAGACTGAATAAGAAACAGGTAAAAATAAAGAGAATGATAAAGAGTTTAGGTAGAGATACTACTAGGCACCCACGTGGGAATATTCAGCAGACAGTTGGGTATACAAGTATGCATTCCGGAAAGAGGTCAAGAATGGATTTTAAAATTGGGGCATTATCATAGTATAAATATATTTAAACTGTGAGGACTGAGTGAGATCACTATAGAAGTGTGTTAAAATAAAAAAGAGGTCCTAGGTGTGACCTCTCGGAGTCTCCATTATTTAGAGGTCAAGAAGATGAGGAAAATGCAGAAAAACTACGGGAGGGTCTTTTCTTAGAGCCAAGCAAATAAAGTGCTTCAGGAGAGAGGGAATGGTCTACTGTCAAGTGCTGCCAACGGGCTGAGTGAGATGAGGGCAGAACTGACCACTGGCATTGTCAACACTGAAGCTATTGGTGACCCTAAGAAGGAAAGATGTAATAGAGTGATGGGTGCAACACTTTATTTCATGGAGTGAGTTTAAGAGAGAATGAGAGGGGTAGAGGTGGGATTGGAAAAAAATAATTAACATCTTTTTGTGAGAATTAACTAAGAAAATACACAGGAAATGTTGAACGCAATGCTTGGCACATTTAAGAATGCCAATAAATAGTTACCATCACTATTTTTATCATTTTTAGTTTATCATATTTAATTAAATAGTAACTGTATAAATAGCCAGACCAAGAGAATTACATATGTGTGTGTGTGTGTGTGTGTGTGTGTGTGTATACATATATATATACCATGTTACCCTGAAAATAAGACCTAGCCAGACAATCAGCTTGAATGCTCTTTTGGAGCAAAAATTAATGTAACACCCTATCTTACATTATATATTATATTATATTATATTATATTATATTATATTATATTATATTATATTATATTATTGTTATGTTATACCCAGACTTATATTATAGTAAAATAAGACCGGGTCTCATATTAATTTTTGCTCCAAAGACGCATTAGAGCTGATTGTCTGGCTAGGTCTTATTTTTGGGGAAACACGGTGTCTGTGTGTTTATTTATACATTAATCTTTCTAGTAAAAGTATTATATGTGTGTGTGTGTGTGTGTGTGTGTGTGTGTGTGTGTGTTTATAAAAATCTCATTTTATCCTCTTTACATTCTGTGGGAGGAAAATGTAGTCATGTGAGTTTTTCCATGTTTTACAGCTAAAGAGACTTAGGCTCACAGCTTACCCTGTTTCCCCAAAAATAAGACCTAGCTGGACAATCAGCTCTAATGCATCTTTTGGAGCAAAAATTAATATGAAACCCAGTATATTATATTACATTATGTTATATTATATTATACTGTGTTATATTATATTATACCCGGTCTTGTATTATAGTAAAATAAGACTGGGTCTTACATTAATTTTTGCTCCAAAAGACACATTAGAGCTGATTGTCTGGCTAGGTCCTATTTTCGGGGAAACACGGTATGACTTTCCCAAAGTCACACATAAAGCCAGAAATGAAACCAAGATCTAATGACAACTGACTTTTTTCTCTTTTCAGCAACGAAGAAGTTTAGTTATTCCACCAAAGAGAAAATCACACAATATTAATAAGAATTACACAATGCAAATATCCAACTTTAATAATGAACACCCAAAAACTATTTTAATTTATAAATTATTTGCACATGTACTGTTAACCATCTTGCACAATTTGTTCTTTGAAGATGTGGTCAAATTCTCCCATTAAGTGAGAAAAATGTTCTGCATAAAGACAGATTGTTTTCTTCATAGAAATTGTGTAAAGAAAGATAGGAAAATGGTAAAACATTTCTTTAAACACACATTTAATTAATCAAGAAATATTTCATTATGCAATTACCCATGCTGGGTACTGGGTAAGGTACTGGGGTTATAAGAGGAAATAGAACAAGTGTGATTAATGCTCTCTTGAGGTCTGTAGAGAGAGATAGGTAATAACGGAATTTGCAAATATTAATTTGTTAAATTAAGATAAGTATATGGAGGAAAGAAACAGGGAACCACGGCAGAGATAAACCAGAACAATAGAATTCAGTGTCGCTATATGAAATGACACAAGAAATGTATGTCATTTGTATAAAAGACGTAAGAAAATGTCTGAATCCTTTTGACAAAGCAGGTATAATCACTTCCAGAGGCTTCAACAGTGACACACATTTTTGTCAATAAGACACTTTTGGTAACAGACATGAAAGGGAAATTCCATTGATTTTCTTTTAAGGAATCCATCTTTCTTGTTTCCAGAAAAATGAAAACAAGGATCGTGGTACTTTTTTTTTACAATTCCTTGTAAAAGAACGCTGTAGCTAAAGTAAAACATTCAAATAAATGCTTCCAAGATGTGCTAGCTGCTCCCAAGACTCCAAGTAATCAATATGGAACCCAGCTGATTCCCACCGGGCCAAAGTTTCCCATGCACAAGTTTCTTTCGAGCTATAACCAATCCAAGTCCTTGGCATCTCTGAGAGGCATGCACTTCCCCATCAATGAGAGAATAGCTAAGATAAATTGTGTGTCAACCTTCAAATCAGCTACTTCACACTTCAGTCACCTTTGTTGGTGATCAGGCTTCTTATTCATCCAGTCCTCTGATCCCCAAATTGCTTGGTACTTGTTCTCACCAACTCATGCCCACTGTTCTCCTCCCTCCCAAATCTTTCAACTGTGTTCTCTGGAATCCAATTCTGATTAACCCTTTCATCTTCAGACTCGTCTTAAACAATCCCCCTTCCACCTTGGTTAGAACTCAGAAGTTCTGACATGATGTCTGTAACCAATGTTTCAAGGCGTCACTGATATGCTTAAAAAGATTAGTTTTTAAATTTTTCTTCCTATTATTTTGAAATGTGTCTTTGTAAAAAAAAAAAAAAAAAAAAAACTTGCTGTATTATAAAGATAGCTCTTACTACAAAAGGTTTAGGTTGTTTCACGTATATGATTAAATAACATGCAACCCTCATTAAAACCATATTACAATACCTGGAATTGTTTCCTATTGACAAAATTTTTTTTTAAATGCCTCTGCCTTGTGATTAAAGAGATTTATCATTGTTTATTTTAAGCATAAATTTTCAGGAAACTTCAAAGGAAATAAATTATAAGGATGCTTCAGTGGGACATAGAAGCCACAACCTTTTTTGTGTGTTGAGAGGTCTATATAAATGGAAGCATGAATCTAGAAAATACAGAGGGTGCCAATAACATGTGTACACATTTTAATAAAGGAAAACTGTATTAAAATTGTAATACTTAATATATACCGATAACAAAAGATGCATATAAGCCATGTTTGACTTCTGCCATTACAAGCGGTGGTCACAGTGGTTACGATCAGTGTCCAGACCCTTCTGATTACAGCAAACTACTGCTTGAACAACGTTGACCAAAGTGTCCACTTGTATACACGTTTTTGGCATCACTGTTATAAAGGTTTACCTTGAATTTATGGACTGGGTTTTTCACAAAAACACTTGAATTGGAAAGACTGGAACATTACCAAAACTTTGCCAGGCCAGAAATCAAGATCCATTTTTGACCCCTCATTGTCTTTCACCCTTCACCTCACATCTATTCACTTTCCAACTCTTATGAACTGAACCCCCTAAATATCTCTCAGATTCATTCACTTCTCTCCATACCCACAGCCACCACACTTGTCCAAGCCAATGTCTTCTATTGTTACAATTACTACAATCTTTTCTGTGCCTCTGGTGTTACTACTCCTCACTACCCTCAATTCTGCACTCAGCCAGGGTGATTCTTGTATTGCAAGACAAAAGACAAAGAGAAAAACCGTGAAATCACTGAGGTTGGTTTTGAATCAGCAACTGTTTGGAAATTCTGGGAGAAAGATGCAGTGGAAGGGAAGCTGGATGGAGGTAGAGGAAAAACTTAAATAGTTACTTTCTTTATGGAAGACAACGTCTTTGGAGTTAATTTGTGCTGTAATCACAAGGAACATAATGTAATGAAATCTGAGAGTGTCCTTTGGGGCAATGAGAGTTTGTTGACTTGTTTTGTTGTTGCTGTTGCTGTTATTGTTTTTAAGACTATGAGATGTTGTCACCTATCTAGCCAGAAAAAGGAATGCTTCTTCTGTTCTTTTTGGGGTTGGGCTACATAGAGTAGTTGCAGCTCAGGAGAGGGTGGTGGTGGGAGAAAAGGCTCTGAACTGAGGAAGAACAGATCACAGATTGTATCAACCTGTGGGCAGGCTGCAGCCAAGAGAAGGAAGAAGTCAGCGAGGAACTCCTGTGACAGTTAATGACAAGTGAGCTGAGTTCCAAGTTGGTTTCTTTTTGTTTTTCTATTCTTATGAAATCCCCTTCTTCTATTCTCATGAATCCTCTTAGGAAAGCCTCACATATTTAGTAAAATACATTAGTATAGCCTTACAGAAGGAAATAAATAGACTCTATTTATGCTTGAGGCCTTTGCCTCAAGCAATGTGGGGAGAGGACAACAGCTTGCAAAGTGGTGATAGAAAGGCCAGAAATGTTTCTGAGAAGCCTCAAGCACGAGTCAGAGGTGAGCAAAGACAGGCAACAACTGGGAAAAACAGAAACCGTCCTTTTCTGGAGATTCTCAGGCAAAATGTTGTGCTCTGTTCAGATGGAACATTTGTTCAGCACATTTATGTCATCAGTGCCTCATACGCTTATAGGTGCTGGGGATAATAGAAGTGAACAAGACTGCCACAGATGCCTGTGGAAGAGACAGAGGATAAATGAACAAGCATAAACTACGCCGCCTGGTGATAAGAGCCATGGAGAAACTAAAGCACAGGGTGTGTGATGTCAACTGCTGGGGGATGGGACCCTGATAAGAAGATGAGCTGTGGGCAGAGATCTGTAGGAAGTTGTGAGTGACCTACACAGATGTCTGAAAGAAGAAGGTTCTAGACAAAGGGAAGAAGTGAAAAAGACTTGGTACTGGAGTGTGCTTTTATTTTTGATAGCTTAGTGAAGAAAGAAGCTCCATATTTCCACATGATTCACTGCTACCTCCATCAGTGTATATCGGCATCAAATCTCATTTTCTACTGAGAAAGTCATTAACTTCATCAGTAACCCAACAATTAACCAGGTTTTCCTGACATTTCATCAAGAAATGAAAGCAGAATATGAATTCTTTACATTTACACCAGCATTTTCTGATTTTCTCCAGGGCAAATCTTAAAGCATCTGATTAACCTCTGAGAGCAAATCTTTTTTTTTTTTTCCTGAGAGTGAGAGAGAAAGAAAACGTAAGACAACTCTAAGAACACTTTTTCAAAAACCACTCCATTCATGATTTGCCTTATTTGGAAACCATATTTGGCCACATTAATGTGATAACACATCTTTTTACTCAGCCTTCTCCATCATTGTCAGGGAGAATGCTGCAATGGTATGTGCATTTCCGGTCAAACTGCTCACTTTTGAAGAGAAAGTTGGAGGTAGAGTACTATATAAATGGAATGTTAATGAAGTGTTTCCACAGTCTAGTGTTAAGAATGGCAAAGCTTTAATGAAAACTACAGACATCAGAAAATTTAAAAAAAAAAAAAGAAAAAAACTTTTTTGAACGTTATTTCTACTCAGGTGACCTTGGAATCAAAACATGAATTCATTATCATTTTCTTGCTGACACTGACAGCATGTATGTCATAGCCCCTAAAGGTAACTTCTTTGGTTGGAGAACAACAAAAGTGATGTTACATAAATTCAGCTACTCAACATAGAGACTCTGATGATCTCTGGATTTTCCTACCTCATCTGGTAAAGTGAGGGTTAGTTCCACTTCCTGCCTCAACCTTTTGAAGGCAGTGTATTCCATACTTCTTGGCATCAAAATAAAGATAACTGTCCAAGTAATCTTTGGACAAGTGTTTTCCCCATCAAAATCCAGCTATATTCCTTCCTTCCTTCCTTCCTTCTTTCCTGCCCTCCCTCCCTCCTTCCTTTCCTCCCTCCCTCGTTTCATTTCTTCCTCTATTTATTCCCTTTTGTGAAGAAACCTTGTTTTCTCATTAAGGTTTGCTTTAAAGCACATTAAAATTTACTTTTAAAATTTGCATAACTTGGAACTACGCCAATTTTTAAGGAAATGACCATTTGTTGTTTGCATGGAAAAGCAAGATTGAGAGATGCAATTATTTGTAGAAATTGATTTTACATTCTGTCTCTGAAAAGAAATCAATTTTCCATTCAATAGAATATGTTGTATATAATTTTGTGCATATGTGTGTTTATATACAGTTTCCTGGGAACTTGTCTATGACTTGCAACAAATTCTCAAATGCCTTTCAGCGGAATCCAAAAAAAAAGTCAAGGCCCACTGCCTTAAACTGAACCCTAGCTCTGCTCTGAGAATAGTTCCTCTTCCCCTCCTCCTGCTCTCTCCAGTAGTCTATTAATTTCCTTAAACTCACAAATCTCAGCATTGGGATATGGTCCCCACTGCTGCTTCCAAACCATTCCTCGCCCACCATCTTGCAGAATGTTTTTCCTCTCAGCATCATTGTCCTCCGCCAGATTCCTCTTGTTTTTTATTTGCTAAAAACTTCATAACCTAATTCACAGTCTTCCACTCCATTCCAAGTTCCGCCATTATTCACAGAAAGCTGAGCCTACAAATGGACAATATATCCAAAAGCAGGCCTCAAACATTCCTTGATCTCCATAATTTCACCCCTCACCATTCTAATTCTACTACCCATATCCCATGGATAGGCCCTGTTTCTTTGTCATCACTTGAAATGATCATGTCTGATTTCTTAAATTTAAATATTACCATCTAATAACTACAATTCACATCCTTCTAATTCTCTCACTCAGTTACTTATACAATACCAGACTGATGGTTAGAGCAAATGGTCTAGATCAAAAACTCTAGGCTTGATAGCAATTTTGCCATGTTCAAAATGTATGACCACAAGCAAGTTTCTTAATCTCTTTAAGCTTCTGTGTGTGTGTGTGTGTGTGTGTGTGTGTGTGTGTGTGTGTGTGTTTATGGAAATAATAGCTGTTGAGAAGATAATGTAACCCATAACATTTAGCATGATACTACTGAGAAAGCATGTGATAAATCCGAGTCCTTTTTATGATTATTTGACCTTACCAAGACCTCCAGTTACTTCACTCTTCTAACTTCCTCTTTATTAATGTATTTCTAAACTCACTGCCCTCCCTATCTTAAAACAATATGGCCTTTCATTTCAGTCACTTTCATTTTGGCCTTTCATTTTGTTAGTCACTTTCTTGCCAACATCTTCAATTCTCTTACCCCACTGTACTTCCATTGCACTCTCCCTGAAAAACCCCAAGCCTAGGTTACCACGCATACACACACAAAAAGGCATACAACTTAGTGTGCTGTCGTCAGCACAATGTAGTTGCTTAGAGAATACTGCCGTGATTGAGTTCACAAATGTGTGCTACCATACATTCAATGCCTCTGGACGCCATGAGACCCTCAGGGACACCAAACAGCCTTATTTCCCAGTCATCACTCTCCTTTTTTTCAAAGCAGTTATTTCAAACACTCTCTAACTTTCTCAAACTTCTAGCCTTACCTCCTCCCTCCTCAGGGATTGCAATCTATGTATTTTCCTCTCACTCCTATTGTCCGTATTCTTTATCGGTATTGAATCATGCATGAGTCTTTCCTCTGCCCAAATAAAAACAAAAATGAAAACAAAAACTGTATCTCAAAGTTAATTCCATCTTTCCTCTTCTCATCCTCTTGAGTTACTGCCCTATTTCTCTCCTCCTTTTTCATAAGAAGTTCTTGAAAGAGTTGTCGAAAACCAGTCTATATTTTCTCACCTTCCGTTTACAGAAAGTGAGGTCTTTTGTGATCCTTAATGTGATTTGCCCTCACCAGACAATTGAAACTGCTCTTGCCAGTGTTACGTGTTGCAATAGAAGCTTAACATTTTCACAGCAATTGACATTTTGACCTCTAGATATTTTTCTTGAATGCTTTCTTCCCTGGATTTTTTTTTTTTAAATAACAGCTTTATTGAGATGTAATTCATGTGCCATGAAGTTCATCCTTTTAAAAAGCACAAATCAATGCTTTTTAGTATATGCAAAAAGCTATGCATCAACCACTACCACCTAATATCAGAATATTTCATTATCCCCCAAAAGAAACCCTGTACCCATTAACAGTCACTCTCTATTCTCTCTTCCCCTGGCAATGATTAGTCTACTTTCTTCGTCTGTGGATTTGCCTAGTCTGTTTATTTCATATAAATGGAATCACACAACATGTGAGTTTTTGTGTTTGGCTTCTTTCACTTAGCATATTTTGCGGGTTCATCCATGTTGCCGCATGTATCAAAACGTCATACCTTTCTACAGCTGAATAATATCCCATCACATGGATATATCACACACTGTTTGTCCATTAATTGATGTGCCCTGAATTGTTTTCACATTTTGGCTATTAAGAACAATACTGCTATGAAGATTCACGTGCATGTTCTTACGTGGCCATGTTTTCAACTCTCTTTGGGTAAATACCTAGGAGTAGAATTGTTGAGTTACGTGGTCACTGTATATATAGATTTTTGAAGGACTGCCCAACTTTTCCAGAATAGATACTTTTCTTTCCGGTGGCTACTGCAGCGATGTGTGAGGGTTCCAATTTTTCTCCCACCCTTGACAATATTTGCTATTGTCCATCTTTATCATTATAGCCATCCTAGTTGGTATGAAGTGGTATTTCATTATGGTTTGAGTTTGCCTTTCCCTAGTGATTAATGATGTTGATCATCTTTATATGTGCTTGTTACCAATTTGTGTATCTTCTTTGGAGAAGTGTCTATTCTTCCCTTGACTTTCATTACATATGATCAGACACTACTGGTTATTCTCTCTCCTATGTAGGAATCGCTTTCTCTGCCCTTCCTTACTTTAAATGTTGATATTTTTCATTATTCTGCTCCAGATCCTATCCCTGGAGACCTCACCTATCCCAGGAATTCATTAAAACCTAAAGGTCAAGTACGGCTAAATCCCCACCTCCTGTTCAGTTCTCTCTCCTGAAATCTAGATTTGGCTATACAACTGTCTGTTGTACGTCTTCATCTGCATGTCGTATAAACACCTAAGCCTGAACATAGCTAAACCTGAATTCATTGTTCTCCAGCTATCCCCCAACCCATTCCTCCCAAGATAAATGGCCAACCACTCAACAAATTACCTGAACCAAAATTCTAGCTATTGTCTTCCCTTTCCATCAACACACTTATCTAAAATGTCCAAGTCCACCCTATTCTAGCTCTTAAATTCTTCTCTAAATAAGGTCCCTCACCCTTTCCCCATTGTCATTGTCCTGAGTCAGCCCTGTTCACTAATTACCTGAACTAAAAACAAAGGCCTCTACTCCTCCCTGACTGGTCTCCTCATATAAAATATTATTTCCTTTGAGTTAACACTTTTCATTGCCTTTACACTGAGTGATTGTGAAAAATACTACAGACTGGCTCTGTTAACACCACATCAGCCCCTCCTGCCAACAGGAATAGAGGCCGACATGTTTAATGTCTACATTTTCCCATCTACCTTCAATCTGGGTTTCCCATACAGAATTTCCCAGCAGAATTATGTTCCAGGTGAGAGGACGGAAGTAAGTATGATGAAGTGGCAGTCACACCACTCCTCCAACATCACTGGCAGGAAAGCAAATCAGTTACCCTGTGGCGGCTTTTGTGGAGATGGAGATCTTCGTGCAATGGTTTTAACTGTCTGTGCAGAAGCCTTACCTGGGGAGTTTTGCTGTTTCATCTTTCATACAATCAATGGGCTTTGCTTCAGGTCAATTAGACCCAGCTTCTGAAGGTACAGACCATGCATCAGTACTTTATACAGTACTCCAACTGATTCTGATGTGCAGCCAGGTTTAGAAAAAAATGACTCTGATGTCCAGCTGGTCCCTTACTTTCTAGTTGCCAAGCCCAAACCATGGTAGCAGCAGTATCTCCTAATTCAGTGGCTTTCCTGAGTGTGACCAAAGCATGTTGGTTCTTGTGTGGGAGGTAGGGATCGCAAACAACAGTTCCTTCCTTGGTCAGCCAGCATGGAAACGTAACTTGTGCAGTTGTTTTTGGAAGCTCAGAGTGGAGCCAGATTCTCCAGACCCTCCAACAAGCCTAAGCTGCTTAATACACTGTAATAAATCCTTTTCTACTGAATCTGGCTAGACATTGTTCGGTTGTCTGCTACTGAACCCTGACAAATACAGCTATCTAAAATTCAGAGTCTGACCATGTCACATTTCTGCTTTCAATAATTAACTGGTTCACTCTTGTTCTTACACTAAATCTAAAATGACTTTAAATGACTTACAAGGTCTTTTGTGATCTGGCACCTGTCTTTTTTTAAGACATGCTGGAAATACGTATTAAAAATATTTTAGAAATACATACTCTTGTTGAGAAATTACACCTGTAAGAATTTATTGAAAGGAAAGATTTGAACACATGGACAGAGCTTGGTGTACATGAATATACCTCACTGTATTGTATATTATTGTATAAAAACTTTAAGTAATTTACCCATCAGTAGGAGTTTAGTAAAAAGTATTATGGTACCCTCAATAGAAATACTTTCCATTAATTAAGAGTCTCCAGATGATATTCTTATGAGTGGTTTCTTTTACTTTATTCTCATTTCTCTATTTCATTTTTTTTTAAGAACATGTGTCTCTCATCAAAAAAATGAATGAAGATATTTTCACTTTAGGAGGAAGAATTTTATGTTTGTAACAGACAGCTCAAATCAGATAAGCAGCCTCCTTATAGAACAATGCCTTAACAAGTCCAAATCCTTTCTGGGTGACTTAATGGACATGTGCCTTTCCACTGACAGTCTCCTTTTGTGCAAACCACTTTGGTCATTGCTGTGGCCTTTCTGGCAGAGAGGAGGTGAAAGAAAATATTCTAAGGGCATGGAGAAACACAGAGTCTTGTAAACAGTGTTTATTCGCCTTGCCTGAGGGTTAAAAGTAAAAGAAAGCCCCAAACAAAAGAGAAGGTAAAAGCAGACCTCAGGGAATTAGGAGAAATCGTCAATAATTCTGTTATGTCCTTCTGCTTCCTTTGTCTCCTTCTTGAATAGCATGTGTTATACCAAAAGGGAACGCAATTTGGTATTGACTAATACACATACTAATAAAAAATCATCAAAATATGTTCCCAATACTAAACACACATCAGGAGCCATAGCAGAAGCTTTGGATAACAAATATCATTATGACCTCACCTGGTCATCTGATTCCTTCCATAATCTTGCGCCATGGGGATTCCTGCATGGCTACTTCACAGGTAGGGAAATTGGAGCTCTGGAAAATTAAGTCCCTTGCTCAGGTCAGCATAATTCATCAGTGGCAGGCCAAGATACTTAGCCAGCTTTCTTTATTCACCTAAGTTCTTTTTGTATAGCAGCTTAATTTTTAAAATTTTATTTTATTATGGTGAGAACGCTTTACATGAGATGTACCCTCATAACAAATTTTAAGTGTATAACGCAGCACTGTTGGCTACAGGTGCCATGTTGTGTACCAGATCTCCAGAAAACATTCATTTTGCTTAACTGAAACCATACACCGATTGATGAGTAACTCCCCATTTACCCTCCTCCCAGCCCCTGGTAACTACCTTTCCATTAACTGATTCAATGAATCTGTTTTATATACTTCATATAAGTAGAATTTGAATATTTTATATACCTGTCTTTCTGTGACTAGCTAATTACACTTAGCGTGATGTCCTCAAAGTTCATCCACATTGACACATAGCTCAGAAGTTCACATTTTCTTTATCCAGTCATCTGTCAATGGACATTTAAGTTGTTTCCACGTCTTGGGTATTGTAAATAGTGCTGCAACGAACATGGGAGTGCTAACATATCTTTGAGGTACTGATTTTAAACCTTTTGGATACTCAGAAGTAGGATTTTGAGAAATTTCATACTGTTTTCCATAGCAACTGCACCAGACATGAAAGACATGTGGGTTGAAAACTATAAAATATTGATGAAAGAATTTAAAGAAGACACCAACAAATGCAAAGATATTCCATGTTGGTGGATTGGAAGACTTAATATTGTCACAGTGTCTAGACTACCCAAAACGATCTACAGATTCAGTATAATCTCTATCAAAATCCCAATGGAACTTATTACAGAAATTGAAAAAAAACAATTCTACAATTCCTATGGAACCACAAATAGCCAAATCTACGCTGAGAAAGAAGAAGAAAAATAAAGAAAACTGGAGGCATCACAGTTCCTTATTTCAAAATATATTACAAGGTTACAGTAACCTAAGTTTCTGAAATGAAAATCCACAGAAACATTCAGCTCTTAATGTCAGGTCTACAAGTGGGAGGGAGGAGGAAGGAGAGGAAAGGGTAGGCTGAGGGGGAAGAGTAACGAAGAAGGAGGCTTTCAAGGGAGTGAGTAGCGTGGGAAACAGAGAGGACGCACTAATCACTCCTTTATGAAAGCAAACTTGGAGACAAACATTCCTTTTACAAGTATACTCAGTGGTTAATTTTAGTGTCTGTGAGTGCATACTTCCAGTCATGCTGAGAGAGGGAAAAACTCTTTTGTTGGTTCTGGGACAGGTCAGTGTAAACAGAGGGCTCAGGAGTGTCACCGTGCTCCCTTCTCTTTCCTGCTCAAGTGTATGTGGAGTTTCCTACAGTGATCGTTTTTAAGGGAGAAATTCAACTTATAACAAATTTCTACTTTAAAAATAGGAAACCTTAGCAGGAGTGGATCATAAAGGAAAGTCTCACCTTCAATGTCTTCCCCAGTCAACAATCTGCATCTTTCCTCTAACGGGGACTCTGGGGAACGTTAATCTTGTTCCTACACCGTGAGAAGATCCAGGCCCGGAACAGAGCCTTCCTTCTCTATTTCCAGGAGTCAATATTACAGAATCGCACATGGGTCCGTCATGAACATGGATGTTCTGTATAGCATTGTTGATAATAATAAAAAATTGGGGGTTGGGGGGTGGAATATCCAACAGGAGGTGTATTCTTAAATAAATCACGGAAGAGCCAGAACTTGGGACAACAAACAGCAATTAAAAATAAAGAAGTAGACTTAGAACAGGAATGCTTAGAAATAGCCCCGACATCCAATCCTCACTAGGGTCCTGGTGGCTGTCTGGAAGGTAGCTTAGGCTCAGGAAGTTCTGGGAAAAGCCTTTTTACCCCAAACAGTTAAAAATAAAAACTGAAAAAAATAAAGTACTCTTCTACCCTAAATCTTTAAGGTAAACTGTAATGAGTGAAGTGATAACATACCTGACAATATAAAAAGTAAATGACCCCCATGGATTGAAGGAGACCAGCAGAGTAAAACCATGCTAGTAAGACATTTCTTTTTGCTACTGCCTCTGATTCAGTCCAGGCATGCAAACTTTTCATGCTTTGTCTCTTTCTGCTATCAGCTCAAAGGCTGATCTGAAATCAGTCATTTACAGCTTAGTGGGAATGTGTTTCACAGCCAAGGCAGACCTGGCTGAATCACTCAGGGGCCTTTTGCCAGAAGTTCCTGGGCTAGAGAAGTGTATGTAGCTAAAGTATTTAATATACTTGTCTAGCCTCCCAGAATGCTTCAGGTTGAGGTCTGGCCCAGGTCAAGCTAGCAATATAGTATCATTTTTTGCCCATGTCCTTACCTAAGATATGTTCTTACCTGCATAGCTCCCTCATTGCGACTGTTCACTGAAGTAGGATTTAGATATTACTGGATTCTCTGGCTGGCTGCCCACCTGAACTTCCAAGGCTAGATTTGTACATGGAAAGGCAGCACCTGATGTCCAGCGCAAGAACGACAAAGCAAGTCAAGCCCCATAGGGAAAACTAAGATTCCTACAACCCAGAGGCCACAGACCAACATTACTGCCATCTCAATTTTATCTAATGGTCCCATTTAACAGAGAAAATGGAAAGCACCACATGGGAATGCCATCAGCTCCCACTGCCAGACCCTTAAAACTGCCTACATCCCTCCATCCTCCTCTCCATTTCCCTCCTCTTACTAACAGGAGGGTCCTTTCTCCTTTTAGACCAATCCATGGACCTGCACTTTGGAATGTATCCCTCCTGCCTTCCTCTGAATGTTTCCCTTTCTTCTACCATAACCTCTCAATTATCCCTGCGTTTTCTTATAGCACCATCTCCTCTCTTGCAACTTGATTTTTTTCTATTCATAAAAATGCCCAGGTCTCTCTTTCCGTTTTGAAAACTATCTGTAGGCCTTCATCCCCCTCAGGTTACCATCTAGCTCTCACCTCCCCTTCAAAGCCAGGTTTCTCAGTGGAGAGGTCTGGCCTCATTGGCCCTATGCTGCCATCAGCCTCTCTAACGCTCTCCAACCGGCTCTCAGCCCATCGCCCCACTGAAGTAGTCCTTGGTTCTCATTATGATCAACATACCTTGGGCCAGATTCAATTACCATTTTCACTTTTCACTCTAATTGATCTCTTAGGAATATTCAGTGTCACTGGTCACCATGTCACTCTAGAAACACTCTTTCCTTAGCCTGGGTGACAGGATCCACATTCTCCTGTTTCACTTTATTTTGTTTTGTTTATTTCTTCTTAATCTTCCTTCCTGATCCATCTTCCTTTCCTTGGCTGTTAATATTTGGCTACTGATAGCATCATTTCCAAGCCCTTATCTCTCTGTCTCCGAGTGTCCTTTTCCATGTCTGTAGCTCCAATGAGTATGTGTTTATTGCATTGATTCCCACTCTCATTCTCTCCTCTGGCCTCTAATCCTAGAAACCCGACTTCCTACTTAAAACTCTATTCATATAAAGACTCTCCAAGCTCATCATGACCCCAAATGAACTCAAAATCTTGTCCCATTCCAAACCTGTTTTTTTATAGTGTTCTTTCTTTCAGTGAATGTCATTTGTAAAATCCAGTAATATATGGGTCATATTTATACCTCTATATCAAATTCATCTATATGCCCTGAAATGTTACCTGGATATCTCTGAAATTCAGCTATTTTTCTTCATTCCTACAGCTGCCATCCCAAACTATTATCATCTTTCCCCTGTACTGCTGTACTTAATCACTAATTCAATTCCCTACGTCTATTCTTCACTCTTTCTAACTGGTTCTCTACACTGTAACCAACGTGCTATTTCAAATCTGACATCATTGCCCTCTAACTTAAAATTCTGTAGTATTTCTCATGGCTCCTAAGATCTTCCAAGGCCCTGCAGGACCTGGCACCTGCTCACCGACCAGCCTCATCTCACACTCTTCCTTGGCTTGTTCAGTAAAGACTACAGCAACCCGCCTACTTTGGCTCACATTCCTCCTGATTCCATTGATTCCTCTCCCCAGAATCAATGAATCAATCTCCCCCACCCCCATCTTACACACACACACACACACACACACACACACACATTTCTCTTAGTTGACTCCAACACACCCCTCCTAAACACCTGCATGAACAAATTCTTACTGGAAACCTTCACTAACCTGCCCCCTTCTCCTGCCCCTCCCGTTCCATTATACCTCCTCTAGGCACAATGTGCCTTCCCTTTACAGTTTGATCACAGTGTGTAACTAACTATACATTGATGGAAAGTTGCATTACTCTTTTCCTCTCTGACTACTATAAGTTCCCTGAGATAATATCCCCAGTACTAAACAGGACTTCGCCCATGGTAACCACAAATATTTATTGCATTTGATATGCTGAATTTGACCAAGAGGCTATCACCACGATTCAGTTTAAAGTTCAAAAATCAAAGTTCAGGTTCATGTTGAGTCAAACTAGAGAAGAAGAGATCCTGGGGTTCTGTGCCTCCCATTTAACGCTTCACAGACATGCAAGTAAGACAGTCTGACTCCAAGAACGGGAGCAAGGCAGACAGCCCACCGTCTCACAGAACAGTTGTAAGAACTAAAGTATGCAGGAGAAAGTGTTTTATACACTGTTACAGCTGTTGTTCACAGATTTGGTTTAAGCCTATGTAATGTGATATAAGATTAATGAGAGCAGAGAAAGTCTTTAAGGCACAGAACAGTGCCTGGCATACAGTAAACACTCACTAATTGCTTGTCAATGAATGAAGGGTTATCCCTCATATTAAAATAAGTTAAACTAATGGAATAACTTGTTGAATGATTGAATCCTATTTTCTGAATTGTCAGGCTGCCCTTGGAGGGATGTTATGTAAAGGTCTTGAAAAATAAGATAGAGTCACATAATATAAAATAGTTTTTAAAAATTAAGGTGATAAAACACACAAATGATCCCCTTTAAGAGAACCTTGAGATCTAGATTCCTGGTTAATTGCTATTATCCTTGAATATCACTCAGGTACCATCTCCAGAAAGCCTGTCTTGCCTCCCAGTCTGGACTAAGTATTCCCTATACCCCCCAAAACAGATAAGACACCACATCCAAATTTCTGTAGCACTGTAGGAATATCTCTTTCATAGCACTTTTCCTATTGTTTTGAAATTCAATGATGTCTTTCCCACCAGCCTTTAAGTTCCAGTAGGTCAATGAAATTGTCTTATTCTTCTAATGGTTGCTAATTCTAACATAGTATCTGACACTTAGTAGATGCTAAATAAGTTTTTGTTGAAGTGAACTGAATTCTTGAAGACTTTCATAGATGGTATCAGTTTTATAACCTGATTCACTCATGCATTAGCTTTCAGCCAGTTTTCCAGCTAATCCCTGTTCATACCTAGAAGAAATGATAACATATCATTTCATAAAGACTTTCTGGACCACGTTCAAGGTACTAAAAATCATTTTTAAAGAATTCTGTTCAATTCTAGCTTAGATATCAGAAAATCCAATGCATACCTAAGTGTTTGCAGTATTTATTTAAAGCTAAACTCAACAGTTTTGTTCCCATTTCCTTCCCTTCATTTTCCTTCCCAGCATGACATTGTAGCTGATATTCCTGAACTGCTGGGCAAAACAAATGCATTTCTATTAGAGCCAGTATTCCCCCATGAGATTCTGCCAACAGGTGTTCCAGCTTCTTCATTCTATGTACACTTCCCCCTTACTTGCTTTATTACTAGAACTAGAATTCTTTATTAAAGAATTTACTGTGATTGCTGTCAAGACTAGACCTATGTAAGTAAGTAAGGCTCTTCTGGATTACATACAGAATGAAAATTTAAGGACCAACTGCTCCCTAGTATTGTGTAATGTGTGATCAATAGACAATATGCTGGTAGTTTCTTTCCTATACCTTCACTCAGCTCTGAAATTTCTGGGGAAAACAAGGTTTTCCAGGAACATACCTTCATATTCACAATTCTCAGTATTTCAAACACAGAGGAAAATGCCACTCTAAGAAAATACAGCTGAATTTTCCCCTTCCAAATATGACATACCTCTATAAGTCCATATATTCGCGATATCGTTCTTCAGTAAATACACAAATTTTGTTGCCCATCTGTACAACTGCCATATATTTTTAAAGCACCACAATTTACAGAAAACTGTCTTACAGAAACAACAATGGGAAAAGTATACACATGTTTGATTTATTTCTCTGAGTAGGCACCTCCCTAGAAGAAAACTTACTATAATACCGTCAAAGCGTACAGTTTGTCTTTGGGGAAAGAGAGCGAGGGTGAGGGGGCAGTCATTTTCTCTGCAGTCTTAAATTGGCATCTCTAGCTACATTTTCAAAACTATTTATGACTCTCAAATTTTTAGAAATGTTGGCTCTGCCATACACTAATTTTGAATTCCCCTGATATTGCTTCATTCTTCTTCTCCCAAGAATTTTGTATTATACATTGCGAGACACACACACACACCCACACACACACACACTCACACACACACACACACACACACATTTATTTTCCTAACCAATTACAGTTGTATTCATTCTCTCCTGTTTTTTCCTCTCTCCCATATCTCTTGCCCCAACCAAACGAATGAATATTCTTCCAGTTTCTTTCTTTTCTTTCTCTTTTTCTTTCTCTTTTTCTTTCTCTTTTTCTTTCTCTCTTTCTTTCTTTCTTTCTTTTAATTATAGTTTATTGGTGTGACAATTGTTAGTAAACTTACATAGGTTTCAAGTGTACAGTTCTGTAATACATCATCTATATATCATGTTATGTGTTCACCACTCAGAGTCAGTTCTCCTTCCATCGCCATATATTTGATCCCTTTTACCATCATCTACCACCCCCCTGCCCTCTTATCCTCTGGTAACACAATGGAATACTATTCTGTCATAATAAAAGATGAAATAATGCCATTTGAGACCACAGGGATGGATCTTGAGATTATTACACTAAGAAAGAAAGAAGTCAGACAGAAAAAGTCAAGAACCATAGAATTTCACTGATATGCTGTACATAAATCTGAAAACAACAAAGGAACAAGACAAACCAATGAAGAAACAAAAACTCATAGACACAGACAATAGTTTAGTGGTCACCCAGTTTCCTTGGGATTAACCAATGGAACATCCCCAGCTATGATTGCCCTGTAGCAGGCTCTGCTGGTAAAAGACATCCCCCAACTTATCTTTCCCTTCCCAGCTATGCTTGCCAAGCCTGGAGCTGAATTCCCAACAAGCCATGCCACAGTCTAGCCACAGGTGACCTGCAGGTTCAGCAGACCAAGGACCAACATTGCCGACAATCTACAGGGTAGTACTGGTTCCTCTCAGTGTGGAAAGAGAGGGCCAGAGGAATGCATCATTTCTAAGAGTCTTTATTGTCCTCGTTTCTAGCACCTATAAGGAAAAAGGGATTTGAAACCGTTTGCGACAAGGAAAAAGGGATTTGAAACTGTTTGCGACTGAAATGATAAAAGGAAATCAATACAGCAAAACAGAGACCACCTGAAAATCTTCAGTTGAAGCACAAGTTGTGACATGATGTCAAAGAGGCATTCTTTTCACAGAGAAGGCGTAGTGTTAAATTATGCTCAGGCTGACTGCTTTCCCAAGGACTGTTGATAGATGCTTCGGAGAGGAAAATCTTCCTTTCTGGTTGACCTTCAAAGCTGTCTTACCCCAGGCCTTAAATGTTTAAAGGTGAACATAAAACATCATTCCTTCAATCCCAGAAAAAATATTCTCAACTTGTTTGCTTTAGTTGTTGCTTCACATCTGTCTAAGCATATAGAAAAATGTGTGTATATATAGACAGATAAACAGATAGCTATATAGATGTATTAATTCTCACTACAGAATAAATACATTTATCATTCAGGATGACAGAGCTAGAGTGGAAAACACCTAGGTGATTGCAATTTGGTTTGCCACACACCCATGAAAACTCCCTGAAGTGGAAAGAAAATAGAGCAGGCAGATTATAATAATGGAATATATCTATTTTTCCGCACATTTATCATTATATTTAAGCTAATCTTCCCAAACAGTGTAAAATGTATACATTTATAATAGGGATACAATTCCCCCAGGACTGAGCTGAATAGGGGGAAAAGCTGCAGAACTAACCTGCATGAATGTGAATCATGTAACAGAAAACAAGACGTTGATTGGGAAAAATAAAAGAGACAAGAACAATGGAAGACAGGAAACAGGACACAGAAGACAAACTAATTTAAAGACCAGGAATATATAACTATTTTGGTATCAGGAAATCTGTCTTCAAAAGGAAGGGTGAATAAGCCTAAAACAAATAGGAGATACATAGTATTTCGTGTGCAATCCCAACAGAAACAACATCCCTTCAAAAGAGTAACCTCGAGGCTACTTCTAATTCAAATTTGATGAATAGCATAATTTTATTTAATATCAAATAATACCAGCAGGTATGCCAGTGACCAAGCAACAATTAACCAAACCAGGTATTCCAAATGGATCTCGTTGTGATTTTTGCCAGCTTCTCACTTAGCAATATCACACAATAGGCAAAGCCAGAGCCCCCAAGGCCAGCAAAGCATGGCTGATGACAGCAGTGCCTATTTTAATGCAACAGAATCATCCAATGTTTTGTTTTGTTTTTTCCTATTTGAAAACCAAAGTTGACCCCAAAGAGCTATCTTGATATAACAGAGCAACACAATCCAGTTGATATTTGTATAATAGAAGCCACTTAGGCAAGGCTGCTAATAGTTGTACATTTTCAAGAAAATAAAGACGAAGTAATCAAAACAAAACACTCAATATTCCCTCGATACAAAAGATGAACTTTCAAGTTGTGACGAGGGACTTTGACTTGTGGTCAACCTTGACTTAAAGAATCGGTGTGCAGATGAGAAACTGTTAAGTCATCTGGTCTTCGTCTGTCCTCTATATGGCAGGTGCTCACAAAAATACTACCCAAGAAATATCACTCCCATAAAGCAACACAAAAAAGTCCCTAATGTATTCCTGTATCCGACACAGGGAACACTCTAGAATTTATTCATTGTTAACGAATTAGCAATGGTAGGAGTATATTTATATGCTTTTGAGCAAAATAAAAAAAAAAATAAGGTTTCATTATGCCAGTGGGTATACGCTCCTTTGACAACCTTCTTGGCAGTGATTATAAAAGCCGAATCTTGGGGGGAAATGTCACAAGGGCCCAGCTTATTAAGTTTTGTAAATCATAAGGCTTGTCTGCAAATTCAGAGCACTTCCGTTGATTTAGTCACTGGCCCAGAAACTCTGCCGTGAGGACCATTAAATGGGTCCAGAGTTGAAGCTGCACAGTAAATTATACTCAAAAGAAAGAGACAGAAATTTTGTCTCATCTTTCCTGTCTGTGGAGTGCAAACTGGCTACACGGCAACAGAGCTGTGAGATTGTATCAAATTTTTACAACGATGCATCAAGCTCATGCCCCTTGACTGAGCCCACCTGAGTCGGTGGTGGAGCTCTATGAATAATATTAAAAATGCAGAACTAAATCAAATTAGGCTTTTCCTATTTGAAAAATCTTCACAGCTGGAATAGGTAGAACCAATATTCTTTTTAGGGTATGCCAGCTTTTAAAGTCACTTTCAACAAATAGCTATCATTAGAAATAGCAAGAACAATGCAGTTGATCGTTTAAAAATAAAGGGCTGTCATTCTGGTATTTTTTTCTTAAAAGGATTAACGAATTGCCTATAGCTACAATGACCGAAACACCCCTTAAGAGACCACAAATAAAGGAGGCCATAAAGAAAGCAAAATCATATGTCAAACAAACCTGATCCAATTAATCATCCTTTGTAGTAATTCTGTCATGCAACTTTCTAATGCTTTGTTTTTATTGAGATGTAAATTGTTAGCGGGTAATTTGGAGCCTACTCAGTTATTTAATGTTATACTAATTTTTTTAATGAAGTTTTTTTTCATATGAGATTACACTTTTTTTCTAATGACCAGGTTGTAAATAGCCAACTATTTCCTAAAAAGTGGGAAAGGGATTATTTTCTGAAGTATAGAGGCCAAAGGAAAATGATTTGAAATATGTAACATAATATTACTGTGTTTATATTTTGAAAAAGCATTACTGTCTGTAATTGTTGCATAGTTATCACATTGAAATGGCTAAAAAGAAGTATCAAATTGCCCCCATTACACTTTTATAATCTGGAAATATGTTTTTAAATCACCATAAAAAGAAAGTTATGCTCTTCAGCACCATTTCTAGGATAGAGCCACGTGCATGGTAGACACTGAATAAATGTTGGTTCACAAGAAACACAATTCTGTCAATTCTATACACTTTGTAAACGTAAAATCCTGACTTAGTTTTCCATGGTAAAATAGCCTAAAATTGACATGGGCAGTTTATGTCTATGAAGACCTCTTCGGGGAGGAAAAAATTGGTGTCAATCATTTATTGAGCTCTTCCTGCTGTCCCCTAATATTCTGCATACGTAGTACTTCACAATGTAATACGACAGAACATAACTTGCTTGAATTCATTTAAAAGAACTTTTTTCCCCATTTTTTTTTTAATGTTAAGACATGCGAGTCTAGTTTGGAAGATATGATTAAAATGTGACTTGATATCAATAGAAGGAAAAGGCGGAAATCAATACTGTGAGAGCTAATAAAGACAAATGTTCTCTGATTCACTAGGGAAGAAATAATGGATGAAAAACTGAATATGATTCAGCAGTGAAACACTGTCACCAAAAGGCAAATGCTATATCAGATTGCATTAACAGACATATCATGTAAAACAAGCAAGGGGATTTTTCAGCAGTGGCAGTTCTCACCACTACTGGGTAGGCCAAAATTATAAAGAAAAAAAAAAATGCTTGTACTTTGGGCCACAATCATTGCACAAATCAACTTCACCAGGGACTGAAAAAAAAAAAAAACCACAAAGAAAAATAAGTTAATGAACATGGATGGCAATAGACAGATAGACAGATAGACAGACAAATAGGTCAACAGACAAATTATCAAATACAAGCTTTAGAAAAACAGACTTACTTTCAGGGATCAAGAGAACTAAATCTACATTCAATCAAAAGTAAAGCCAAAGCCAACGAAGGCAGAACATAATTACTGTAAAACCAAATGCATACAGGGAAAAAAATCTAAAAAGAAGATAGAGACCAGTTGCTTTACTGGGCAATGATAGAACCGACAACAAATGATTCTAGTTGTTTCAGACAACGATTTACATTAAACAGGAAAGAAAAATCTCTGGCATATAGATAGGCACGTAATGATTCATTGGGAAGTGTGGCATATCAATCATTGGGCGTACTCAAAATAATCAGTATCCGTAGCCTTTTGAAAGTGATTTGGATTGATGGGTACATGGCTGAAGACACCTTCAAACATTTATAGTTGTTTTGTGGTCTATATAGTATGACACCCAGCTAGATTACTTTTTAAAAGAGCAAAATTGAAAGCAACAGCTCAGGAAATTCAGCTTGAAATTATAGACCCCAGGAATCACTAAAACTCTACGTTGTCAAAAAGTTCCCACAGTTAGGATTGTGAACTTGGTCTAACTGCAGGGCCTACCAGGCTATATCGCCCCTCTGTTACCTAGAAATGTACCACAGAGTTGACAGGAACTAAGTAGGATGGGCTAGAATGACAGGTTAAGTATCACTATGATTTCAGTTGGTGACTAAACAACCTTATGATACAGAAGGAGAAATCAGAATTCAGAATAAGGAAAACTTGACCTATGATGAACGACATTAATATTAGAACATATTATTGTGAAAAGCTAACGAATTTTCTCTCTAGAGACTTTCTAAAATTCTAAATAGTTTAGAATTTCTTCTTTTATGATGATTTTGTGAATTTTTTTCAGAATGTAAAGTCTTAAATCCTCCTAAGCTCTTTTATAGCATATGATAGACATAAATTGTAACATTGCTTTGGAAACACAGTAGGGGACTTCTAAGGGAATATTTAATTTCTCTACACTATAGATTAATTTCATTAATAGAGGCAGCTGGTTACACAATCATATCCCCAAATTTTGCCTCTCTTGGGTCCCATTAAAAGAACAGGCAGTTAGAAATGGGAATAGGAAACCAACCCAGAACATGGTCACAATTATGACAATTACCTAAATTGTATCACTTACAGCATAAGCATACCAAATTCAGAAACATTATTCAAAGATGTATTCATAATATAAGAAAGAATGTCTAACTGTCAAACAGACATTGTATTCATACTGCTTCTTATAACAATCCAACGATTATAACTAATTTCCTTTTGTCCTTGTAGCTTCCAGATATTTCAATATGTTTTGATATTCTGTTTCTCGTCCTCTCTCTTGCTCTTTCATTTTTTTCTTTACCTAAACTGGTTTCATTAAAAGCATGTTTCATTTCTAGCCAAAATAATGATTTTGGAGTCAATATAGGACTTCCTGTTTCAACTCTCATTCCATGACCTCTTTGAACATGTATACAATTGCACCAGCTCTACTGGGGATGTTTCCCCACTTGTCCCATTATTTTGCTCTTACCCACTATCTAAGGATCTTTAAAGGGCATTTGGAACATCATATGCTTTCATAATGGGTTCATTTATCTGCTCCTTATGGATAAAATTTACTAGATAAATGATTATCCCCTTTCTGCTCGAGAAATATTTTCATTAAGACTCCTATGTTGGAAATAAAAGCTTTTGTCCAGTACAATTTTTAATTCTCAGATAAAATACTGGTAAATCTGTGAATTTAACACTCGAGTCCAAAAATAGAGTGCTTTCTCTGAATTCCAGATCCTGAGCCTTCTCAGAAAAAAAAGAAAAAATTAGTAGTATTGCTCATATAAGACACTGTTCTTCAATGAATGTTCACTAATTGACAAGAGATTGTTCATACCTAGGCAGATGCAGGGCAGGACTGGTTCAAATATTGATGCTGTCACTTCCTAGCTACAAATTGACAACTTACCTTTGTACCTGAACTTCACTCTGCATGTTTGATGGAAATAATTTTAGTTCTGTTTCAGGATGACTATATAGGTTAGAGATAAATCACATTACTATAGTGTCTTGCACACAGCAGCTATAAAATGAATGGTAACTTTTTATCCTAATAATTATTCTAATTATTCATTTTATTCTAATTAAAGCCAAAAAAGAATCCAAAAGAAGCCAGTGGATTCTTGTACAGAAAATCTGAAAGTTGAGGTTGGAAGACTGCCAATGTTCAATTCCTGTGGACCAACTTTGTGCCCCCAAGGCTTCTATAGTGGTCTCAAGAAGACAGGGTCCCAAACTCCACACTTCCGTCAAAGAATCTCAACATTTATGTGTCCAGTGTACTGGACTTTCGAACAAAATTTATATGATAAAAAGTTCCTTTTAGTTGAATACCTTTGGAAGCTATGTATGACATCCAAAATTCAAAAAGATTTTTTAAATACCTTAAGAGTTGAGATACTAAAAGACAAAAAAAAAAAAGTATATGAAAAATATGCCATCAAGTTCAGGGGTCCTTAATGTTAGAAGGCAAAACATTCTGCATATTTTAAGAGTTAAAGAGATACAAAATTCAATCAAGAGGTGTAGCAATCTGAGAGAGGATTTTAGAATAATCCTAATTGTGGAGCACACGATTAGCTGTGGCTGTAAGTTACGAAGTCCCTGACACATACAATTTATAGGTCAGTCTATCCTATCCGCATCACAGACAAAGAATCAGATGCTTCCTGACCAGAACTTCAGATCATTAATAACTTCCGCAAACTGAAAAGACAACCAAAAAACATCACTCTTGAGAAAGCCATCCTAAAAAATGTTTGAGGCAACAAAATTGCTTTCCCTAAAGAAAACACTGTTTAATCTATGCGGATTCAGAATTGAATATACACTATTTAAGATAATCATTCATTCATTCATTCATTCATTCATTCAAAAGTATCTACTAGTTATGTGCCAGGTGTCAGATTCTGTTCTGGGTCCTATGTATACATCAAGGAGCAGAACAGAAAATGCCTCTACCTTGGTAAACTTTGCCTTCTAATTAGGGGATAAATACAATAAACATAATAAATAAGTAAAGCTGATGATTTCAATGTCCTGTTTACATTTCCTCCACACTTATAGGGTTGAAGACTATTAGCTGTGAACAACTGCAGCTCTCTGCCTAAATACCAGTAGTATACCCTTTGCACACTCAGTGAAAAGCAGAAATGAGTGTTGGAGTTCTGAAAATAGCCTCCAACTAAAGGCCAAAGAGATGCTGATACCCCAGTTTCCTCGCCTCTTGATGGGAAGCAACTGAACCTCGGTTGTCCACAGAGGAAATCTGCTCAGTAATTTATCTCTCCCTGACTCACTACCTCACTCACCTACCTGTTTTCCTTGGGGGTCACCTCCAAAATAAACTACTTGTACTCAACTGTTTGTCTCAGGATCTGACTCTAGGAGAACTTGTCTGCTTCTGAGTATTATATACTGCGTTTCCCCAAAAATAAGACCTAGCCCGACAACCAGCTCTAATGCATCTTTTGGAGCAAAAATTAACATAAGACCCGGTCTTATAAGATAAGATAAGATAAGATAAGACCAGGTGTTACATTAATTTTTGCTCCAACAGACTCAGTAGAGCTGATTGTCTGGCTAGGTCTTATTTTCAAGGAAACATGGTAGTATACCACGAGCGATGCACACAAAGGAAAAGTACAGGGCACCTTAAGAAGGATCTGGGTTAGAAGGCAAGGTGGCAAAAGACATTTGTACAAAGACTTGAAGAAGATAAAAGGGTAAACCATAGGTGTACGTGGGAGAAAGCTCACGCACGCAGAAGCCCAGGCAGGACTGTGCCTGGTGTGCGCAGGACTTAGGAGAACACCATTGTGACTGTCATGGAGGGTGTGAATGGCGTGTGTGAAGGCGTGGGAATGGCGTGTGTGAAGCGGTAGGAATGGTGTGTGTGAAGTGGTGGGAATGGTGAGTGTGAAGGGGTGGGAATGGCGTGTGTGAAGTAGAATATGGAATATGTGAGGTCTTATATATACATACATATAAAAACAAGAGATGGTAGTGATTTGGACCAGAGGGCCGGATGAGATAGAGGTGGTAAGATTAGTAAGATTCTAGACATATTTTATAGGTAGAGTCAAGCGGAATTCAGGACCAGATGCCAGTGTGAACAATCAAATATTTCTCCAAAGCAACTGTAGGAATGAAGGTGCCATTTACAGACACAGGAAGATTGCATTTGGAGCATTTTTAGGGTAGAAGATCAAGAGTATAGTTTTGAATATTTTAAGTTTGAGATGTTCAGCATCAAAGGCAAAGATTATGCTAGAATCACACCCATTGTACTATTACTGTTGTGTCAATGAATAAGTAACTACCTACTTGGTACTTTAAACATGTGTTGAATTCAAAAACTCTGCTTTTTAAAGGAACACATCAGACTTCTATAATTCTGAGTTAAAATGTGTGACCAGAATTTAAATATATTGGGGATTTTAAGTAGAAATTTTACCTTTTATGTGTATCAGATCACTTAAATAACTTAAAGTGTCCCATATTTGTAATTTTAATTTATTAGATTCATAAGAAATGATCATTGAAACTTGTCAATCATATCATTCAGTTAAAAATAAAATATAATATTAACTCTATTAATGTAGCTTTTCAAAAAAAAATTAAAGGTGTATGCACTTACAAAAAGACCCAAACATTATTCAAAGGCCTTTAAAAGTTATTATAGACTTATAAACATATAGCAAATTTTGCAAAATGAACCAAAAAGCTTAAGGAAGAATGAGGTTTTTAAATCTCTAACTTTAATTAATTGACGATTATTCTTTAAAAACAAGTTAACTACTAAATGGTCTTTCTACACACAAAACTGTCCCTAAGGGCATCAACCAACTCACATTCAATAGCTTGTTCTGATGAAAAATGAAGAGATTGAATGTCAAGCATATTTCTGAAGACCAAAGAAATTAAATTGATGCTTAAAATTTCAAAGCCCTAGATTTCCACTATTTCCTGGTATTATTCATGCCCAAAGGGAGCTGGGGTTTAATTGTGAGTTATTCTGGAAGTCTTGACATTCTATATTGCACTTCAAGTTATTCAGGAAAATGTTTGGAGTCCCATCTTTTTAAAGTACTTGATGCCTTTTATCACTGCTGTGGTTTTAACTATTCAACATAATGCATACAAGAATCCAGTTCAATGTACTTTGTATGGCATGATAGCCTCCGTTAGGGGAGAATGGAGTCGCCCAATGTGTTCCGTAAGTCACGTTCAAGGCTACAGCAAGTACTGTCAAAAAACAAATGGAAGAATTTACATTTGGAAGCGTGAAAGGATCTACATTCATTTTTGTTAGACCATTACCATGAAGTTTAAAATATAAAAAATTGGGGGAACATATAAAAGTATGCTGATTAAAAATTTTAGAAATATTGTGTATAAGTAATACAGAGATCTATTGGATTGGAGCTATTTCTAAGTTTATACCCAGTAACTTTTACTATGACAAATGGAGTTTCAGTGTGTTTATTCTTTTAAGGATTTGTTTTAATGATTTAAGGCATCCGAAATTTTGAATCACTCCCATAAGTAGAATTAATTTAGGTGGATTTATAATGGATTGTATGAGGCTGGTTGCAGGTGGAATAAAGTCGTGACATTAAAGTAGAATATCAATTTGAGCAGCTGAAATTTCCAGCCAAGCTTTCTGTATTAGTTTAATTCACTGGATAGTTTCTCATACCCTTCTTAATTTAAACTTTTGAGGGAAAACGATTATTTCAGAAAAAAGAATAACAATTAAGAGTTACTTAACCATAGAAGAGTAGAACATGAGATTTTTTTAGAACTGAAGATATAAATAAAGATGACCTATTAGAGAATGTATCTGATTGGTCATTTCTTGTCCAACGAATGTAAATATTTTATTAATTTACTTCCAAATCTTTAACTCTGAATATAAATGTTTATTTTTATCTCCTTGTTAAAAACATTCTTGTTCATTTTACAAATTAATTTTTATAAAATTAGGAAACTACCACAATGTTCCAAATAAGAAGGTAAAAATTTCCCACAAATTCACTATTCAGAGTCAACATTTTGATGTATCCTTTCCAAGTTTTTTTCTACATGTGTATAAACATATTTTTTAAAGCAAATTTGAGATCATGTTTTTCTTCCAGTTTAGTATTCTATTCTTCCCTGGGTAACTGTATTTTGTGGACATTTTCCCAAATCTATAAACACTGGAAGTTTTGCCCTGGCACTGCTAGAATGACTACAATCTGCCTCTTCTTGCATCATCTTATTAATGGCCCAATTTTTCCAGAATGAACTGTCCAACTGAGCAAGCTACCCCCTTGACAGTACTGGAAGTGAGAAGAAGGATCTGGATAGAGGAGCTTACCCGGATGTTTTACTTTCTCTAGTGAGAAAGCAAGCACGTGGACTTAACTTCCCACTGCTTTGTCACAAGATGGAGAGGGAATTCCCCAAGGGGAGTCAGGGTGCTCTTAGGAAAAACGGAAATAAATGCTAGACTGCAAACTCCATGGGGGCAAAAATCTTCATCTTTTTGTTCACGGATGCTACGTATAGTAGGTGCTTAATAAGTATTTATTAAACAAGCTGAATTGTGTAAGCAAAAAAAAAAAGAGGAAGGAAGAGAGAAAGAAAAGGGAAACAAAAAGAGAGAGGGCTAAAAGTAATGCAGTGTAAATATTATCTTAATAAACGGAAAATCAAGCTTGATGACACTTTTTCTTTTCAATAAGAATAAGGACTGACTCTAAAGCAATGTAATCAATTTTCTTGGGTGGTCTGCATATTGACTTGGAAGCCAGTTTTCAAAAGGAAGCTCTAAAATGATCTTAAACAATGGCAGTGCTGTCCGTGTAATATAGAGCTTCCCTATGGGGACACTTTAAAGGACTCATTTGGATGTTTATGCCCTGCAATGTAGGCTTTTAAAAAATTCATTTGTGATTATACATTGCATGTTCTATAAACTAATTGGTTAAGGAAAGCAATATAACGCAATAAGAAAAGTAAGAGAGAAGCAGGAAGGAAATCACTCTAAACATGGGAGGTTTAATAAAATTTACAGACCAAACATAATTTTGGAGGACTAAATTATTTTTTAAACACATTTGCAAGGCCTGCTAAAAGCTATACTAATAGTTGCCATATATCTAATACCATGTGTAAGACAGGTTACATTAAATTATCTATAATATTCATAAAAACCATCCTGCTAATTAGATATCACTGCTCCAATTTTATAGGTAAGGAAATTGAGGGTCAGAAAATTTGAATGGTCCAAAGTCATGCAATAAAACAAAACAAAGCCATGATTTGAACCAGTCTGTTCAGTGCCAAATCCAGTGTGATACTGAATGCAATACCCTCTAAAAGCAAAACGGTAAAGAAGGCAACGTCCCCATGTCCTTCTCTAAGACACAAATTTATGAGTATATCTATTACTTACCTACATTCAAAATGTTATGACACAAATCATTTATTTTGTAAACAATGCTAAACTCAGCAAGCATTGAATATTATCAAATCTCTTTTAATTTTTTTCTTTTAAACCCAGTTCATTTTACTGTTTTAAAGTCTAATCATATATCCAATATATTCATTTTTTCAAAGGTACAAAAAATATTACCAAATACAAGGATAGTGACAAACTTTCTATTAAATAAGTGGACCATTAGCATATGATTCACGTTTGCCCCAAATTCTTATTTTATGGGAAAAAAAAAATCCTATTTTCTATAATGACCAAGGAAGAGGCCCACTGATATCCCTCGTAAGGACTCCCTGATGCCAGAGCATATCAGCATAAAAAAAGTAATAAAAGAGAGCTCACAAAGATCTAAAAAGTTTATGGAAAGAACAACACTACTTCATAATGAAACTTTCCAGATCACAAAGTAGAAAGAAGAACTCCAACTGTAAATCGATATTCAGAGTACAGCGGGGAAAATAGGATATGAGGTAATTTTTGCCTTACTTTTGAGCAGCACAGATCTTACGAACGGAGGTGGAAGCTATTCAGTACCATTTATTGCAAGGCCTAGTTCAGTGCTTTCCACGGGTGGGCAGTCAGTAAATCTTATCTGGAGATGGTATTTATGCAATGATAATCAGCCTACCACAGCACCGCAATTTGGGGGGAGAATAGTGTCTGTAGTGAGGCTGATCCTTGTGAAGTAAAATAATAAAAGACAGAGCAAAGACCAGAGGTGGAAAGTATTCAAAAAAGAAATGAAGATTTAGCCAATATTTGCATAAGCACTGGCAGTTGCAATTCAGAAAAGTTAATGCTTTTTCAAAAAAATTTGCAGACACACTTTGGTAAGTTGCAGGGAAAGCATTAAAGTTATACTTGATTCTTCCCGAGCCTCCATCCTCCCCAATCAACACATATTTCTTTCCTCATTCAAATAGTGAAGATGAAGATGCAGAGAAATCTGACTTTTATTTCAGGGCAGAGTAGGATCGATTATATACTACAAAGTCCTTTTACCTTTGTTTGTTGAGTCTATGTACACTAAATGAACAGATTATAAGCACTACTCACTGAGGTTTGCCACACAAAAAACTGAACTAAGTAATTTCATACAATGATTTAATGGTTTGGTTCAATTATATACAATGATTTAAATAAAATTTATGTTGATTTTGAGTTGAGAATCTTTATTTTTCTAGAACGAGTAAAATTCAACATCACAGACACACACACACACACACACACACACACACACCAGGGCACTCTCAGTAGATACTCAGGTACTGACACATGAGTTGGTCTTGTGTCTAGAAAGGAAAAAAAAAAAAAAAAGCTGTCCTGACAGTTAATATAGGAAGAAAATCTATACTTACCCCTTATGAACAATTTATTTCTCACATAAATTTTGTACAGAATTTTAAAATAATAGAAATTTAAATGATCCTTTTTTTTCTATCTAATAAAGAGCACTCATTTAAGGAATCACTTGCAGAAAGGAATAAACTAAGGAAAAAGCTATAGAAGTTATGGTGGCAGGTGGAGTTACTTCACTCCATTGACCACAAAATTTATCTAACATGTATGTTTTACAAGTTGTTAACATATTTTGGCCTCAAAAATAATACGGTAAAGTTACAAATATAAATAACCAGAGCTGACTCTGTCACCTTAACAGTCCCAATTTCACATTGAGTATTTGTGGGATCCACAAGAAGAAAGCGACATAGCTGCCATGATACTGTTAGAAACCCAAAAAGGAAAAGAAGGAATTTGCTGCAAATTTCAGATTATCCAACTACTAAAATCTTTTCTATATTAAGGTCTAATTTTAGTTTTCTTAAACTTGTCTCTGTCCTCCTTCCTTTTTCCATTCATAAACCCAGTTTGATACTGTATGGCTGGCATAATTCCATCCATGATTTCAGCAGTCAGCTAGGAGGAGTAACTTTTACCTGATCTTTTCTTATACGGAAAGTTAGGAAGAAGAAACACCCAGGCCGTTCAGTGAGCAGAGACAATGCAATGTAAAATACAGATATTTCTTTTTTATAACTGGAGGGGACGTGTAGACGAATCAAGCAACAGAAGTGTAGGAAGCAAACGGGTCCCCAGGAGCAGCCGTTGGCTAAACAAGCAGAAAGGATAAACTAAAAATAAGAATGACTTCCTCTCTCTGGGGTTTCTCATTTTACACAAACTACTCTCTGCGTCCAACTTCATCTCTGACTTCCTTCTGCACGGAAGTCTATTTTCACAATTTAAACGAACGAAGTTTACAGTAAATCTTTATAGGCACACAATTGAAACCCTGGCAGCAAGTCACTTTGGAAACTTGGAGAGAACAAAACCAAAACTCCACATTGCACTGAGACCAAGTTCAAATAAATTATGGATTGGTTTTTGTAGAAACATATTGGACTCCACTGAAACACCTGCCCGACACACTCACACAGATACACACACACACACACACACAAATTAGTAAATTAAGAATTTGTCACACTTTCCTCATTAAGCCTGGTAAAAGCACATGTACACGTATGAAAGAGGGAGAGAGAAAAAGAGGGAAAAGGAAGGAGGAGGAGGAAGGGAGAGAGAGGGAAACTTAATAATTACTAAATAAAAATATACCCCATTTGGGGAAAAACATTTCATGTCAGAATTGGGGGGGTAATCTTTCAGAATAGGACTATAAGTGAGTGTAGCTGAATTAGCTTTGCAAAATAAGCATTAAATCAAGCAGTGGTCAAATTTAGGAAGATTCACCAAGACAAGCTGAAGACAAGGTGCTCAGCAAGAACTTAATAAATATCCACTTTTCATCCATTTAACATTTCTAAATATTTAGTGAGCACCTACAAGTTTCTAAGTTCAAGCTTTGCTTACAGTGAGTTCACAGATAACCTTGTCCAAGATAGCTAAAGGTGACACCTCTGGGAGCCCGGCAACAAGAATCGGAAATCTCGGCAAAAGAGAACAAAGAGAAGGCTCAGACACCTGGGCCAAGTAATGAAGCCCATGAGAGAACCTGGGCCCTCAGGCCACACGGTCTTCCGAGCTCTGCAGAGAGGTGCCCCACCTCAACCCAGGAAAGCTCTCAGAGCACAGGTGGAGAAACTGCAGCTGCTCAAAGTCATATCCAGTCTTGCTTATTCTCCCCATCAGCGCCTGTATCACCCACTATCGTCCTCCTCATCACTCCCATCTTTGTACATTTCTGCTCAAACCTCTTAGCACAAGAAGACCTCTAAGCTCCTCCCTTCTGATCACCACCTGCCTCTTCTCTGCTCTCACTTTTCACCACAGCCAGATGGAACCAATTTCAGATCTGCACATTCTTCGTGCTTTTTCATGCTTACGTGTTTCTACCGGAGCCTCCGTTTAATGAGTTCTTACATAGGCGAGGCATTGTGCCAAGTGCTCAATGTGAATTGCTTATATAATGCCTATGAAGAAGCTACAGTGATTATTACTATGTCACAGACAAGGAAACTAAGGCTTAAAGAGTTAAATAATTTACCCAATAATTCACAGCCGTAAGTTGAATTGAGGACCAAAGCCCTGAAACCTGCCTGCAAAGTCTACTTCATCAACCATGTCACCCCCTCCTTCTTTTTCGCTAGCCCAAACAACTTTTCCTTACTCCATAATTTGATTTCGATGCAGTTCCCTATTCTCACTAAACAGTCTGCCCATTTTCTGTATCACAGCACTTATCACGCTCATCTGCTTTGCTTAATTTACTTGATTGTCGTTCCTCCAGTGTCTAAAATAAACCCACAAGCTCCATATACTCCCAGGGCTCAGCCCATCCCTGGTACTTGAAAGGTATTTAATAAGTGTGCTGGCTTACTCGGGAATAAATAAATGTCATGTGGATATGAAATTATGGGCAGTGAAAGGATTAAACTATAAGTCTGACTTCAAACCATTCTTCTTCTAATGTACCAAACTGGTTCCCAGCTAATCACAGATAAAGGTCCTTATTCCACCTATAAAGTATAGTCATGTGCCACTTAATGATGGGAATACATTCTGAAAAATGCATCGTTAGGCAATTTTCTTTGTGCAAACATTGGCGAGTGTACTGACACAAATGTGCGTGCGTAGCCTCCGACTGTAATTGTGCGCGCTTTTTTTGTACACTTTTACACGCCTGGCAGGGCAGTATGTTTCTTTACAGCAGCCTCACCACAAACACATATGTAATCGTGGTAGTGTGAGCTCTGACGTTTGTTTTCCTTTTTGTAATTCCAGTGCCTGACTTAAGCTTTGATTGCCCAGACATCCATTTCAAAGAGGCACCAGCTTCAAGGAATAAACACATTCCCACCACAGGAAAAAAAGAGGGAGACCACCTGCCCCCAGGAGACTCCTTTGTTTTAGACATTGATTTCCATAACTTACCATCTGGGCTACTTGGCATTTTTCTCTTCCCGCACTTTAAATTCCCGCTCTTATGTTTTAAATTCACCAGTAAAGAGTGAACTCACCCTTGACCCCAACAAAAGCACAACCCCAGGCCCAGGCTCTTTCTTCCCCTACCTCTGGCCTTGCCGTGTGCCTCCTGGCGTGCCTGGTACGCTCCGCGGCCTGTAAATAATGAAGTCTTCTTGTTTTCAAGGTTTCCTACTGGTTATTGCTAAAGGGCATGTTGCAATTGTAATAAGAACCAGAAGGGTCAGTCCAGTTGTAACACTGGGTGAGAACTGGGCGACGTCTGTGCGAAGCTCACTGGGCCCAGGTGAGCACTGCCAGGTGTTCCCAGAGGAAAGCATTGCTGCGGATTGACTAACACACCAGTAATGCTTTACGGTAAGACGTTGTGTTACGACAGCACGTTACGACGGCCATGGCGTTACGGCAACTACAACTGGCTGTGACCTCGCTAGGCAACAGGAACTTTTCAGCTCCTTTATAATCTTACGGGGCCACCTTACGTGTGGTCCATCGTTGACTGAGATGTCCTTATGTCGTGCTAGATTAGAGGTACCATTAAACGTTCTGTCATCCTTGAATTAGAATAACAAGAGAATCAGAATTAAAACCCACTGTGTCTTGTATCTGGCACACAGTAGGAGCTCAATAAATGTTTGTTGAATAAATAAGCCTGGTCCTGGCATAGAGAGAGTCCCTGCCTCCTGTGCTTTTTGCTATTTGCATAGGTTGACATTGAGCACTGTATGCTCTAGAACATTGCTACTCAACTTGTAATTCATGGATTGGCATTGCCGGGGAGCCTGTTAAAAAGACAGAATCCCAGGTCCCAGCCCAGACCTAGGGAATCAGAATTTGCATTTTATCAAGACCCCCTGGTGACTAGTGTACATGGTAAAGTTCGAGAAGCAGTACTCTAGAATATACTCGTATGGTGTGTACGAAGATGTGGTTCCCACCCAAGGGACTTCAATTTAAGCGTTAGAGAAAAACCGTCCCAGTTATAAAACCCAGTAGATGAACACTACAAAAACAAGATCCATGCAAAGGGAGGACAGCATTGAAGTAAATGGAAAACCGTAAAGAATAAAATAATGCAGTATTTCAAGGAGTTCTTCCTAGGCAGAGAACAAAGTCCTCAGTAAAGGGGTTGTCTGCCAAAGGCTGGTAGCGAGCTCACTGCCAAGCACACCTACATTTAAATCATAATGAAGACAGACTTCAGCAAAATCCATGTGGTTGACTCCATATCATAACTCAGAGCAAAGGTTAGTATAGTAGATAAGAGGCAGGACCTGGAGGTAAAAGCCTGGGTTCAAAGTCCAGCTCAATCACTGACAACCTCAATGAGCTTGTGACACTGGGTACATTGCTGAAACCTCAGTTCCTCTTTGGAAAATGAGATGATAAAGTACCTAACTTACAGAGTCGCAATGAGCCTGAGACAAAACAACCCCTGAAAAGCACTTAGCAGAACACCTGACGTAAAAAATGCTCAATGAAAATAATAATTACATAGTCATTCCTGAAATCCAGAGGCAGTTGTTTTATTGTGGCATGGCTCCCCTGCCCTGCTAGGCTTGCTTGGTGGCCTGGATTGACCCATGCCTGTTTCCATCTCCCCATCCCAAAATGTGGCTGCTGGTCTCCAGATCAGGGCCCATCGTCTAGGATGCAGTTAACCACAACCCCCTTCATCTTGTATGCAAATGTCTGTAGAATTATAAGTGCATATGTCTTTGGACATGTTTATTGCTTTTATCAGATTTTCAAAGGCATTGCTGGCCTCTAAAAGGTTATTAATCACTATTCCAAATGTGGGAAGGGGTGGTGGCATGGACGAGGGTACGTAGCAACAACACACTTGAATTCCAGCCCTGACTTCACTAGTTGTGTGAGTTCTCTAAAGCTGCCTTCCCTTCTTTAAAGTGGGGATAATAACACCACCCTAATAATATTCCCTGTGAAGAATTATGTAACAGTGCGATGACATGCTATATGAGATGGTACTCTGTAATTGTAAGGAGCTTCCAGATGTAGTGCCAGCTATTAATGTTAGTGACTTCTCCAATGTCTCCTCCCACAGTACAGCATACCCACTCTCTCCAAGGAAACACTTGTTTTACCAAGAAACATCCCCCTTTGAGAGCTGCAAGTGAGGTAGCGCTCAGGAGGGTTCAGTGTCCACAACTCGTATCTGTGCCATGTTTACAAAGATGGAGATGGTTGAGTGTAGTGAGATAGAAAGAGCCGCTGGGAAGGTTGGTTAAAAAAAAAAAAAAAAAAAAAATGTTGCTTTAGCAGTCACAGGTGATGGTGGCAGCTTCTGGCTTGGCTTCTATGGGTTGCGATACTTTGATCTCTAGACAGATGTCTGAGGCAGACATGCCTAGATGTGTCTTCTCGCCAGCAGTATTTTCTCTTCGGCAACACTTCCAGACAGGCTTGCTGTGACATTTCCATTTATCAACAGCGAAAGTGAGTGGAATACAGAACTCAGAAGTCAAAAGATTCTGCTTTTTTTAATTAAAAGAGGTCTAAACAAAGCAGGATAAAGAGAGGGAGTCTCCATGAGTAGATCTGGACATAAACCTGACTTTGAACCTAGACATTGCCACCCTGTAATCAAGTGGATTGTCAGGAAGCCATGAGTATACAGCTGAGGTGCAAGTGAAAATGAGACTGCAAGGGGTGTGATAACAGTTCTACAACCATAACACTTTCATCTCATAGCACACTTGTGCATCAAATGCTTTTGCCGGCAGCTTTCCCTCCTTTCAAGCGGGAATCTAGCTGGAAGACTGAAAAGAGGGAACCGTCAAGAATTTAAATTTTTGTACATGCCAGTAGGACAAGAGTGGGATAGCCCTGTGCTGAGTGCACAAAGAAAACTTCAGAGTTTTTATAGATGTGTTAACAGTCTTCATCATATGCTTAACAATTCATTCCAATCAACTAGTCTTTCCCAGCTTGTATGCCTTTTGAATTTAAAAAAAGAACAAGGCAGCCTCTCTGCTTCTTCCCCTTATCGCTTTCGAATCAGAAACAAGGATATGAAATCAGTTCCTGAAGAAATGACACAGGAAGGCTATTTAAGACTTCAAATTCTTGACGATATGGAAAAATGGGATGACATTGTGCATTTCCTGTCTCTGTTTAGCATTGAATCATTGTATGTGTTAGGCCAGGACCATATTTAACCAACTTCCTACATCCTTACATTTATTCACATCTTCTTCTCTTTAAGCTTTACTCCCTGAACAATGTCATGAAGAGGGGAAACGTATTTGTCTGTCATAACTGTCAGAGATGACACAGAGAAGCAACAGGAACGTGGGAGGTGCTGTTTTGTTTCAAATTAACCAGGGTGTTCAAGTATTTATTTAAAGAAAACAAGTAGACGTTCAAAGGATTGAAATCTATTGCCCTTTTCAACGCTTACCTTTAAGAAAAAAAGATAAACTTCTGTGTGTGCAATTCAATGGAAATGATAGGGACAGCTAGAAATAAAATGTGAAGGAAAAAAAAAATCAAATCCTCCAGGTACCATAACGCAATGATTAGCTGAAGGTACCTTATTGCTTTATATTATACCTTCTCATTCTGAATAACTACTGTTATATAATATGAATCATTGATGTTTAATAATAGAAATAACCACAGTCAGATGCCAAATCAAGAAGAAAAGATCTGCACTTTGAAAAACAGAACTCTCTTAATGTGCATGCCACATAAATGCTGAGGGCTTATGCTCTGAAAGGAATCCTGCAGTGGGGAGCTGTTGAGAAAAGCAGTTCTGAGCACAAGAAGAGGAGGGGGTTGCAAAGCTAGTTATAAGTCTGGCTCTTTCCCAGTTGAAGTAAGTGACACTATGAAAGTACATCTAGGCCAAGCTCTGTGTGTGAATAACACCACACACTGACAACCTTTCTGCTTGCCTGGTAGCAGCTGGCACAATTCAATGTGCGGTATGTCCATCCATCGAAAATACCCACGGAAATGTCTAAGAAAAGAGCTCTGTATAGCATACCTTCAGGGAATTTAAAAAAACAAACAAACAAAAAAAAACACACAACTAGCCTTTATGCCTCAAAGACAAAAAGCAAAACATAAAATGAGTATTATCTCCACCAGCAACAAATAGAAGGTCCCTAACGTAGCAACAAACAGAAGGTATTAATATTGCAAGTGCAATGTATTAATAGTGCAAAGTCAAAAAGGAAAAGGAGGTCCAATGATAGTTTGCAATAAGTACTATGAAAAGCATCAACTTGTGATAAGAATGTGGATTCAATTATGTATGCCTTCCTGAAAGTGGGGAGTTTTTAGCAGACGAGGAATTGATGGAGAAGATGTATGAGAATTCACAGGTGAATGGAATGTGTTGTTCGAAGATACCATATCAGAATGTAATCAGCTACAAGTAACAGAAAACCGTGAGGGACAGCAATTCAAAGCAAGGGGGATTTCTTTGCCTCACGTAACGAAATGTCTGGAGACAAGTGGCTGGTACTAAGTTCTGCAGTTTCAAAAGATAAACACTGGGATTTATGTAAGTTTCTTGGCCCTCCTTCTTGATTGCAATATGGCTGCTGCAGCTCCAGTCACCATAACTTCATTTGAGGCAAAAAAATAAATAAAAAAAAAATAGTATTAAAAGAGGACAGAGGATGGGAGGGGAGAAAAAGGAGGAATGAGTAAGTAGTATGCGTAGTATACGAGTATATAGTGCATGCCCTTTTTTAGGAAACATGAAAGCCCGCCACAAGCCCCCATTCCTTCTGCAGGCTTCTACTTGTATCTGATTGGCCAGGACTGTTTCCCATGACCACACAGGGAGTCTAACAAGGTGAGCCTGGAGTTTTGCCAATCTCCAGAATGACTTGCAGACAGACGTTGAAAATGTCTGATGATTTACCAAGAGTCAGTGCCTGCCACAATTGCACAGACAAATGAGAGAAAATAGAGGTGATAGAGAAATTAGCTTGAGGGACTGGAACTATCTGGATGGTATTTTGGAAGATTTTACGAAACACACACACACACACACACACACACACACACAAAAGTAAATTGTGGGTAGAAGTAACATCTAGAATACCTTGTTTACAAAAACATTCACACCTTTATAATATACTTTCACACTTTCATGCACTGGAAAATTTCCACCCGTGACAGAAGAGCAACAATGTCTGAAACAGGATTTAGTAGTAATTTGCCAGGCTGCCTACAGGAATTCTCTGACACCGGTTAAGCAAGGAAAGAGAAATCACTTCACCAGAGCAAAACTACAGAAACGGGTTATAAGAATAAAACATATTTACTTAAAGCGTCTGCCGCTGAAGGTCCACATTTCACCCTAGCTTTTCTCTGGTCTGTTATCAAATAAGTGACATCTGTTTTATTCAGCACCCAGGAACTCTGTCTTGGTTGTGGATGTTTTATTTCTTCTCAGGCACACTGCTGGGCGCCCATGCCCTGGTACCTGGAACGAGGAGGAAAACGAAGGGGGTGCTCCTCTCTGCTTAGTCCAGGTCCATGCAGTCTTACGCACTGGGGCTTTTGACACTCTCTGCAGCCCTGTGATTTGAAGTGTGACTGTACTGATTTGAAAGGAGAGCCGTCGGAGGGTTAGAGAAATGAAGTTAGATGACTGAAAAGGAGCATGTCGTGGAGGATCAACCAGGTGCCGAACCAAGCCTGTCAGACTGCAGAGCCCCTGGTTCTTTCTGAGCGCCCCCCCCCACCCCCACTCACTCCGGGATTCTAAGGGACTAGCCAAGAGCTCCAGCAACTACTATACTCGCTACATATGTTAGATGTTGAATAAGTAAACAAAACTAATTCTATACTAGCCTCCCAAAAGAGAGTAAAAACCAATGAACTATGTTCCAGCTGTGAGACCACCAAGTCAGTTGGACTCAAACCGTTCTGGTTATCTGAAAGCCTTTCCATGGCTCAGGGAAAGCGAGAAGGCTCAGCTTGGACAGATAGGTGTGTTGGGAGGTCCCTAAGTTCCTAATCACGTGCAGGACATGTGGAAAGAGGGAGGACTTTACGCCAAACCACCCTGAGCGCAACTCCTAGTTCTACCTGTTTGTTACAAGGCAGTTGGTGAAATTCTCTGAGTTTCTTTTCCTCGTGTGTACAGTAGGGTTAATAATGTTTACCCAGTCAAGGTAATGTGTGAAAAGCATCTTGCACAGTGGCTGACACCTATGGCGATGCTCTACGACGGAAAGCAAGCAGTGGCGTGAGCCTTCCGTTAGCACCACGGTCTCCCCGTGATGACAGGCCCAGGACCTCCCGAGGTGGGATAAGGGACCTCGAGTCAACAGGACGGTTCTCCAGGCACCTGCCATCCCAGAACAGGGCGACCAGAGCTCAGCACTGCCTGGTAGAAAGCACAGAGACAAGATAGACTCTGGAGTGTTTGCCACACAGGAACGCAGTAGAGAGAAGATGTCAAAGATCAGAACTGTTCAGAGAATGGAAAGGTGAAAGGGAGATCCAAAAGAACATAAAAACAGAGTGGTAAGGGAGGCATTTGGAAATCAGGGGGGGAAAAAAGTGCCAGAAGGATCAAATGTTTCACAATTAAGACAGGTGAGGTTTTAACACCTTTTCAAAAGCCTGTGAATATCACCAAACTATGTTATTGTCAACAGTGGAGTAGAGTGGAATTGCCAGTGGTAAGTAAGAAATGGGAGAATAAGCAGTGAAAGCTTAGCAGTGGATAGCCAGAGACGGGCTACGTTTAGACTGGACAGAGGGTCAAGTAAGGTTTTGGAGTGGGCTGTTTGGAGGAAGTTATTTTAGCACAGGGTTTCTCAACCTCATACCATCGATGTTTTGTGGGTATTTTTTTGTTGTTGTTGTGGGGGTTGTTCTGTGATTGTAGAATTTTTAGTAGCATCCCTGGCCTCTACTCACCAGATGCCAGGAGCCCCTCCCGCTCCCAAGCCGTGACAATCAAAAATGTCTGCAGACATTGCCAGATGTCCTTGGTGGGGAGCGGAGGGACACAGGGAGGCATGGCAAAATCAATCTGAGTGGAAAACCACGGCTTTGGAATGCAAAGACCTGTGTATGTTTTAAACCACAAGGACAGAAATATATAAATAGTTTCAATTTTGTGTCATGTCAAGCTTTTCTGTTTCATATCAATATAGAGGGGGAAATGCCAAAATTTCAAACGGTAAACAGAAAAATGGAAAATAGCAATGACTGTCAACTTGAACGATGGTAATCATCAGTTCTTTGTTGTTTTTCTGTGCAGTAGTGCAAGTAAAGATAACTGGGGGAACGTCTTAACGTCTGTACTTTAATTTTCTTTAATTTGGGGATAAGACCAACTGAAGAATAAGACATACAAAATAGAAAATTTCATAATAGTTTGAAAACAAATTTTCAGCCCAGACTTTTGAAAAAACCCAATAGGCTTACAGTACTCTTACTGTATGGATGGAAAGAAGAAATGAATATGACAAGAAGTCTTTATAGCCTCAGCTTGTCTTTTGGCTTTTTTAGACATGATGCATTGAGAGTCTTTCAATCGTTCCCACCTCCCAGCTTTCTTCCAGTATGAAAGCTTTAGCATTCACTCGTGAAATGCTGCACCCCAGTTGCTCCTATTTTTAAACAGATTCGGCAGAGTTGATATTACTAGAGTTTAACGTTTTAGGCAGAAGTTCAAAAAAAAGTAATTCAACCCCATATCTTTACTTAGTCAGATATTAAAGAAATATAATTTGTAATAAGCATCTGCTTCCCATTAATAGCGTAAGAGGAGGCAAAGAAAATTGGGTGTAAGACACGACATACCTTCATGCATATATGTAATTAACTCTTAGAAGAACAGCTGAGTGATTTTCTTTTATATCAGTTCAAGAATTAATAATACTTAAGTCAGTGTCGGGTCTTATTAAAATGCTATCTTAAATATAACGGCCTGATCCAAGGGTGACACCTGTTACTATCTCTCAGTTTATAGAGATCTCACTGAGGTACATGCGAAGGTGACACTACAGGAAAACAAATAACTGGTCAGGTCAGAAGTGGGGGAATCAATAAAACTGATTATTTGGCACGGTAAACATGCCTCTCTAAAAAAGGTGATCACATTTAATTTTCACTTTCCAATTGTTTGCTTTCAATTGCTTTGATAAGAACTCATAGGAAATTACTGTAGAGGTGGCTCTGTGTTATTGTTACACCAAAATAAATAATGCTTATATGTTATTCTGTCTCTTATCAAATATGTCCCTAAAGAAATATGGATATTTGAAAAAGTAATTGCTGGGTTTCCTGGAAAAGTCCCCAAAGATAACAACTTTAATTTTAAAAATAGCCATTAGATTAAAACCAATAAACTCTAGTGTAGAACATGTAGCAAATGAGGTCAAACTCTTGAATTAATTCTGTAATAAGCTGTTTACTTTGGTTTGGTTCCATGACTATGGATTGTATCTTCAACCAGGCTAGCCAAATCAAAATCACAGCTGTTAATCCAAGAGGGACCACTCTTTGGTGTAAATGGATCAAACCCATGGCCATTACTGGAAAAACCACTCAAGAGTATATAGACCCTCCCTAAAACATGACCTGCTAATGAGGAAAATATCATCCACATGTCTTGTTTTCCTGGTTGATCAATGATGCTACCTTTCATTTACGGGGGAAAAGACCAGTATGTGAAGCCCTTCTGAATTGCAATAAACAAAGGATAATTCTGCAATTGGCACAAACGCAACCTAAGTTACTAGTTTCTGTGCCTCTGTAAAATCAGCAAGACTGATCTGTAGACATGGCCTATGGATTCACAGTTAAGTTACAGCCAGCCTTGGTCACTGTTTTAAAACTCTTATGAAACAGGATTTGAAATATTATTAGTTAGAGAGACGACTCCGATTATAGGGGTCCAAAAGAGAAGAAAGAGATAATAAGATAACAAGGTACAGCATTCATATTCTAAAGAATGAAGTTCCAAATGATCAACAAAACCTTGACTGGAAACAATGATAATCGATATTTCAGTCCATATCATAAACACTATAACCCCACATTTCTGACACCCCAAAACTTGAGTCTTAAAACAAGTGGACAGGAACTTGAAATGTTATTGATATTGAAACAATACATAATGTTTTCAGTGCTGCAAAACGGTGATAATAAAAACAGAAAAGAAGCTTTTAGTGTTGATTAGAAAACATCCTGCATGGGCCAGACTGGCCTTTGACCTCTGCTGCAGCCCAGGGAAGGGAGGGAGCCCACAAGTCCGGCCTGTGGCTGGGCACTTTCCCAGGCGGCAAGGCCGTCCCTTGCTAGAGTGAAAGCATTCTGTCCCTGGCTCACAGGGGACTGTCCCCAAACCAAATAGCTCTTGTCCCCCAAGGTTGTAAAGCTGGAGAACAGGGTTCCCCTGACAAGAGTGAGCAGTGCTGTATTTCCGGAAGACACTTACTTAGGGATCAGGAACCTGGTTCTTGTCCTGCCTCTGACCCTTCCGAGGTACCTGACTTTCTGCCTCCCTGAGCCTCAGTTTCCCCACCTGTAGAATGAGAATGGTGACTCCCACCCAGCCTACCTCATAGGATGGCTGTAGGGGCTCTCCATGTGAAAGCGGTCAAGAGGAGGTTTACCAAGTCCCAGGGACCTCACCTGGCACTCAGGGAAAAGACCACTGACCTTGGTCTTTGGCGACCTTGACTGCTGTGATGCTTGGGACTTCAAAGCTCTCCCTGGTTTGGAAATCAGCACACCCAGTCTCTTCCACACATCCACCTGGTGAGGGGGGAATCTCTCTGTGCCTCTTCTGTAAAATTCACCTCATGCCACCCACTGCTGCCACAAAGAAAAATCAACCATGATCCATAACCTCAGCGACCCCACGAGACATGGATGTGTGGACGAGGGCTGTAAGGCTCGTCAGCAGAGATATGGTGTGTGTGCCCAAAGGCTCACTCCTCAGCCATGAAAACCACCTGAGCTGAGACTGATTTCCTGGGTCAGTTCTTGAGAGACCAGGAGGGGGGTACTCTGGGCCCCTGGGCCCTTGGGCCTCCGGGGAGCAGGGCAGAGGGTGCAAACAGTCTGCAGGCATCTGGCCCAGCTGAATTTCTAAGTAAGAAGGTAATATTTCAAGTTCAAAGGGAGCTCAAGTCACAGGGCCATCCTCTCTCCAGGATCTTGGGCTTAAAGGGGACAGGTTTTTGTTGTTGATTAAGGCAAAGTTTCATGAAATTTCCACCATTACCGAGAGAGTACTAATGTTCATAGCAAGCGATTCGTTCTCTGCATTTGGTTTTGTTTTTTAAACATGATCACCAGCTGGTCAGGCCCAGGCCTGGGACTGGTCATCATGACCCCCGCCAACCATGGCCCCAACACTGCTTCCGGCTCTCATGGATTCCACCGCAAAGGAAATAAAATTATACTGACAACAACACAAAAGAAAACAACTTGCAGATGACTTCAGCTGTTGATAATTTTGCAAAAAAAAAAAAAAAAAGGCAGCCATATTATCTCACCTTTGAGGTGTCACAGTTGCTCGTTCTGCACATTACTTTTAGGAAAATGGGATTCAACAACAAGAACACATGCTGGTATTGGGGACTCCGTTTTAAAAGCAGTCTTAGCATCCATACAGTTTCAACCCAATTTCTCAATTTACTACATTTGCATCTTTAATGTGAATCATAATTGACGTTTAAAATATTGAACTCAAGGCACTGTAAGACTGAAAAGTCCATTTGTGTCTAATACACCCTGTTTATTAAAGCATAAAATTTGAAAATACATTTTCAAAAGTGTCTTCAAAAGGTATGACTGAAGCAAAGAGACACAAGTTTGAATGCGAGAAGGGTAATCAGATGGCTTATGTCCAGCCATGCCAGAAAACTGAGCTGTGACCAAATATTTGTAGATCTGTTACAGAGCTCTTCTTAGTCAAGCTGCCTAAATTTGCTTTCTATCAGTAGGTCTCAACCTTTGCATGTGTGTAGGCAGCGAGGGTGGAAGGGGAATAATGGAGAAGACATGTCAAAATGCCAAACTGCATAGTTACCCTCAAATAGATTCTAACTCTGGAAGTGAGAGTGGGGTCCGGTATAGACCTTTGTAATACGTCACTCAGGTGATTCTGAGCAAAGTGGCCCGTGAACAATACTGTGAGGAATGTTGCAGCCTTTTGCTTGTCACTTGAGAAATCTTGCTTTACATTCTTAATGTGCTCTAACCAACTAGGCTCAGGAATGCACACTCCTCGCAGACTCCTCCCTCCTTCTTACCATTTCTTCAGGGTATCTTTCCAGTCTCTGCCTCCGAAATCTTCTCCTTGCATCTCTCCCTGCATCATTTCCTTCTACTGGATTTGATGCTTTGGGCTTCCTGAAATTCAGCTTGCCAGTGTGAAGACCCTAATTCCCCTGTAAATGCAATTTTCTGCAAAGTGCAAACATTCCTGTTCTTCTTTCAGCATATTTGCTACCACAAGTTTATGACATTCTTATTTTGAAAAAGGCAGAGTGGTGTCATACAAAGAACCTGGCATCTGGAGTCAGGCAACCTAAGTTTGCATCTTGATGTTGCTAATTCTGATTTAAGATATAGAAATTGATTTTATGCTCTGAGTTCCAGTCTCCTCACCTATAAAACTGAATTAAATAATACCTACCTCTTAGGGCTTTAGTTTGAGTTAAATGAGATTCCACCTGTGAAAAGTCCTTGAAAATTATAATTTCCTACTTGGATATCAGACTATTAGACAAAAATTGTTGAATACTTTTGCAAAGCAAGAGAAAAACCTATCAATGATCATTTTGAAACTCTCATATGAAACAAAATAATGGAATTTCTAGCTTCTTCCTCATGAAGAGTGAAAAATATAATCCTTTAATAGTAACTTGGTTCTTTAGACATCTATAATGCTAATGCTTTAGTGATCCTGAAACCAACTGTCCTGGATATTTTCCATTTTCGCACCCTCTTCCTTCCTCCCTCTGCACTCCTTTGATGTCCAGGAGGTGGCCCTTGCAGACTACATCTCCTGGACTCCTGCTGGCTGCCTTCTGGGTGGGGTTGGACACCAGGGGTACCAGCAGGAAATGGTTGGCAGAAGGAAAGAGGTTGGGGTATTTCTTCCCCACTCATTCTACTTCCATACCACATCTATGGTGGCAGCTGTGCCATCCACGATGACAACAGCCCTCCCTCCAGTGCTCACTGGTTCCAGTTACACAATTTCCTCCCCTCAGCCCTTCAGCTCTGGGTGTGGTAATGACTTCCTGCTTCCAGTCCCGAGTGGAGCACCTGAGCAGCCTTCATGCGTTCCCATTGATCACAGCCCCCATACTCCTCGAAGTTATTCTTTTATTGAAGCCTTCTCACTTGAACCATCTAGAATGAATTCTGTTCCTGCAGGTACCCTGAGAGATATACCAATATAGCAGCAGGCCAATGATCATGCATGGAATTTGTGAAGAACATGAATTTAAGCTCACTTGTATGATCGGGGTTTTTGTGACTGTACATTGTTTTCCATTCTCCTAGTCTTAGTCATATGCAGGCAGTACTGCTAATATTGAATTGTTTGCCTGGGGCAATATGGTGAAAAAAAGATTATTGTCCTGAAGCTAAATAGAAACAAACTCTCTCCCCTGAAGAATCTCTCTGAAGTTTCTTGTTACCATGGGGTACTTTGGCTTAAGGGCGTTTTTCTTTTCTTTCTTTATTTAAATGATGCATGGAAGTTTTCCGGTGGAGGGGTCATATTGTTTCCTGTGACTGAGGTGGGATGTGAAATCATTTTTTTTTTAATAAATGTCTATAAATTGTTTTTTTTTTAATGTGGATTAAACTTCCTCAATATTTTTATGGGAAAAAATAATGAAGAAGTTATTAACATTGGAAAATAGGCTATCTCAATTACACAGCAACTTTTTCCCAATGGCTTTCTTAATATTTATATATTAACATCATAATTGCTCAATAGAATTTATATAATATGGAGCCATTATTGTGAAAAAATCCGTTAAAATAATATCTCCATCCTACAGACAGACTCAACACACCATAATGGCTTACCGGGAGCCAACTGTCGGCCAGAAGCTGTGTCATGGCCTACCAGGCCAGGTAAGTAATACACATTTCCTAAAAGAGCCAAGTAAATACTTACAGCAACAGGAAAGTCTCTGTAGAGTAAATGTGCACTCAGGCAATTATTAAAATATGGATTATGGAAGATTCTCTTTTCTCTTTTTCTCTAGGCTTACCCTTTTAATAAGAACAAAAGTAAATCAAACGTGTGTGCCCAAAGACACAGAATACATTCTAATAACTTCAGGGACTCTGTTTTAATCGACTAAAGGGATATACTTGAGAGTGGAGAAATGACATCTTGAGACCCCTTCATTCTATTTGGGTGTTACAGCTCATACGGGCCTGTGTCAGGCAAGCTAAGAACAATACGTGCTATTCTGATGCCTGGATATTATAGGTGCAGCAATAAGTAGCTTGCAGAGCTTCAAAGTGCAGAAACGATTTCAACCTTAATAACCCCTGTGGCATTTTTCAATTTTCCAGGCTGCCAGTCAAATGAATGCGTGTCTGGGAAGGAGAGGAGACAAGAAAGGGAAAAGATTAACCTCTGAGATCCATGATATAAACTCCATTGGCTAAAATTGGTCATGTGTTAAAAACACACATGGGTAGCAATAGCCCTTTCTAAACACTGAGCACAAATGTTAGAACAAAGATTCTAGGAGAGAAACTGGAATCTTCAGGGTCTCCTGGCTGAAATACTCTTGAAATGCTAATCATTCTTTTTCTCAAATTTATTTTTCAATTACAGTTCACATTCAATATTGTTTATATTACTTTCAGGTGTACAGCATGGTTAGACATTTATATAATTTACGAAATGATTTTCCCCGAGCCCGGTTAGTCTAGTACCCACCTGGCACCATACATAGTTATTACATCACTGACAATATTCTCTATGCTGTACTTTACATCCCTGTCACGATTTCATAACTACCAATTTGTACTCTTAATCCCTTCACCTTGCACACCCAATCCCTCTCCCATCCAGCAACCACCAGTTTGTTCTCTGCATCTATGAGTCTATTTCTGTTTTGTATGTTCATTTAGTTTGTTATTTAGAAGTGAGATCATATAGTATTTGTCTATCTGTGTCTGACTTATTTCACTTAGTGTGATACCTTCCAGGTCCATCCATGTTATCGTAAATGGTAAGATTTCATTCTTTTTTTATGGCTGAGTAATATTCCATTTTATATAGGTATCACATCTTCTTTATCTAATTGTTTATTGATGGGCACTTAGATTATATATATATTATTGTAAATATATACATACATATATATACATATATGTGTATATATATATTATTGTAAATAATGATGCTATAACATATATCTTTTCAAATTTGTGTTTTGGATTTCTTCAGATAAATACCAGAAAGTGGAATTGCTATGTCATAAGGTAGTTTCATTTTCAATTTTTTGAGGTACATCCATACTGTTTTCCATTGTGGCTGCACCAATCTGCAATCCGACCAACAGTGCATGAGCGTTCCCTTTTCTTCACATCCTGGCCAACACTTGTTGTCTGTTGATTTATTGATGATGGCCATTCTGACAGATATGAGGTGATATCTCATTGTGGTTTTAATTTGCATTTCTCTGATTACTGATGTTGAACATCTTTTCATACGTCTATTGGCCATCTGCATGTCCTCTTTGGAGAAATGTCTGTTCAGGTTCTCTGCCTATTTTTTAATTGAATTAATCATTCTCATTTTCCTCCTCTAGGCTGAAAGAAACCCAGCAGTCTCTTCCTTATCTTCAAATTTATTAGCTCAAGAGCTGGTTTTTCAAAGACCTGCACTGTCTTTTCAAATGAGCAAAGCTTACAGAAACCTCAGACTTGCCACTGTCTAAACTGCTGGATCTCAACTGAAGTGGGCAAACAGAACTCTTGGTGTGCCGCCTTCCTCACACACACTCTATAGCCTTTCCTCAGCCTCCCTTTATCCATCAGGAAATTAGAAACTTTCCCCCAGGAGGTAAAGAACTCCTAATTATAAATGTCTCTAAGAAAGCTAAAATTACTGATATTGCCAAAAGGGCAAAATACAAATTATATACAGAATGAATTTGCTCAAAAGAAGAAGCCATTGTGCAGATGGCTCGCTGCACCGTGACTTATTTCATGCATTTCCAGGCATCAAACACTTCAAGTTTTCTTGCAAAGTGTATCTTGAGCCTGTGCTTTTCCACTCAGTGCTCCTCCCTGAACCTTTGTGCAAGGACTGGGAATTCCAAAACTAAGACAAGGAATCACCCATATTTGGAGGAAGGGTCCTTGAAAGTAGGAGGAAAAACTACCATGTTTCCCCGAAAATAAGACCTAGCCGGACCACCAGCTCTAATGCGTCTTTTGGAGCAAAAATTAATATAAGACTGGGTATAATGTAATATAGTATAATAAATATAATATAATATAATATAATACCAGGTCTTATATTGATTTTTGCTCCAAAAGACACATTAGAGCTGGTGGTCCGGCTAGGTCTTATTTTCGGGGAAACACAGTGTGAGGCAAAGCTTGGTGATTCTGTCAGAAATCACCAGTTGGAGCCCGAGAGTTTTAGACAAAATCACGATGATACTTCCAGGAGGCTGCTGACTTTGGGAGCTGCTTAACCTGATCTGATCCTTTTTCATTAATTCATATATTTACATATTCATTAATCCATTCAAGACATCATGTAGATATTATGTGCAAAATCCTCTGATAGACACCAAAGAGAAATAAAAGATAAATGCAGTCCAAAAACATAACTCTTACTAAGGAGAGTCTGCCCCACTTCAATCTAACTCATTTCTTATCTGCAAGAATGTCCTACCTGGTCTCCTTTACCTACCCAAGTCACCCTCTAATCTACTCTCCACACTCCCCCCAAGCTAGTGATAGTTCCAAATTCAGCTCTGCTGTGACAGCCACTGTTTAAAACTATCACAGGCTTCCCCTCACTGTAAGATAAAGACCAACATTCTTAAAATGGGGCACACGGTCCCTGGAAATCTTGGCCTGGCCTTAATTTTCAGCCTTATCTTGCACCGTTCTTCCTTTACGCACTGAGCAACCTCCATTCTGGCCTTATTACTTCTTTAAATAAACTTTTAATTTGGAGTAATCTTAGATATGCAGAAAAGTTGCATAGATAGTAGAGAGATCTCATATACTGCTCACCCAGTTTCAATTTCCTCTAACATAACCACCTTCCATTACTGTGATATGTTTGTCAAAACTTAGAAACCAACACTGGTACATTACTATTAACTAAACCCCCTATATTATTCAGATTTCACTAGTTTTCCCATTAAAGTCCTTTTGCTATGTCTGGATCCAATCCCCCTGGCCTTCTTATAAATTTTTACCCAAACATGCATGCCATTGCATTGCTTAAAACATTCTCTTTACCCTCACTCTTCCCCCAGCCCTCTTTGCTATGTGATTTCTACTTGTTCAAAGCTCAAAAGTTACTTCCTTAGAGAAGCCTCTCTGAAGTTGGAGTCCAGTCTGTTTTATGTGCCTTCATGCACCTGTGTACCCTTCCTTTGTGTCATTTTCTATTATACCTTCCTCGATATGATTATTTCATTTTGTCCCTACTTGCAACTGGTGTCTAAAGGCCATGAAAGTACAAAACCTGTCTGGTTTCCCTAACCATTGTATCCCCCCATGACCTAGCATGGCATGTGGCATATAGTAGGTACTCAAGGAATATGTTGACTTAATAAATGAATGATGAATAAATAAAAGAGAAGAGCTATGTGGTAATAAAAGAAGCACATTAAAGAAAATCACACTGAGTGATACAGACAACACAGACCATCACAGGACTCCAGAAGAGGGAAAGAGCAAAGTCAGAGGCAGAATTACAGGAAGACTTCATGAAAATGGAGGGTTGGACTTTCCCTAGACCTTTTATTCATGCGTTTAACAATAACTGAGTACCTACTAAGTGCCAAACCCTTAGTAGGTAAAAAAACAAGTGTTTGTTCATTTTAAGCAAGGAAATTATATAATCGGTGTGACATGTTGTAAAAACAATGAAGCAATATAGAGAAAGAATTGGAGCAGAAAGAACCTAGAAATTGGAAAAAAGCAGTTAAGATAATAATCTTTCTAAGAAATACTGAGAACTTAAACTAAGGCAGACGTGGTGAAGATAAAGAAATACTGAGGAGGCTGATTCAACAAGGACTTGGAAACACCGAATAACAGAGTAAGAAATTCCCAGTAGGTGAAACAGCAACGAGAAGTTAACAGTTACAAATTAGCATGGCTATTTGGAATATAGTGAGAATACTTCCAAGTTGAAGTAAAGGGCTCAGAATGGAAGCCATGGAATAGGCCTGCATAGATGAACTCTGCTATTGAAAAGTCAAGGAGATTAGACTTTATTAGTAATGAGTCATTAAGCAATAATGACATGATGAAAGTGAGATATAGGATGAAGAGAATGTAGACCAAGGAAGGTGCCTTGAGAAGCTGCTGAAGAAATCCAAGCAGTTGCTTTAAATGTTAGCATTAGAAATATGAACGTGACATACCGACGACACTTTTTGAAAGGATATCGACTTATAAGTACCTAAATCAACATCAGTGTCGTACCTAGTACAAAGTACTTTGTCTTCCAAAGTTTTTGTTGATTTACTCTTCTTTGTGGACAAAACATCCTGGAAGACAAGTAGATTTTGATTATCTATAAATATTCATTGAGAGCCCTTTACATGACAAGTGCATGGAGTATATAAAAATATGTAATCACATTGTCCTTTGAACTGTTTCTTTTGTTGTTGTTGTTGTTGCTCTGTTTTACTCTTAGCAGCTTTCAGGAGAAATGAATACATTTGATATGCTTCTGTGGTCATTATGCTTCTGTGGTCCGAGATGGCCTCTATGCTCTCCATCTTCTGGCATTCACATACTGTGTAGTCCCCTCCTACCTTCTATCATGGTTGGTCCGTGAGACCAATGACATAGAGAAGAAGTGATGGTTTATCATTTCCCAGACTACATTAGAAAAGACTGTGTCTTCTGTCGTGGCTTCCCCTCTCTCTCAGATCACCCAGGGGAAAGCCAGCTGCTGTGTCCTGAGGATATTCAAACCACCCGTGAAGAGGTACATGTGGTGAGGAAGGGTGGCCTCTGGACAACAGCCAGTGAGAAACACAGGCCTGCCAACAACAACATGAATGAGCTTCGAATGGATTCCCCAGCTCCAGTCAAGCTTTGATATGACTACAGCTGTTTACAACACCTTGACTACAGCTTCAGACTGTGAGCTAGAACTACCCAGTTAAGCTGCTCCCTGTTTACTGCCCCGTGGAAACTATGAGAGATAATAAATGTTTGTTGTTTCAAGCTGCTGGATTTTGGAGTGATTTGTCACACAGCAATAGATAACTAAACCATCTTCATATACTAAATGTTGAAAACTAGCAAGGAAATCATGTGTCCATCTTTGTCCTAGCTGCTAAGAAGTACAAGCTAAATATTATTCTTCATTTTGGTTGCTTTTCTCAGTCTGGAGTTGTTGGTTTTTCCTCCTTCCCTCTCCCTTTATTTTGTGGTCTCCGTTGTTTGTCTTCTGTCCAGTGATTTTTGTCTTATTCTACCTACTCATTTATTGCAAAGCTCCTTAATACTTTCTTGGAAATAGATGTGGAAAAAAACAACAAAGTAAAAATATGAATAATAAGATTAGATAGGATCCCAGCCACCATCAGAGAGATCACAATCTCACTGGAGTGAAAAGAGAGCATGTAATGTGACGTAGCCTATTACTTGTGTTCAACCACGCAGAGATTGCCATTAGAATTCAAAGAAAAAGGAAAAGTTGTGTTTTAGGTCAAGTTCCCCAGAATCAGACCTGGAGATAAGATTTGCATTATGAAAGTCCTCTCAAAATAAACTGCTAAGGGAATGAGGATAGCAAGACAGCAAAGGGGCAGAAGCCAAGCTAGGGCAATAGTTCAGAGTCTCAGAGATCTCACATGGAGAGTCTGGAACCTACATAGTCCTTCAGAGTTTGTCCCAAGGCAGAGGAGACGAGCTGCCCGAGGGTCTCTGAAGGTCAGGTGCGCTCCCAGGTACTCCGGCTCTCTACAGGGCACCGTGAACGTGCAGACAAGTGACTGCAGTAACCTGAGGAAAGTCCTCTGATGAAAGCTGCAGGTGGCTGACGAAGGAAGAGCACATGGAAACCAAGCTAAAACACACAGAAATGGTGAAGAAATCTGAGGGCCTCTGCACAGAGTACCAAGATCTGCTCTATTAGGAAAGTTTCCATTCAAGAAGATGGATCTTCACCTGCACTGAGCCTTCCAGGAGAGGTAGAATTGGAATAGACGTGAAGGAGAAAGGATTCTTCAGAATCCAAATGAGAGGAATAACCAATAACAAAATTAGCAGAACCTCTCAGGTGTTCTAGAATGGTTTGATATTTAACTTAGACTCTTACTTTTATTCCTAATCTCAAGAAGGGTTCTTGAATCGATCTCTTAATGGGGTTATTAAAACACAATCATTTGTTTTTAGAAAAGAGGTGGTGAGAGGTTGAAAAAAAATTCATGCATCTTCCAAACATGAGCAATGATATTTTTCATCCATTCTGGTTCTAAAATATAACTACTCATACAGCATAAAACCCTGAGCTCGATCGTGAATAAAAACAAAACCTGACAGAAGAGAATGGGGCCCACCCAAGCGTTTTGAAACTCCTTCTATTTTACCGTAACTCCTGGGTTGATGAAATTGGGAGACCATTGCAAATACAAACTATTTAATAGCGTGTCTTTTCTTAAAGAATTTATACCAACAAGCAAAGTGCTATAATAGCTTTTCCTCCTATATACTCTTTAGGATATGTGCTTACCCAGTGGAAGGTTCGTGAACTTAATTGTCCGACTGGTACTCGGAGTCTAACTTTATCTGGAGTTGAACATAAAGGCATAAATCATTAAGCCCTGCTTACCTGATCAAGAGCTTTTCTTTCAGAAAAATCAAGCATCGAGGGGCTGCCATTCACAGAAGCTGTATTTTCTGGCTCTCCATCAGGGTTGCAGACACTTCTCCCCAAGGATTCATCAACTGCCAAACAAAGAAGGAAGGCAGGTCAATGACATCAAAATCTGCAGCTTCAGCACCTTCTGAAGTTCCTGGCGAGAAAAATAAAATAAAGTGAAAAGAGAGAGAGAGAGAATAACACACACACACACACACACACACACACACACACACATCTCAAAGGAACTTTAACAAATGGTCTCAGAATTTCTAGGTTACATTCTGGAAAGGAGACATTCAGTACCCTATAACAAGCAAGTTTCTGGTGCTATAATGACGGGCTACCAGCCGGCCTAGATAGATACCAGTCATTATTGTTTTATTAGTCACAGTCCAATTTTGTGTGCTATTCTATCATTTTGACAAAGGGATTTTTTCATGATAGCTTTTATCATGTTATCATGACTTAAATGTGGATAAACCATACGGAAAGATTCACATCTGTAGAACACAGGCACTGCCTTCCAAGTGAATATCCCTCTCTTTCAATTTATTCTCATACCCTTGTCCTAATTTATACCACAAAATGATCGAATTGCTCCCATTATAGGAACCATTGCACTGAGGGTGATTGTTCATTTGATCGTGGAGAAAGCTGAGATTCAGAGAGGTTAAACAAACCTGCATAAGGCCATGTGAAGTCTATGGTAGTCCAGTCACCTGTCTTTCTATCCAAAGATTTTCCAGTTATGCCACAGTTCAACTAAAAAGGTTAGAGACAAATTTTAACTCCAAAGTGGTGTTGTATGAGATTTAAAGATTCTTTTGAAGGCGAGACACAACACAATGAAACACAGAGAGATGAAAGGCAAAACTCTATTCAACTCCAGATGAGAGAAGCTTGCCAGACAGGGCCACACAGGGGACTGGACAGAGGAAGGGAACAGAAAGCTGGAGATGGAGGAGGAGGCTTAAGTACGGCAAGTAGGGTAGAGTTAGCTAGGTTTTAACCTTCCCATAGATGGGCTAATTTGAATAATTCCTCATTTGCAGGCTTGGGGCTGCCTTAGTTGTCTGGTTTCTGACCCTGGGGTGTTTCGGGCACAGTAGCCCTAGAGCATGGAACCTCCCTAAAGGCAGTGGTTGAGAATGTGGACCTACCCTAGTCGTTCTGAGAAAAACTGACCAGCCTTTACCCACGCCTGCAAAACTGGGTGAAGACAGCATCTCCAAAAAGCTTTATTACAAGTGGTTATGAATAAATAGTGTGAGCCTCATGCCAAACCACACATACATATGCAAGCTGCTGTGGAAAAAAAAAAAATGAAACAATACCATTAAGAAGCAAAGGACCTGGGGTGGGGCACCTCGGCCACTTATTTGCTATGTGACGTTAGGAAAGTCATCTCACTTCTGTATTTTAGGCTCTTCATCTGTACATTAGGAAGTCACATAACTTACAGGATTATTGTAGAGGTTAGACATATTAATGTATACCTAATAAATACACACATTTAAGATGCTGATATAAAATATAAGATTGTAAACAAAGGAATTTTCACCCTACTCACAGATGCCATACAAACGTCAATATCAAACTATGTATCAGGACCCTATTCTTATTACTACATATACGCACAAGCTTTTGAGCTCTCAGGGAGTGCCTTTTTACTACCAAATAGACAGAGCTATAAATTGTGGAGTTTGATATAATAGATCAAGATAGGTCCTTCCAATGTGTTATGTTCTATTGCCTCAAAATAATAAACTGCCAAGACAATATCATGCATCATATTAGTGGCAGATTATTCAGTGAAACTTGCAAGGAGAGGAACTCGCAGCTCACAGACAGATGCACGGTTTCATCCTTTGTTATTTCATCCTTCTTTGTAGAGTCCTGAGTTTTATTGAGTAGGAAAAATCTTAACTTATAATAATCAGAAAAAGATATGATTCATGAAAACACTCCAAATTCTTAGAAACACAAAACTTTACATTTATCAGGGGTAAAAGAAAGATAAAAATATATAATTCTGGAGTCAGAAGGACTACTTTATAAGGGGGATCGAGGAAGGGGAGTCAGAATATAAAACATTCAAAATTCTTTTCCAGACATTCAGAAGTTCTTGATAACTCTCAGTTCATTTTTTCTCAGAAAGCATAGTTCTTTTGATGTCAATAAAAGAAAGTCAAATTGGCTTCACCATTGATTCTTGGCTTCTCCTTCCTCATCAAAAATGGGTGGTAGAGTAGACCCCCAAGAAAGAAAAAGACCTATCAGTCATAACCCTTTCTTACATTCTGTCACATGTCTAAAAGGAGTTCCTGGAAGAACTCAAAAGTTTCCAAGAGATAGAGCTCTTTTTTTTTGTATCATTTTTCCACGGAAACAAGACACCGGTGAATTATTCAACTACATATTTTTTTTCAAAGCATTGTAGTGTGTACTTTTAAAATGCTTCTAAAGCAGCGATTTGCATAGCATAGTTCCAAACAGAAATCTCCAGTTGTTACTCACAAATCCTGAATATCTAAGGGTGTCCACCTACAAGTACATGAAAAGTCTCATAATGTGTTTTCTTGTCTACCTGGTAACCTTGAAACTCCTGGGAGCCTCTGACTACCTTACCCCAGTGTATCTAATCTCTTACCACTAACCTGTCTATAAGAACTCCCTTCCTGCACCAGTGGCCAGAACTGGGTCACACATCCATCATAAGTCAGCCACTGGAGCGGAAATAGATCACTACACTTAGCTTAGACAAGTCAGGATTTACTGCTGAATCCTGTGGAAAAGGGTGAGCACTGAACACATCAAATTCTAAAATGGCATTGGGTAGGAACCCAGAAAGGTCTGTTGGCACTGCCATGTCCTGAGTACCACATTTAACATTTAATACAATATCTTATTCAATCCTCAAATGCCCGTGAGGTATTTATTACTAGCCTCATTTTACATATGAGAAAACAATTGTGGAAAGGATCACTGACATGCCCAGTGGATCAGTAATATGCCTAGTGTCACACCACTTTTTGCAGTGGAGCCAGAAACCACAGCTAGCTTTGTCAGATTCCAAAACACTTGCGATTCCTCATCAAAAATGGGTGGTAGAGTAGACCCCCACGTAAGAAAAAGACCTATCAGTCATAACCCTTTCTTACATTCTGTCACATGTCTAAAAGGAGTTCAGTGTGCTGAACTTTGAAGTGAAAACTTCAGCAGCTATCGTTTCTGTTGGATCCTCATAACAAGTGGCTGTTGAATTATCAATTTGTTTTCCTTGGACATTCTTGGCAAATAATAGATGAACGATATTGAGCTTCAACCCTTGTTAGTTATCCCAAATCTAACTCAGTCAGATTCACCGATGTTGAGATTGTTCAAAAAAAAAAAATGGCCACACGGAAAAACAGAGAGAACCAGAGGCTTGGCATGAAGTGCTGAGAACAATAGAGCTATTGAGAGGAGATGCCAAAATATCATTGATTCACTGGAGAAAATGTTCCTGTTTTGATCCTCACACGCTGATACTACAGATGGACCCAGCTTAGCTGAGGCACGCTCTGTGTTTCAGCTGTTTACTTAAGCAGCACCAGGGTTCTCAGAAATAGTTGCTATGCCAACCAGCCCCAAGACTATATATACATTCATGACCAGGGCTTATTCTTCGGGCTTTGTTACTTCTCTTTCGAAAGTTTGAAGCTCTTATTGCTAAACTGCTTGCACTCGTGCATTACAGTCTCTGATAGGTAGTTTCCTTTTCTCTGGCAGGTGAAAAATCCAAGTGAAGTTTGGCAGCCTGTGTTCGAGCCACATTTTGACGTCACAATTTTATAGTCAGTGACAAAACTATTCTATTTGCCCGAGCCTCTAAAGATTTGGTGTTTAGCTGATAAAAGGACAATGCCTTTTGTCATCTATTATTAACCGTCATATGTGCGCAGTGCCACAGAAGTTCTCAGAGGAGAAAGCGTGTTTTTCAGATGCCATGATCACCACGCTTTTTAAAATTTCCTTGCCGCATTTTTAATGGGACACCACATTTCAGACTAGCACCAACCAACAAATTTGGCCGATCAATCGACCTCAGCTCCCCTGCTAGAGCTATATTTAAATAAACGAGTAACGTTGAAAGCTGAAGAGAGAAAGCTCTTTAATTACCTTTTTTCCTGTTTATGCTACTTTGAATGGCTTTTGTTCAAATGCATCTGAATTTTCAGTCTGTTTATTTTATAATTATTGGATGACTACATGCAGGCTGTCATTTCAATTAGATTTTGATGGCTGATAAAATCATTGTTGACAGGGAGTGCGCAAATGGATTTGGGAAAACCAGATTAGTGATGTTTGTGTTGTTGCATTTAAATAAAACGAAATGACTTGGTAGCAATGTGATCAAATCTGAAAATTTTGTTACAAAGAAAGAAAAAGCAGCTCTGTGAGAAATCTGGTTTTCAACAGAGAAACTGTTTCCTGTTGAAATCATTTTAAATCCTGAAGTGTGCAGCCACTTCTTCTTCAAATACATTATAAAACCTAAAAACAATCAAATAATCTCTTCTAACAAGAGGTTTGCAGTTAGACAGATTGCTTTAAAGGATAAAGAAGTAATAAGAAAGCCAAGATCTACATACTGATAATACATGCCAAATCCATTTAAATTGATAAGGTAGAGAAAGCATGGTGATAAAGCTTGAGGGCTTAAGACTTTATGTTCACCCAAAAGATCAATACCTATGGAAGAAGAAAACTTGGAAACATTTCCATCTCCAATTAATAACTGAGATATACGTGGCAGATGAGGCAGAGAAGAAACAGACAGGCTATTTCCCTGGGAACAGACCCTACTCAAGCAAGGCTCAGCCTTGTTTTGTTATCTATGTAACAACTGTGCGAATGACACTCTATAGGTGCTAAAATATCTGCGAAAAGGAATCAGAATCTGCTGCTCCTCCCAAGTCATTAAAGCAAAGCCGGAGAATTGAAACAAAACAGACCCATGTGTAGTCGGCCACACTGAACAGAAACTAATATCCAAACAGCAGGCCCCACCACCCGTGCCTGGGGCTCAGGGATGTGCCACAGCTCAGCAGCCCAGTTTGGAAGGTGGCCCAAGGCAGAGCTGGGATACCTCTTGCATCCAAGAGTGCCGCCAATGTCTGTGCTCTGGCCCACTGGCAATGAAGATGATCTAGTTTGATTTCATCTTGTACAACATTCACTTAGCGAATCAGTTGTCTATTTGCTGCTTCTCACCCTCCTCATTCAGCCAAATCTGAGGTCTTCACCAGGGAAGCTCAACCAGCAGTGAAAGTGAGACAAACATGTATCGTCTACATAGTCACGAATGGCCTGATTTTAAATGTCCTGGAGAACAAACCCCAGACTGGTTGGCTATACTGCTCACCTTTCATTGGATATTTCGATATAATAAATAATGAATAATTTCAGCTAGCAACCCTATAGTGCTTGCTATATGCCAGGCACTTGTCTAAGCACTTCATAAAAAAAATAACTCATTTAATCATCACAACAACCTGAAATGTTAGACATTCTTACTTCTATTACCCCCATCTTCCAGATAGGGGATCAGGGGGCAGAGAGATCTCTCAGCTACTAAGTAAAAGACCCAGATTTTGACGTAGGCAATCTTGCACCAGAGTCTACCCTCTTGCCTGATGATATTTGCACAGCCTCTAAGGATAACTGAGTGTGCGTATGACGGTGCACCGAACACATTTACGTGGTACTTGCATCTAATTTCACAGCTCTGGTCCACTGAGCAGTGGAACAATTATTACCAATTGTTTTCCATGATTACTACTACTGATAGTTGGCTTCATAAAAAAAATTAATTGTTATTAAATGTATAAAATTGCTAACATTTCTATGTCCCAAATTTATGATTAATATAGGTATATCCTGTTGTACAAGTAAATTGCCTATATTCTCTGCTTTCACACTAAAGGAAATAGTTCTATAAAAATAATATCTGCCTGTAACACTTTTCCATAGCTACATTCCAAATGTGTACCGCATTTTGTTTGGTCCTTGCTGCAAGTTCATGAAATAATGTAGGCGTCATTTTCTCAGAATGAAAGGGCAAAGAACCAGGCATGAGAAAATCAAAGACAATAGTCAGTATGATCAGCTCTGAAAAATACAACAGGGAGATGGAAAAATAATGGAACCAGTAACTGAAGGATGTCAAGCTGGCTTGCCCATACCAACTGTTGAAGAAGTCAGACATACTGCTTGAGAATCCGGGGAGGCTGTGCAGAGGCCTATTAGCCAAGAAATAATAATTATTGTGTTCTGAATGCCCTACCATGGACTGTGGGAGTTACATAAAAAGGAGAAACCAAACTCTATCACGTCTAAGAGCTTACAGTTTGAAGAAGAGACAGATGCACATAGGTCAATATAAACAGGCATACGACTACCCATAGCTCCATCTTATCTCCCAGTAAAGTATTTGAAAAAGGTGATTGTTTTCTAATTTTTGGAATCCTTCCACTCCAATAGATAACCATGATTATAGATAAACATGATTATGGTCCAAGAAATTCATAAAATGATGATTGAGAAAAGGATAAATAGCATAAGAGAGATGGTTGAAAGGAACAGAGAGGACTTTATTTGGATGAGTAGAATAAGGCTGAGCACCTGTTGTAATCCATTTGATGCTGGAAGTGAGAAGTCATTTTAAAAGTTTCCATTGCATCAATTCAGAAGCAAGGTCTGCAATGAAAAGTAGTGATGGAGTTTGAGAGTGATGTGCTTCCGTAGCAACTGTAAGAAGTTAGGAAGAGTAAAATCTGCACCCTCTTGGTTTCTGGTTCACTAGTATGGCTAGTTAGATGAAAGGAAAGTTTTGTAATGATAAAAATTCTGATATATTTCAAATATGAAGATAACTGTCTTTACTTGTTGCGCTCTTAGCGGCATGTTTTTATCCTGGCGATAGACATGGCTTATTCCTCTACTCACTTACTTGACCTCTCCTCCCCACCCTACGCTTCAATAAACATCACACATTTGCAATAACAGAACAAACCAAAGCAAACCACGATGTATTGGGTTAGGGCATACATGTGAGAGTTATCTGGGGAAAGGAAAGAAAGCTGGCTCGTATCAATATGTTATAACAGACATCCCACCAAAAGTACCCAGAAGCAAGGCCATGGGGTTATTTCAGGGACCCGACTAAAATAGCTGCTCTTCTGCTGTTCATTTTAATTACATGTGACAGTTTACCTTAACATAGCCTACAGATAAATTATGATTCAGAACCTGAGAAAGCATACAAAGTTACACATTTTGTCAGAATTTTGTTTTGTACAGATAAACTTTAAAATCTTATTATTCAGTCCCGTATGGCCTTAAAACAATATGCCAATTTCGCTAGATGTCTATTTCTTTATCTGTAGAAGATGGAATTGAATTGGGAAGAGATATAAACTCCAGAGTGATCAGCTAAAACTGTGATTCCAAGCGCTGGGACGTGTGTCTGTAGTCTTCAAAACATTGTTATTACATTGATGTGATTTACTCAAACTAGTCTTTCATTGTGTAATAAAGGGATTCTGTCCAGTAAACAATACTAATGTTTAATAAACACTCAAACACTTATTTTGCTGTATTATTACTAGCATTTTTGTTTTTAATTAAAAAGCATGCTTTCATTCCTTCTCATCAAATATAGTACTTTCTGCACATTGAATTTTCAGAAGGAAGAAGGATAGGGAATTTTCAGAAGGAAGAGAGAAAGCTTATATTCCACTTCATGTCAATGTCATCTCTTAAGTCTTACATTCATTTAGCATGACAGATTGATAATCAAACTGCAAAAGAAGTAGAAAAAACAATCAAATCCCCTCCTTTCTCTACTTTCCTACCTCTTCGGTTAGAGGAGAGGAAACAAGGGGGATGGGAGAAGAAAAGAAAGGAGAGGGAAATCTTTTCCAGGTGTCAAACTATCACAATCAAAATAAAAGAATTTTCAAAGTGTAAGCGGTCAGAGTTTAGAGTCTAGCCATTCTTGAGAGTGTGTTTCTTGCCCCTCCTCCTCCTCCGTACTGATTGCTCGGTACACAATTTCACCCCCTGCTCCTCTGCATTCAGCTTTGTTTTCTTAGTGCTCTCTCTGCCCTCTACATCTCTTCTGTGATTGCTCTGGCCTCCTTGCTCTCTCCAAGCCACCTCTGCTCCTCTGTTATCCTTCTCTTCTATTTCAGTCACTCTTTCCATGCCCTCCTCTGTTCCCGGGCGTCACCACTTGTGTGATCTTTCTGGCCTCTGTAGCTTTTCCTATGATCACTCTCCTTGGTTTTTCTCTGTGATTTCTCTGCCCTCTCTGGCTTTCTCAGCTTTCTTTAGAACTCAGAAAACCTCAACAGGTTCAGGGATTAATTTCAGTTTGGATAAGCACCCCAACTGGGAGTGTTTACACCAATTCTTTACCGAAAGTCTTTGGATCTAAAATCTTACTGAGAAGGTCTGCCTTAGAAAAGTTCACATACCTGGAGTTTCATCAAGAGAATAATTTCCCTTCAAACACTGGCCTTTCTGTTTCTTATTTTCGGTAAAGTTTACTATGCATAGTTTATGTTCTTTCATTTGATGTGGGCTACACATGATTAGAAAACCCAGTATCCTTGGCACTGAGAAAGGACCCAAGCAAGCATTTTTTCATTCATTCAGTAAAGATTTATTGAATTCCTACTGTGTGCTGGAAGTGCAGGATGTTAGACCTTACTTCAAGCTCCATCAAATAACTGTAGATTTACTTTCCATAAATATATTTTATAGACTGTATACTTTGTGTGACCTTAAAGTAGATTGGAAATGTCAAAATGTTACTGCATTAGTCTTCCTACTACTCTTGTTTTACTGTCTAAACTTTAATTTAAAGATTAGATATTATGATTTACTTCCTGTTACCTTAAAATATGTATTGCTATTATTCCTAACACAGAGCAACTGAGGCGCTTTTAAATCAAAACTTTTCACTGATTCTCCCCTTCCAGGTCAAGTGCAACCCCCAGCATTATGAGTCCATACCATAAAAAAAATGAAAGATGAATAATATAGCAAAGGTCATTCTTTTTGCTTGATGTTGCCATCCGATATTTAGTACATTCCCCTACACAGCTTTTATTTTTACATTACTTAGGAAAATTGGAAAACTAAATCTTCATAGTCCACATCCAGCCAGATTGCATAATCTGAAAATATTTGAAATGTTGAGCCAAAGGTTAAGCTCTGTCTTCTATCCTACTAGTATTCAGGGATTTGCTCCTCTATCTCTTCATTATAGGAGTCCCAACCCAATGGTTCATGGGCCATGTCTGTTAAAAGTTGTATTTTATTAGTCTGTGAAATATTTTAAAAATCTGAATATGAATTTCCCAGAAAATTGACAATCTCTACTTTGCCACACTGTCCAGTATTATCTATTGTCATACAGTTGTTCCACTTCACACATTGATATTACTCACCTAGTTCCATAGACATCTGGATTTTTGATTCCTAAGTTGAGTGTAAAGTTGGACCCAAATGGGAGGTGAGATGTGGAGGGAAATAAAATTTTGATGGTATCTCAATACATCCAAACAACAGGTTTGTTTGAAATGCAAACCTTAATAAGGCACATTCCCCCACACCTTCATATGGATGAATAGATAAGGTGAACTAAAGGAAGGAAGCCATTCTGTTTTCTTGATAATTCCCAGGAGAGCTTTCTGCAACATGGGCATGAGTGAGCCTAAGTACTTAGAAGAATTCTCTCCTTTAATAGACACTGGCAGGGGTATACACTTTCTCCCAAATATGAAGATGTTACTTTCCAGTGCTATATTTGGTTCAAGGATCAGGAAAATAATATTTATAAATAAACCCTTAAATACAACCTCATCGATTATACAGGCTATCTTTCGTGGTGTGGTGAGGTAATGTCTGAGTATAAAAGGGCAGTGGGATTACAACAATATGTCCATTCCTCAATTCTGGCAGGATCCTACCTACAAAGAAAGTGTCACCAACAACTGCAAGCTCCTTCAGAAATCAAGGAGCCAGAGATACGTCAACTGTAGACTTGATATGCTACTTCTCCACATGCTCTCCTGTAGCCACTTCACTTGAAATCTGTATCAGGACCTTAAGTTGTGTTTCCATTTTGGAGGAGGGCAGGGTAGTACACAATAAAAGAATAACATTGCCCAGATTGAGGTTTGGTCTTTGCCCTCAGCTCTTGGGAGGTAACCTCTGTCTGAGCCCTTGGAATGTTCTCTCTTGATCCGAGTGTCTATGTTCGCCTAGGAGATTTGGGCCCCACTGGAGAGTCTATGCTAACAAAGTGACCATGGTACAGAGCCTTGGTGGTATCAGCTCAACCTCTAGAGGCTGCTGGAAACAAGGGTCAGACACATGGACAGTCAACTATGTCTATGTGACTGAGCCCCAATAAAACTTTGGACACCCTGGGTGGGGTAAGCTTTCTGAGTTGGCAATAGTGCATGTGGATTACCACACATCCTTGTGGAGAGAAACAGGGCCATCCATACAACACCACTGGGAGAGAATCATGAGAAGCTCCATGCCTTGTCTCCTGGACCCTACCCTATGCCAGTCTTACCTCTGCTGATTTTATCTGCATCCTTTCACTATAATAAGCCCTAGCGATGAGTATAAGAGCATCTCTGAGGTCTGTGGGTCCTTCTAGTGAATTATTGAACCTGAGGACAGTCTTGGGAACCTCTGAACTTGCAGTTAGTGTCAGAAATGAGGGTGGTCTTAGAGACTTTTGAAATTGCAAGTGGAGAAGGGTAGAAGGGGGGCGGAATCTGTAATTCTCTAGAATTCTGCTGTGGCTTTCTGAGGGTTCTACCCCTGCAAAGCCAACTGTCGTCAGAAGACAGAGTCTCCTCAGACTTGCAGCCCTTATCCAGCTCGCAGAAATGGGTCTGAGCATCCAGAAAGGATAGCCTGAGCTTCTAAGCAATAACACATGGATTCTTCTCCATCTGTCTAACCCGAGCCCCACCAAGAGAGGAAAAGGAAAGCCAGCCAACTCTCTTTCCTTCACTCTCAGCATCTTATTCAGTACATTCTACTAAACCTGCTTCTCAATTATCATCTCATGAAGGAAAAAGATACTGATATTAACATTATGATATTAACGTCTTGCTTCCCCACACTCAGTGAAGTCACAAGTATTTAACTTCACACTTAAAAGAACTGGGCACCAATGTTTCTGACACCTATTATTCAAATGCAAATCTCATAGTGAGTCTGAAAACTCAATTTCTTTTTATTTCTGACTACAAAGAACAGATGGCATTTTCAGTGAACTGATCTCAAATTGCCTATGGGACTGGAGGAGAAACACAGGTACGCGTATAGATCCACCTTAGAAAGTAACAAATTATATTTGGAAAAATATACATCGAGGCTAATTTCACCCATGATACTAATAACATGCTGTCAAACACCAGAAAAGCTTCTCCAGTACCCATTACTTTCCTTCTTAGTATAAGGCTCCAAGGTGTCAATCAGAAGTATAGGATGCCCAATGGCACGCACCCAGGGTTTCCCCTCTCCCAATATGTCTTTCATCCAGTGGTTACCGGGCACAAGACATGAGGGACACAGGACAGACAGGTGGCTGCTGTTCATTTTCTGACTGCTTAGCACCTGTCACCGAGCACATACATTACCTCCTGTAATCTTCTCCAGAGCCCTAGAGGGAGGAGATGTTATTCTTCCCATTTTACAGAAATGAGGAATCCAGAGTTTACAGAGGGTAAGGGACCTGCCCAAGGTCACAAAGCTCGCAACAGCCAACTCAGCATTCCCCACCTCTGTCCACCTGAAAACATTTTTGAATTGCAACACATTCGGTGGTCTCGTTCATCGAAGACCTCGATTCCAGCAATGTATCCTATACATCACTAAATAGATTGCTAATTTTCAAAGAATTAACATCAAGTAAAATAGCCTTCAGAAAAAAAGTACTAAAATTATACAGAACATAATCAAATTTTTCTTGGATGCTTGAGATGCTACTTTAAACCCTTGGAATGTCTCAGGTGCGTCATCCTGCAAGAGTGATCGGGCTAATGAAGTGTAGGTCAGAAGAATAACAGATAAATCAGCTTCCACTTACATATAATCACTACCCTAATTCTCATAAATACTTTTGCAGAGTTCATGATGTAGTGATCTCCTAACTTTTTTTCATTTCGAGTTAACAAATCTTTAGTCCCCGTGGTAAGCTCTGGGCAGTAGTAATAAGTGTGATATAATGCCTGTCCTTAAGGAGGACACATTCTGACTTTGGAACACTATATTATCCCCCTTGCCATAGAATTCCCTTGTCAATATTTCATTGGCTGTAAGTGGAATATTAACAGCAGCTGATCTACATTTAAAAAAGAAAAAAAGAAAAAACAATTGGTCTATCCACTGATTGTAATGTGACTGCTCTCTCTCTTCTCTCTTATGCTATTTTTTAATGAACTAATAATTACCTCCCATGTCACTCAAGCTTTTTTTTTAACTCTACACACACACACACACACACACACACACACACACACACACTTTAGTAAATATATCATTTGGTGGTGTTGTGGGTTTGTGGTGCTATTTGGCATCTATCACTGGTCCATATTCACAGGGATTTTATAAAAACCTGTCTTATGACTCTTTTGGGAGGGAAGTGGGGAACAAAGCAGAAGGAAGGGAGGAAAGGAGCATAACCTTCGCTTTGGCAGATGTCTAGGAAAAGAAGACTCTCTATGAGATCACTGCATCAAAGAGAAGTAAGAAGTTTCCAGGCCTCCAGTCACAAAGCCACCAAAAACTCACTTTTAATGAAAAAAGAAACTGTTAACTTCTGCACTGTTGTAAAATACTTACCAAAGACACCTTCCCTGCTAAGTGCCATTCATTTCAAGAGTTAAATGCTGTAACAGAGTAAAACGCCCAGGGCAACTGGGAACCATAGATGGAGGGAAGTGTGCGGTTCACCTGTCCCTGGAGGAGAGGAAAAGCATCTCTTTCCTTGACAGCTACCCCACTTAACTACTGTGCAGTCAGCCCTATTTGGCACCAGTGAAAATTCAGCCTTCCAGCAGATTCCCTGCCGTCTGCTTTCTGACTAGCAGCCTACAGTAGAAACACCTTGAGCACTTAAAATCCTCCGTGCTCCCAAGGGTTGCCTTTTTGGGACAATTAGAAGATCCATGGAAAGAAAATCTTTACTTTGCCACTTGGCTTCGATTTCCAAATTTAGTTGAAATTCTGGAAAAGAACATTCAGACAAACATTATTTCCAATTTTTTTTTCTTCACCTTGGAGCGTTTTTAGTACCCGTAGCCAGCAGCCATGGAAGCTGAGGGAGTGACAAAGAGTCATCAGGAAGGCTTGATTATCCCAAAAATCAGCAGAGAATTTATTCAACTGACAAGGAAGAAAAAGGAGAAACAGAAACAGAAACAAACAAACAAAAAAAACTAAGGTGCTAGCCCCAGGGTTCTACCAAGTATCTGCCAGTTTATTCACCCTGAAATCTAAAGATCCCAGATGGAAACATTTTCATTTTTTTAAATTATCTCTTTACTTTGTTGGGATTTTAGTGGTTACTGTTTGAAAGTTTTTTTGTACAGGGCTAAAATATAAGCTAAGACAATTGCACAAAATCTGTGGGGGCAGTGGGGACGTTTTAGTGTTTACTCACCTGGATTACTAGAGTATATGTCTCAGTAAAGCCAAGATCTGCTCTTCCAAAATGTATCCATCTTCCAAAAGAAAAAAAAAATTTAAAAGGTAGACAAGTTTGATTCTTCTTCCTACAAAACACACAACTGGAATTAAGTGCAACCAAGAGATGTCTTCCTGATCCATTTGGGTCCCAGCTATGACCAAAGCTAAATGACTTATTTACCACTTCAGTCCAGGGCCTGGAAAACTAGATAATTGCTGTTATCTTATAGTCTGAAAAGTCTTATGAACAGTGGTATGGATGTTCGAAATAGGTTTTTAATGTCAGGCTAGTACTGTCCTCCCGACACTTTTCTTCTTCTTCATGACTTCCAGGTAAGTTTTGTCTATTCTCCTCATTGAATGATTCTTCTGAGTTTGGATTAATAAACTCTTAAACTTTTTCAGTTGAGAGCCACATTAATCAGTCATAGCTCTACTCATTTTCTTAGGCACACACTTAAAGAGGTCATCAGCTCAGATATAAATAATGCCTCCGAACAAATATATTTTCCAATATAGTATTTAAAATACACTAAAGTTAAAGCAAAAGTTTCCTAGTTAAAAATAGGAAGTGACCTAGTTTCAACCAAAAACATTCACACCAACTGCACTTATGTTCCAAGGATAGTTTGTTAATTTCTTAAAGATACTTAAAGGTGCAATATATGTTATTCTATAGTATCTTAACATGGATTTCAGTCACTTCCATTCAGAATCAAACTGAGATTGACTTTACAATCAATACTCATCTTTCCTTTTTCCCTAGATTTTTCAGAGGACAAAAAGTATTTCTCTCTGTTGCACATAAGAGTCTTAGTTGCATTAAGAATTTCTGCTTTGTCAGAATCCAAATCAAAAGGGATGGTCATTTTTCTAAAACTGAAACGTGAGGGAAAGATCCCAATTGTATGGCTTGTACAAATCGACTCTCAGTTCAGAGCCCTGGAATAGCAAATGGTGTTTTCCCAGCCTTTAGTTCCCTGTACATTTGCTAGGGTTCTTGCATAAGCAGTTCCCAGAAGCTGGAAATGAGTTCCACAGAAGGGACGGATGCTTTGAACTCAATAGGTTTTTTTAGCGGAAAATTTTACACCAAGGTTTCAATTAGAACCTAAGGCTGATTATTTGCGCTTATAGACCTCCTGTCTAAATCCTAGCTTTCCTCATCACTGGATCAATGTTTCTTCACTAGATGATTGATTGTGGGAACATTTCAGTACTTCCTCCTCAGAAGTCTTCTTTCCAGTATATTTGGGGAAGCTCCAATGGCTTTACTTTAGCAGAGAAAATGGCTCTTGGTGTGAGCTCTGGAGCTACCCTGCCTCAATTAATAAATAACCCAACAACACCACTTAACAGTAGTGTCACTTTGAGCAAGTGACTAATCCTCTCAAAGCCCTAGTTTCTTTATACATTAAATGTAAATACTTAACAATCCTCGCCATAAAGTGTTGCTTTGAAGATTAACTAATCTGCATAAAACATTACAACACTATAGTAAGTACTCAAAATATGTATCTTTTAAGCTATTGTCATTATATTATTATATATTACATGTATATTATATATTAATAGCTTTTTCTGATTCACTGGAGTCTCATAGGGTGTACCACAAATTATAGCATATTTTAACACGCCCTTGAAGTATGTACTATGTAGTCCTTGAAAAGACACAGCATAATTAGCAACCACTGCAATGCTCTGTCGATTTCCTTTCTGTGTTTCTCAGTTCACTTACTACATGCAAACATCATAGTTCTCTGCCCAAAAACTTTTCATCTGGCTGTGGGAGCCCCCTCAGCCCACAGTCAGGGTCAGCCAGAAGTCTGGAGAATTAATGCCTCTCAGAATCCTCAACCAATGACAAACAGCAGTTGACAGATAAATATCACTACCATCAGTTGAGATAAATGAGATGTATCCTCACTGTCTTCCAGAATTCCCTTGAGGTGCTGAGGTCCAGGTATCCTGAGAAACCTGGCTCAGAACACACTTTTTATTGTCTTTTTTTCCTTTTCCTGATTCACTTTTCCATTCTCCAGGTACTTGCTGGGATGACTTCCCAAATATATCACTTGAACTTTAATCCTTGCCTCAGGCTCAGCTTATGAGATATCCAAACACCTCTTGATAAGTCCATTATAGCCATGGTTTCATTCAGTGAATGTGGAAACAAATTGTTCCTTCTTGGTTGAGGACCTAGAACAGTAATTGACTTGATTTAGAGGCCGTACATCATGTATGTATGTATGTATGTATGTATGTATGCATGCGTGTATGTATTCTTGAAGTTGAAATCATAGTGGAGCTCACTAGTAGTTCTGTCTTCCCATTCCAATTTGTAGAAGTTTATCCATTTCTCTGAGAGTTTCTTTTAGAATATAGCTCTTAGATCTTCCTCTTCTAATCCTTTCTTGAAAAAAATCACCGCATATCTCAGTAGCTGGGACCAAACCAGATAGGTAGCTTTGCACAGGGAAGGAGGGAAAGCAGAACAGCAACGCATGGGGTAGGAGAACCTAAGAGGGATGAGGAGAGTTGAGGGTGTTGGAGGAGGGGGCCAAAACGGCACGTTGGAACCTCAGCAGACTGTATCCCGCATGCAGATCATGGTTTCTAAATACTATTTGTTGCTAAAAGGAACCAGGGCTGATTCCAGAGTCAAGGCTGGGAAACTTCAAGATGAGCCTAGAACATCTTGTGCCAGCATGACAGGAAGTGGTCAAAAAACGATGGAGGTGTGTCAAAGGGATACAGAGGTCATCTTGAAGGGGCCCCTACTGGTCAAATCTGGAACAATTTAAGCATTAAAAGAAATAATATGGTAACAAATTATAACCATTGAACAAAATAGAAATTACATTTGTTGAAAAACAGGCTATTTACAAAATCTTGAAGTAACTCCCACACAAAATACTTCTTAATTACAAAGGAAAAAAGAGTAACTTTGCTGTAGAGAAGCCTGGCAAACACAACCTTACTCAATTGATCAAACTTAATAGTATCACTAATAATGGAACAAATCAAAATTGTCCACCACCACCTGATAGGTTGCAATAAGTAGCTTAATTGCTGTGGTATTCCTGCTTAAGCGGCAGAACACGAAAATAATCATGAGGAAATCACAGTAAAAGACAAAACTGAAGGATATGCCACAAAATAACTGACATTCAAAAATGTTAAGGTCATACAATTTGAGGAAGAACTGAGGAACTTTTCTAGACTGAAGGAGACTGAGAGATATGACAGCAAAAGGCAACACATGATTCTGGTCTGGGCTTTACTTATATTGGACATTATAGGGAAACTTAAACGTTTAAGGATTAGATGGCAGCATGTTAATTTCCTAATTTGGATGGATACAGTTTGGTTACATAGGGAAATGTCCATATATGTCAGAAGTATAGAAATGTGTCACGTCAGCCACTTACTCTCAAATAATGCAGGAAAAAGAATAGGCATACTAGCGCTATTCTTAAAGTTTTACTGTAAATTTAAATTATTTTTCTAATTTGGTGCCCAGAGAAAATACCTACAGATACCTATATTTAGAGAGTCTCTCCTGTCAAAAAGAAGAAGAAAAAAAAATCAGTTAACCATTAGAAAACTCCAGTCAACAAGCTCCATCAACAAAGCACAGGTTTCATCAGGTTTTCAGTGCCTCACATTGAAGTTTAAAGGCTTCATCAAAGATCATCAAACACTTGAGGAAGGCTTACAAACATGCCAGAACAAACAAGCAAAGGATAGAATCATTCAAAAGAAAAGGATACATAGGAAAAAGAGAACGTTGGTTCATTTTCTAAAACAATATCTGTGGAGCATTCCAAGGGTTGGAGCAAAGTCCCCACATGCAATAGGAGATGTGTTTTGAGTGAACTGTTCCATTTTCAACACAATTTTGATTTTCCCCATGTTCTTGCAGACACACTTTCCCTTGTGGATGGTTGAAATTTACTAAAATAGTCTCTGAAAGATGTTTTTAAGAGACTTGATGGAGTTGATTATCATGCATCAAACCCAAGTAGGAGTTGACTCCCTTCAGAATCAGAGAGACTTGGGTTTGAATCATGATCGTACTGGATGTTCTTCTTGATTCCTCTTTCCTTATCTGCAAAATGGGGACAGTAATACCTACCCTTGTTGCATGGTTGTGAAAAGTAAATGACATCGTGTTCATAACTTTGCCTAACACACAAAAAGTGCTCATGAAATGGTGCCATTGATAGTATAATTATTACTGTTCACATTAGCTTCTCATGATCTCAAGATACATAGGTCTTCCTTCTGGAAGAGGCCTGGAACTCATCATTTGTTTCAGTCATAGTCTGTCAATGAATATCCATGGTGAGTGTCTTCTGATCACTCCATTCTATTCAGGACATCCATCCCTCCAATTGGTACCTATGCCCTGGTTTTCTAGTTAGTGAACTATGGTCTCTCAGCATCAAACCCTACTTTTTATATTTTGTTTGGTGATACTAGGGCTGAGCCTCTAAAATCCTTCCTTCCCCTTTGCCAGCGGCTCCCTTCCAGTCTCTGCCAAAAGTGGGCTCTAGAGGGAGGTTGTTCCTTCCTGTTTTGGTTTTCTGTTGTAGCTTTCCTTTCCTCTTCTGTGTCACTCTAGCAACCCTTCTTGACCCTGACAACCTGCTTTATTCTACTATAGTACAGTAGTTGATACAGTTTGCAACACTCAAAAGACCTGCTTTGTCACGCACATCTCTGCAGAGCCCCTCCTCCCAACCACTCAGTGCTAATAATTCCAACCTCTCTTCTTGTCCTACAAACCTAGGGGTTGTGCTTAGTATTTCCTCTTTGCCTTTTCATTTCTCCAGTGCCTATTAACAGTAAGTTCTGAACAATTCTTTACCTTCTTTCTATTTAAAATCACAGGTGTATATTTTACCTCCTGACGGGTGTCTGAGTGATACACACGGGTCGTGCCTCCTTCTGAGATTCCTCTTTAAACTCTTTTCCAAGATCTCCTCTGTGAATAATCATGTCCCATAAGCTTGGTCAATGTTTCACTACACAATTAGCTACAGACATTTCTCAAATAACTTTGATCTCTGTGACTGTTCAGGCTAACTGTAGCTCTCTGTCAAAGAAACTCTTGTCACTGCATCTGTTCTTTCCATTCATGTCTGCTGGCCCCTTAGAGATAGACACGTTTCTTGTACCAGGCCACCACCATTTTCCTTCATTTCTTACCTCCCAGTGAGATCACCTGAAAAAGGTTCTTGACTCAGGCTAGTAATATGGAAGAGAAAAATGGTTGAAACCAACAGTAGTAGAGAAAGGTAGACAGACCTATATCTCTATCTACATCTCATACCTATATCACTTATTCTGCCTCTCTTCCATTTCTCCCATCTCCAGGTCACTCCAAAGATGTCATCAATATTTTCCTCAAATATCATTTTCATCTTAGCCCCCCCTTCCCCAAGACTGTACAATGCTTCCTTGCTGCCTACCAGATCAAACCTAAACTTCTAAGTTGGACCGTGGGTATCACTGGCATGCTTTCCGCCAATTACACTGACTACATTTTATAGTCTGGAAAAGACTTTTCCATTTTCAAAATCTGACGAGTTTTTTAAGAAAAAAACAGTCACAGTCTGTAGGACTCGACCTGCTGGGGATGAGACGCCTGGAACGCTGGCCCATGGTTCAGCCAGTCTCATAGCAAACCGTCTGGAATGGGGTATGCGTGGGGAAGAGCAGACAGGGAGCCAGAGCCTCTACAGAACTTGGTAGAGGCCGAGAGGGAATCCCTTCAGAAATGGAGAAAGCTTCTTGAAAGAGCTTAAAGTTATCTTCACCCCAATTACACACTATCAGGGGCCACCCGGCATCCTCAGGAGGATTTGAGGGCCAGGAAACCTTTGTTCTTTAAACCTGACTGATGCTATGCCCCTACCTAGAAGGCCATGTATGCACAAGTTGTATCCTTTACCTGCATTAAGGAAATGTGAATACTTTTCCTGTCTCAGTTGGCATTTTCATCAACTACACATATCCACCAGATAAATTTCCACAAATATACTTTTTAAAAAAAATTTTATTAAATAAACCTATGATGGCTAAATTCCCTAATCAAACACCTATATACATTAGTTGATTGTATGGTCACTCTTCTGATTTTATTACATTATATGTTACCTACAAAGAAAAACTATCTGTGCGTAATTTATAAAATTTAAAAAGATGGTTCAGGCTGTTTTCTATACGATTCTGAAGAGCCAGCTAAAAATAGAAAGTTTAGTCAAATATCTGCATTTTTGGTCTGCATATCAAACACCTAGATATTTTAAAATACCTGGATCACTGATATAGCCTATAAATCAACTTAAGAAAGAGAAAAATTAGGATGTGTAAAACATATTTACATATTTTTAGTGTTCCTACTGAATTTTTACTTGGCTAATTATAATTTTACTTTAATGTTAAACATCATGTTTATGTTTTTTCTTGTAAGTTGACTTGGTACTAAATTATCCCTATTTTTGATGTGTCTGTCATGGCATTTTAAATATATTTACTGTCATTCATTTCATTGTTTCTTCTCAGTTACATTCTTGCCATATACTCTATTTTACCTGATTAGGGTGTGACATATTTCAACATTTTCACTCTCTTCATTTCTTGAGGATTTATGTTCTTAACTTAGCTTGATTTCTTACTTAATGTTACAAACTCCTCTGATTTCAGGAATCTATAAAAATATGGAGTGCAAAATGAGGGATATAATCAAAAGAAAGTTTCTGTTACCTGATTTCACCAAAAGAGAAAAAAAAAAAAAAAAAGCATCACGGAGATTTGATGAACAGGGTGCGAGAGTGGTATTGCCTATTTAGATTCATTAGCATACATTCTGCGCTTCACATGTGGCACATTTCAAGATATTTTTAAATTCTTACTTCATGAAATGAAAAATGTTTACTATGCATCTATCACTGAAATAAGTCATTTATTCATACTTGAATATGAAGAACATGCTTCTCTTGATGAATCATCTGGAGGCAGTAAAAGTACGTAGTAATGTATTTATTTTTGTGTAAATGTCCTCTAACCCACACTGCAGGCCAGACTTCATGCTCAGCCTCATTTTATAGGCTGCCTTAAGAAAGCAATTCTTACTTAAAAAATAAATAAACATGTGACAATCAATTGCACTTATTTCTATTTCCATCTCCTTGGAACTCATCATCCTTCATAGATTGAATTTAAATACATTCTCTGATGACTGAAATGCATCTCATTCCAGAAGTCCATTGGAACTTGCTTCCCCCAAGCAGGCCCATGTGCACTTAGAATAAAACCCAAACTCTTTTACCCTGATCAACGAGGCCCTGCCTCATCGGTGCTTACTGGCTGCCCCATTCCCCCCATTAATTACTATTCCTTTATTTAATATTTCCAGCCATACTGGTCTTTGTGTTATATGACTCGCAAAGCTCATTTTCCCCTCAGAATCATTACATTTGCTGTTTCCTCTGCCAGGAAAATTTTTCCCCTAAGGACTTGAATGACCATCTCTTTCTCAGTCCTATCTTACCTCAGATGCTACCTCCTCAGAGAGGGCTAAACATCCTAAGTCTTCTCTGCTTCATTGCCCTGGATCCTAGCATTTATCTGTACCTGATATCATATATTTACTTGTTATCTGCCATAGGATGAGTCCCTGGATAGCCTCATTCTTTCTTGGGCCTTCTCCTCCCACCTTGACTAAGTCTACTCCTTACAATCTCTCCAGGTTCTTGGTTTGTTCTCCCGCTCTCTGCTGACACTGGAGCCTGCCGAAGATCCTGAACGGCTTATGTTTGGCCCTGGTCTCTGTCTTCCTCCTACCAGAACACTCTGTCTCAGAACGAGATGCAGCTCCTTGTATCCTCATGCCTTGTTTCCAGAGAGAGACCTACCTAAACCTTCTCATCTTTAAGAGACTATTGCTAGCACAGCTACACTCACTCAGTCAGAACCTTTGGCTCAGCCCTGGGAACTCAGATTGGGCACTGAACTCCTTAAGCAACAGAATGAACAAGGACACTGCTCTTACTCTACCAACATTCCTTGAGTCTGTAAGTTCTCTTGATTCACCAGGATTCCTTGATATTTTTAGAAACCTCATTTCTGTACATAAATGATTTCCCATTTATCTTATCAGAACAGCAAAATATGATTCATGTAGCTTTAATGCAGGCAACATGATACAGTGAGGTGGTTAGTTGCATGAGTCTGTGTTCAGATCCTAGCTGTGCCGTGTATTAGCCACATGACCCTGGAGACACTTGTCAAGATCTCTGAGCCTTATCCTCCTAAGTATAAAATGAAGGTAATAAAAGTATCTTCCTGAAAATGTTGTTGTGAGGATTCAGTGCGATAATGCAAAGTGCTCATTTCGGTGCCAGACAAGCTCACACATTGTTAGCGGAAGCGCAAATGATAAAACCCGATGGAGGGGAATTTGCAACATGTAACAAAACTACATATTCCATTATCTTCTGGCTCAGCATCACTCCTACAAGTGCACCTCCACAGGCAGGGCACAATACAGGCACGAGTCAAATCTTTGTTTATAATAGAAAGCACTGAAAACATCTAACTGTGCAGCCACAGAAGGCTGCTAGACACAATGCAGGGCTGTGCAGTTGTGCAAAGAATGAGAAGGACTTCTATAAACTGACACAGAGGGACTTCTATGATATACTAAGTGAAAAAAAGCAGATGCAAAATAATACTGTTTATATATATATACACACATATATAAAACCTTTATCATAAGACAGAAAATCGGAAATACAAATATCTTTCTACACATGTACAGACACACATACATGTATATACATACATATATAACTATGCACATATTCATATGTAACGTATTTGCTTATTTTTGCAAAATGAAATATAGGAAGAATAAACCAGAAACTAATGAAATGGTTACCCATAAGAGGTGGATGGGAATTGGGAGAGAAATAAAAATAAAAGTAAAGTTTCTCTGAATAAAATTTTTAAACGTCGTTTTGCCTTTTCAGCCATGTAAACGTTTTGCATATTCAACAATTAAATGTAAATTACAGTTGACATTCATTAATGTATCCGTTTTACAGAATAGCGGTTAGACATTTATGTAACTTACAAAGGATTTACCAAAAGCAAACCCTAAAATTGAATATAAATAAACAAATGAACATATCAACTTGACGATATAACCACACAGAAATATAGCAGGTTTTGAACACAGTAGTCCAATAACACACTCGATGGGAACTTATCAGGAAAATCCAAATTGTGGGACTCTCCATGGCGCATCTGTCCTGAAATCTTCAAAAATGTTAATGTTGCAATTAACAAAATAGGCAGGCGGGTGGCTGTTTAGATGAACAGAGACCAAAGAGACAAGATAACTAAATATATAGTATGATCCTTTCTTGGATCTTGAATTCAACAAAAGAATAGCTATAAAAGACATTATTGGGATAATTGGGGAAAATTTTGCATGTAAACTGTATGTTACAATATATTATTGCATCAATGTTAAGTTCTTTGAATATGATCATGATAAGGTATCTGCTCTTAGAAGATATATGCTGAAGCATTTAGAGATGAACTATTATATATATATAATATTATGATTCTACATGAAACTTACTTTAAAACTTTAATCAAAGAGAGAGAACAAATGCACAAAATCTTCCTGTTACAATTTCAACTATTTCAACTATTCTGGTTTAAAATTTTTCCAAATAAAAAGTTTGAGAGGTAACAACACACAAACACACAAACAAAAAAGATCTGTGCCTGCTAGCTATTCCTACCTCTGCTTCTCTCAGTCGGGGAGGCTGTGAGAAGAAAAACTGAAATAAATACATATGGCTGATAAATAAAAAAGAAATCAGATACTGGGATCTATTTTCAGCCTACTGAGGCATGTCCATTGGTACTTTGCTTATTCATTTTCCATAGTATTTATTTGCCCAAACAAATAAAATGGTCTCCAACTTTAAAAAAGGCAGTGAGACTATCTATAAGCTGGTCGGGCAAGAAGCAGTTAAATCTTATCCTTATTTCACCTCCTTATTTAGTGATGTGCCTTGGCAGAAACTCAAGGGGTGTATAGTTCCAGTCAGCCCCTGGAAAAAAACACAGACAACACTGCCTCTCGCTCATGACTTACACTGGGGGACAAGCCACTGCTTCCAACTTGCCTATCTCCATTGTGGTGACAAAGCACCAGGCCAAGAGGCAGACCCCTGGGTAGTCAGGTCTATATTATTTCAGATTTTAAACACTGGAAGCAAGACAGAAAGCCTTTCCCAGATCAGTGAGTGGGAAGTGTAATTTACAATAGATGAAGCTCACCGTACCTAGCGGTACATTTAAAGATCTAACAGCCCTTCCTTTTAAATTCCTGGTATGTAATTGACCTAACAAAACACCTTTAGACCTAACAAAACACCTTTCAACAGAATAGTTGAAACACCTTAAAAATCTTTTTCCCAGATATATAATATTTGCCCCACAAAATGATAAAATGACAATTTGCCCCTGGCCTCCTATTTTCCTTTCTTTCTGGATTTAAAAGCCTATTTCATTTCTACTGCCAAAATGTGTCCAGGTATAGACAGACAGACACCCTTTGTGCCCAGTTAAAAGCTACAAAAAGGCTCTATTGAAACAAAATGCTGCTCATATCCCAATCCATGCCAGGAAGAATAAATCGTACAAAAGCACCTAAAGAAAACTATTCTAGAGTTATTACTGTGTTACATTAGCTGACAAGGAAGAGATGATTACATTTATAGATTTTTTTTTTCCTTTTATAGAGGCAGAATCTACGAGTATATGCAGCTGAAGACTTGTATATGATCACTACTAGAATTTGAATTCAGCTAATGAGAACTAACAGAGAAAGGAAGACTTCTTGCGAGGCTTCTTGGTCTTGGCTCTGTAACACGGGCCCTAAAATTAGCCTGCCTCACTTCCCTTTGGAGCCACAGCACTGATCTGCAAATACAGTGCAAGAATTCATTGTGGCATCCATAAAAATATTAAAATATGCATCTCTTTAAAACATTCATCCTAAGCTAATTATGAAGTTGGAAGCTATAAACACCAAGCTATCATTATAAAATACCTTCTATTTGCAGACTGTTATGTATCTCTGTGCTTCAGAGTACAGCCACAAACGTAATCTCACTTAATCCTGGGAACTCTGTGAGGTAGTTTATGTGGTTAATCTTTGTATTGTAGTTAAAACAACTGAACAAGACATAATCATTCTCAGTGTTGAAACTTTATGTCCATCATTTACTAGAACTAAAAATCCCTGACGAGAGAGAGACAGAGAGAGACTTAGCTCTGTCACTGACTAGCTGTGTGACCCTGAACAAATGACCAAACTTCTCTGAGCCTCAGTTTCCTCAGATGCAAAATAATACCTACCTCTGAAGAATGGTTTGGTAGCTAACATAAATTTAAAAGAAATAACTTAACACTAAAAAATGACACTTATTTATTCATTTACTCATTCAACAAATATTTTAGTGTTTTTAGCATTTGACAAACAAGAAAGATACAGATCTAGAGGACGCAAACAATATAACTGTACTGTTTAGAATGCCAGCCTTCACTATTAGGAGGTACCGTGATAAGAAAAGCAGTCCAGGGCCACCATGTACAGTCATGAAGGTTTCATATTGCACAATCTAGGAGACAACACTCATGTCACAGTATATAACGTCGGACAATTAAGTCCGTGAACTTGTTGCAACAACATTGTTAACCTTTTTTGATATCAGAGGAATTATTCATTATAAATTTGTAGCAATTGTACAAATAGTTAACCAAGTTGACTATTTGGAAGTGCTGAAAAGGCTGTGTGAAAAAGTTAGATGACCTGAACTTTTCACCAACAATTCATAGCTCTTGCATCTTGACAATGCACCAGCTCACACAGCACTGTCTGTGAGGGAGTTTTTAGTCAGTAAACAAATAACTGTATTGGAACACCCTCCCTACTCACTTGCTCTGGCCCCCCAATGACTTCTTTCTTTACCTGAAGATAAAGGAAATATTGAAAGGAAGACATTTTGATGACATTCAGGACATCAAGGATAATACAACAACAGCTCTGATGGCCATTCCAGAAAAAGAGTTCCAAACTTGCTTTGAAGGGTGGACTAGGCACTGGCATCAGTGCATAACTTCCCAAGGGGAGTACTTCGAAGGTGACCATAGTGATATTCAGCAATGAGGTATGTAGCACTTTTTCTAGGATGAGTTTGCAAACTTAATTGCCTGATCTTTGTATGTCAGTGACGATACCCCAGAGCTGTGTAAGGAATCACCTGAGAAGCCATACACAGCAATCCTGCTGTAGCAGAAAAAGGTTAATAAAGGCTTAATAGAGGTGGAATTTAATCTAAGTCATCCCTGAAAAGAGAACAAGTACAGGAGAATATATGGATGAATATTGAATTGCAAGACCACCATAGTAGATGGTGTGTGTATATGACAGAAAAATAAAATTGGAAAGTTAAAAAGATACCACATGGTAAGGGGCCTTGTAGACCATACCAAATAATTTGTACTTTATGCTCAAAAGCACAAAGTGCTTTAGTGCAAATATGTGATTGTTACTTTAGCAAATCTTCTCCACTGCCCATCAGCCCCTTGTTTCCATTTGGAGATTGTTCTAGGGGTTGTCCACACAGAACAAAACCCAAAAATGTTGTTGATAATACTGAGAGAACTGTATAGGATGCACTGTGGCTAAGAGGGGGACAGCCTTAGAATAAAGCTCACACGTGGCAAGCAGCCTGGAGAGAGAAAGAAACCAGGCTCCTGCTGAGTATATTGAACCCCTGGGTCTAGCCTTGCCTGGAGTCCACCTTCTTTGGTACCTTCAGTAATGTAAACCAATAAAATTCTATTTATTATTTAAACCAGTTTGAGTTTTGTTTTCTGTTCATTTCAATCAAGATTTAAAGATTTTTTAACTCATACAGGTACCAATGAAAGACTCTAAGCAAAGAAGTAGCATAATTGTATACACATTTTATAAAAATATCACTGGTAGTAACTGGAGAGATGTAGTGGAAAAGGCCAGAACTCAACACAATAATCTTTTGCCAAAGTCTAAATAAGAAGAAAAATAAAAGAATGAGCTAGATATCCTGAGTAAAAAGATCTTAGAGAAATATTTTTAATGGGTAAAACCAAGTTACAAAATAATCTGCATAATTCAATCTTGTTTTCACTGTTTTAAAATCTTCATTATTTATGTGCCTGTGTGTCATTTCACATTTTACTATATTTATTGTCTGAATTTTTAAATAAAAATTGTTTCCTTGTTGCTTTCAGTTTTATATCCCACATATTAGTGAAATCATTTGGTTTTCAACTTTTTCTGCCTGACTTATTTCCCTTAGCATAATAATCTCAAGATACATCTATTTTGTTACAAATAGCACAATTTCATCTTTTTTATGGCAAAGTAGTATTCTGCCATATTCAGATGTGTATATGTACCACAACTCTGTTATCCAGTCATCTATCGAAGGACACTTTGGTTGTTTTCATGTCTTAGCCACCGTAAACAAAGCTGCAATGAACATCAGAGCACATATATCTTTACGGATAAATATAAAACTGAAAGCAACAAAGGAACAAGACAAACAAATGAAGAAACAAAAACTCATAGACACAGACAACAGTTTAGTGGTTACCAGAGGGTAAGGAGGGGGAGGGGTGGTAGATGAAGGTAAACGGGGTCAAATATATGGTGATGGAAGGAGAACTGACTCTGGGTGGTAAACATACAATGTGATACATAGATGATGTGTTACAGAATTGTACACCTGAAACCTATGTAATTTTACTAACCGCTGTCACCCCAATAAACTTTAATTTAAAAAAAAAAGAAAGAATTGTTCGTTGTATATTTTAAAGAAAGAATATTTAAGAAATAATGACCAAGTGACCTAAGTCTGTGGCCTTGAATAGAAAGGGTGAATTTGAAAGACATTTAGAAGTCAAGCTATCTAAAGCCATCCTTTTAGGAAAAGTTCTAGCCCCGCGTCCTACATGACTTTTCTGGACCCCTCCTGTCCAGGACGATCTTCTTCCTTTTAATTCCTAACATGTTCACTCTCTGGATAATCATCCAGTCTTCCCACATCCTACCTTGTATTGAGGATTACCTTTCCTTAAGTATGTGTCTTCCAAATGGTTATAATCCTTAGAAAGTTTATGCTTTTTTGTAGCTACACTTCACCTAGCTCAGTGTCTTTTACATAATAATTATTCAAATACCCCCCGGTTAGCTGAGTGTTCTTTCTAGCACACAACACTTCCCTCCCTGTTCCCCACATCCCTACCCTCCCCAGACCACCCCTTGACATAACGTAGAGAAGCCGGCCTGGAAATCTCCAAAAGAGTTGGAAGTCCTTCTGTCCTACAATGCTCAAAACTCTCTCTCAGGTTCTAGTTTTAGCTCTTCTCTCTATCACCAACTGACTTTGGGAAAGTCAGTCTGGGTCTGTTTCTATCTATAAAAACCTTCACAAAAATATTTGGAGGGATCAAGATAGTCAGAACCCATGGAGCACAGAAGAAAAAAGTATGCTGGTGTAGTAACATAACATTGGGAAGGAAATCACTTGCCAGAAGGAAGATAATTTAAAAGTGCATTCTTGGAAAAGTGCAATTGATGAAGACATCCATTTGAGAAAAGCAACAAGAAAACATAAATAACACCACTTGGCACCAGAGCCCACGATCAAAGCAAATAAACTCCCCTCAAGTGAAGAGAACACATGTCGCAAATGGGTTTGATCCAGGTGTGTTGGGTCGTCAACGTCATTTACTCATAAATGTTCATTGTATGTCTAGGTTTATAAAACATTGTGGTCAACACTGAGCAGAGAGTGAGACACAAGATAACCGGAATCTGCCCTCACGAAGCTTAAGCTCTAGTGAAGGACAAAGCCAAGTTAACAATCAATTTTAATACAGTATGATGAATGCATTTAGAGGGCACTACTCACATTTAGTCTATGTAATTGGCACCCCTTACTGTACTTTCACAAACTACAATGTGAGTCGTGCTCTGGATAAGAAATATGATGGGTGTTAGGGACCGAATGTTTGTGTTTCCCCAAAATTCATATGTGCGGCCCCAACCCCTAATGTGACTGCATTTAAAGATGGGGCCTTGATGAAAGCAATGAAGGTTAAATGAAGTGATAGGGGTGAGACCTTACTCTGATAGGATTAGTCCTTATATGTGTCCTTGTATGACAAGGCATGGCTGGACAGAGCCCACTTTCTCTACCATGTGAGGACACAGCCAGAAGGTGGCCACCTACAAGCCGGCAGAGAGGCCTCCTCAGAAATCAACCCTGCTGTCACCTTGATTTTGGACTTCTAGCCTCCAGAACTGTGAGAAAATAAACTTCTGTTCTTTAAGCCACTTGGTCTGTGGAATTTTATGATGACAGCCCTTGAAGGCTAAAACAGTAGGACATTGCAGGGCATTATAAGACCACCTAACCCAGTCTTTGGGGTTCATAGAAGTCCTCCTAAGAGAAAATAAAATTTTAGATCCAAAGAATGAATAAGAGTTAGCAAGTCAAAGGGAGAGTTGGTAGAGGGGCTAGGGGAATGTGTTGCGTGGAAATTGTTTCCCAGGCAAAGAGAAGAGCAGATGTCAAAGAGACTGAGACACACTCAGAGTCTACACTGAGTGGCTCATGAAGTGTGACGGGCCCAGTACGTGACAAGATCAGTAGGGGGCAGCGTTACAACAGGTTCTTCATAAACCTTCATGAGAAGTTTTCATTTTACCCTGAGATCCATAATTGTGCTATATAATAGTCCTAAAGTTTTAAAAATGAATAACTGAAATCATTTCTTCTATGTAAAATAATTTACAGACTATCTGGAGAATTTCCACTTTTGCAGCTTTTCAAACATTTGGTCAACACCACTTGACCAGCCCTCAGTGACATTTGTTTAATAAATGATGGGTTTAGAAATGTCTGTTCTAAGGATGTTATGATCCTCTTCTTACCAACACAATCTAACATGGTTCCAAATCAGTGGGTTTGTTGTGTGTGTGTGTGTTTTTTAAATGATCTTTATTGACATGGTACGAGAGCCTTTCTCTAAAGCAATCCATGTAATAACTCTGCCATAAAATTCAGGTTTACATTCAAATTTCCTCCTAAAACAGCCTTTGAATCACCAGACCTGGATTTGGGAAGATCAAGTTTAAACCAAACACTCTGGCTTCCAGGACAATTCTGTACATTTTTGCACCTCCTGCTAGCTGCCAATCCTGGGATGAGTCTCACCAGTGCAGTTTTACATTTCTCATCCTTCCGGAAAACAATAGCTAGACATCAGAGCATGAAATGATGTTTTGTTCAGGGGTCTGCCGAGCATGTCAGGTCAAATTCTTTTTTTTTTTTTTTTTTTTTTTTTTGCCTTCCAATTGTTTTGTGAACTCCCATAATAGCATTGCACCACATTTGGTCTTCAGGAAAACAGACTTTGAAAACAAGAGTTGATGGACCCTGACAGCCAGTTTTTCAGGTGCGTCCTTCCAGCCTCCCAAGCACAGAAGACAGTTCCACTCTGACCTCGGGATCTTTGCCCTACCTCCAAAGTCCTCCCGCCACACTGAATTCACAGCAGTTGGGAATCCCCTGCTTGCTGAGCATACCCCTGTTGCCGCATGTGGGGAAGATGGCTAGCTCTCCAAAATCTTTCAAACACGTTTGCGTACTGCCCATTTCTGTAATGTGCATCTGGTGCCTGGGGAAAAGCTCGGTGTGATAAACCTCAGAGCCACACCTCCGACTGACAAGGTCAGCACACCCCCACCCACACTTGCAACGTCACTGATGGCTTCTGGCAGCGAGAAGTGACTTGGAGGAGAGGTGTTTCTGTGATCTATAATCTTTGAGCACCCTATTCAGAAATGCCAGGCCTGGAATTCAACTGCAGATCTTTCTGAGAAAGCAAGGAGACTTCCAAATTGCTCCCGAGATGGAACTGTGTCATTTAACCTAGCTGAAACTCTGAAGGAAGATCAGATAGCAGAGGCCTAAAGATCAGATAGCAGCTCACAAGAATTCTTCACCACTCTTTGTGTAAAGATTGAACTCCTTTGGTCGCCCTGGCCAAACCACTGGATTCAATTGATATTAAATGCCTCCCCTGCCAGAGTATCTATGAATACCTCCGGTACAGTATTCTCTCTTCCTCTACCTCATCTGTCAGTCCCTCCATCACCAATAACAGCATCTCTACTGATTACCTCTGCATTCCTACTTTTACTTGTCTATTTGTCCGTCTTAGGTCAGGTTCACTGTCAACAGACGAGGCAGAGGTTTGCACGTAGTTGTACTGGGGATGCACATAGGACTAACGTGTGCAAGGAAGCAAAGGAAACAGATTTGGGGGAGAGGGAGAAGTAGACCTGGGATGTAGTTACAACAGAGGTGAATCTTAAGGGTGCTCTGATCCAGCATGGTCCTTCAGAGTTGCCCCCAAATTAAAGCAAGGTGGCCAGGGCTTTATAGCCCTAAATTGACAGGTTATTAGGTGAGGGCTACCCTGGGAGAGGGTCATGACCTTGAGCAAGGCCACTCCTGTAGGCAGAAGGCGATTCCTGGATAGGAGCTTGGCTGTGGGCCCTTGACAGCGACACCCCCAGAATCTGGGGAATCGGTGATTTGGACCAGAAAAGGGATGTGGATGGTGCCCCCACAGTATCCACCATACCTTCTCACCCCAATAATATGAGGAGCAGCCCAAGAAGTGGAGAGAGTCTGGCTGAGGGTGATTTGGTCGCCTGTTCTCCCCTCTCCTGTTAGGTTATCACCGCCTTTTCATTCCTCCTCGCTCTTAAATTCCGGTGGTTTCAGGAGAACACTCCAAGGGGATTCCTGCTTCCACTCTAACCGTCAGATTCAGGGAGGCAGCTTAGGCCAAGGGTCTTATGGTTTGAAGTTTTGCAGTGCTTTGGTAGGTGAACTACATTTGTGTTTTGTTTTGTTTTGTTTTTAATTTTAAACCAATTTCTAATACACGCTTCTAATTTCTCCTGCTAGCTTTTAATTGCAAATGCACAGTATTTCAGCTACGTTCGGATCCAATCAATTTTTGTCCACTATCCAAGAAGCCTTTACAGCCATTGTTTCTCTGGGGAAAATGTATATTGAGTTCCAAATAGTCAGTTGAAAAGAAGTCTTGGAACAGTGCCCAGGTGGAGACGCCACGCAGGTAATGGCTGCAATGAGCACGTTACAATTGTCAAACCTTTCAAACACACGTAAGGAGAGCACCAACCCATTAAAAGCTGAAGTTGCCTTTTACCTGTGCCTTGTGCAAACCGAGGCTGGAGGGCCAAAATATTGTTCTCATCAATTTGTTCCCAACAAAACAAATCCAGCACCACACGCTCCAAAACAAGGTAGGCTGTTTCAAGAGATCACACATTTTAATGGAATCACACTTCATTTCTGGAACAAGCAAGCACATCTTGCCCAAGCAGCTCGGCTGTCATTATAAACAGGATCTGGTCTCAGCTCCCTCTGTCCGTAGCATTATTCCTGTTTTACTGGAAAGGAAGCTGACAGTGACTTAGCCCCGAATTAGGGATGAGGTCCGCACCAGGGGGCGGGTGAAAGCAATGCCTTCCACAGCCCCCACAAGAGTTGGGCGCCTCTGCCTGCAGACCCTCCCAGCAGCGGGGGCCTGAAATGTGGCTTCTACTCTCCTTGGCTCTTTTACCTGAGAAGCAGGCTGAAAACAGCCTTTCCCAGGAAGATTCATTCACTAATCAAAGAAAAACCACCCTCTGGGGGCGGGGGGGAGGGGGGTGGACACAGAGCTCAGCACAGTTTCTAAGAAGTGACTGATTTTTCTCCTCAAAGGGGCTCGGTGTGTCTGAGGTTGGAGGCCCTCTGATTCTTTTGACAGCCGTGTTAGTAATCGCACCAGCTCTCCCTTGGCCCGGCAGCACGTCTGCATAAAGCCCAGAGCAGGAGAGGTGCCCAGCGCAGTGATGCCAGCTAAATAAGTACCTTTCATTACCTCCCAATAGTCAAGGAGTTGAACATCCTGTCAATTCATCCCACTGAGGGATATTATGTGATTTACATGTTTGAGTACCCCCGTGATTTGATTTGCATAGCAAAGACTTTGGGGACACAGAAACAAAGGATCACTGCATGACAAGAGTGCTATTAGCATAGAGCAGTCGGATTTTCCGACAGCCCAGCCGGGCAAACTAACCCACACCTTCCCCGCACACATTGCATTTATAGGATTTGACAATTTCTCATCTACAATACAGAAAGCCGCCAGGGTGGTGGGGTGTGGAATGAGGTTTGCTAGAAAGGCTGTCTTCTTAAGCACAGTAATTAGTTTTTCCTTAAAGGATTCCCCACCTCCCACCACCATTTTTTCCCCTTCTGATCTTCACTCTACGGCAGAAATATTCTGCCTGATCGTATTGGGAGAGCCCAGCCACAGCCATGTTGAACCCTGGAGAACCCAGATGGGAGTTCTACACTTATCACTGTAACCATCTTATTGAAACTTCCTGGGACCATTTAGATCTCCCAGATTTTGTCAAGAGAAACACTTTCTTTGGGCACAAGCCCCTGAGCTGGTTTCTGGGAATATACAAAAGTACTTGTACTTTTCTTTTTGCCTCCCCTCCAGACCTCTCCTGAACGGCCCTCATAGCCATTTATCTGATTGCTCTTGATTAACTTACAATGAGAGATGAACCCATTGTGAGCTACACAGAGCTGGTGATTCTGCAGGTCATAGTGCAGCTACCCTCAGCAGGCCAGGTGGGAGAGTGGAGGTCACTGGATGAGTGTGAAATCACAACAAATGCTGTCATCGGATGTTCTAAGGCGCTTATCCATCAGCTGAGGGAGCCAGGAGGAGCTGCTTTTCTATACTCATTCACAGTAGAGGCTTTCTGTTCTAAAAATCAGTAAAACAAGGGCCCTACCACCGAGCGTTCCCAGTCTAGTGTAATGTGTTTCGTGTGGCAATGGGGCACTGGGAGAACAGAAAAGGAGCAGCTAAGCCAGCCCCCAGTGTCTCAGG